>NW_006772017.1:1606413-1698651 GCF_000442215.2 Lipotes vexillifer
CCCGTGTGCCCTGCATCGGCAGGCGGACTCTCAACCGCCGCGCCACCAGGGAAGCCCTACTTGCATTATTTTGAGGATAAGGTTGTGACAGCTAAAGGAAGATGGTGTTTGTCCAAAGTCAACAAGGGCCCTTGGTTGGGGAGAAAACCTGGTTGTTCTGATTCTCAACCCGGTGTTTTCTGGTTTTAAAGTTTTACAACCTCTACAGATGGACAATGTAAGAGTGGTGATTATCTCTTTAATCCACACAGTGAAGAATCAACTCTTGCTCAGAGTAAGTGATAGGGTGGGCAGCAAGAGAACAGAGCAAGTTTAAATCACGTCTCCTTGCTGGCCTTGATGTTCTCATCCATAAGATGGTGAAACAATTCCTACCTCCTACTGTGTTTGCAAAGATGAGAGGTCTCAGAGGGGCTAATAATGCAAGTGGGTAAGGCATACAAGGCACCCTGCAAATGGTGGCAATGATTAATTATTTTGGTTTATCAGGAGAAACCATAGATCATGCACACCATGAACTCCTTGCAGTGGGTACCCTCTGCTCTGAGCCCTGCACAGGATTTCTGAGGCCTCAATTTTTTCTGGAAACAATGGAGGAAACCAAGGGGTTAAGGAGGAGGCCTGGAAGCTGGCACAGCTGGGGCCCATTAGCTCCTAATGAGGGCCCAGCCCGGGGAAGGAGGCCTGGCAGCGGTGAAAAGGGGCGCTGAGGGTGCCTCCGTGGAGGAAACTTGGGCTGAAAATTGTTTTTCTTCATTCTGAACTCGGTTTTACACTCCAGAGGGGAGTTCTTCGTGTCTGAACTTGCGTTTTGAGCCCTGGCGCTGGTGGTTTTTGCAGTAAATGGCTTGCCGCTCCTTGTGGGGCAATATTGCTATTGATGTTGGGCCAAGGTGGTTAGGAAACGGGATCTTCCAAATGGGGACTTTGTGGTTTGGCCACACGGAGCTGCCTTCTCCACAAGCGCAGTTGGGGGTTGAGACAGTTACCCGCAGGGTGGGGTCTGAGGGTGAAGCGGTGTTTCTCCTCCGCCACTCCACTCTCTGCCCGCTTCTCGGCATTATTACTGTTATTGCCCCAGCGTTGCCTATATTGTGGCCTCAGGCGCCACCAAGAGGAGGGGCCGCGTTAGGAACAAGCGGGCCCCAGAGGAGCCCCCTGAGAGCAGGAAAGCAGGAGACCCCGGCACCAGCGGGTCTCTGGAGGATGAAATGTGTCCTCTGACTGCCCGTCTGTCTCCCATGGCACAGGACTCCCTTCCTAGACCCTTGGTGCTGCGGAGTTGGAGAAGCGGGGAGACAGCAGCAGAGGGGCAGCGGCCTGGAGAAGGCCCAGGGACTCTCACCCTCTCCGGGAAGCCTTCCAGGACTGCTAGGCAGCTGTAGGCGCCTTTGCCCTGTCCCCCCTCAGTCCCCCTCCCCTCCTCGTCACGCTACATTGTAATTGTCACAGTGTGTTGTAATTACTCGTGTGACTGGCTGTGTCCCCACTGTATGGGCCACGTGCAGCTGTGGTAGCTGCTCCGAACACGCTCATGGAGTGACCCAATGCATTTGAAGAGAAGAAGGAACTCTGAAGACATCTCCAGGAGTGAGCTGAAGGGGCTTGTGTCCAGGGATTCGCCCGCTCCGCATTTTTGTCCTGCTGGAAAAGCTCTCACCAAGGAGTGGCAGGTAAGAGCCCTCACTCCTGCCCTTTGAGTCTGATTTCCTTTGAGTTGCGCCTTCCATTTTATTCCAACCATTCCACAGGAGCATTCCAAAGCTAAGCCAGGAGCAGCAGTACTGGCTTAGTTTTAGGCACATGTAACGTTTGTCTTCACGGCCACCATTGGTGCTAGAGGCCTCGCCCCAGGTCTGCTGTCCCTTTGGGTCGTCCAGGTGTGCAGATGGCACCAAATACGCTTGTTCCCTGAACTCATTTAGCTTGTCCTTGGTCATGGCTTCACACCCTGCCTCTTTGATGCTGAGGTGAGAGTGCTGATGACCATACAAATCAAATTCAGTCCTGGCTGTTACAGAGGGGAGGTTGAAAAGGAACAAAAGCACTTAAGCCAGGAGCCTCCTATGCGTTGGGTAGTGGGGAAGGGGAGGAAATAATACAGAGCTTCCGTCCATGTCCATGGTCTAATCAGGAGACGGCCGACAAGGGTACAGTGTGAGAAGAGCTGGGATGGGATGAAGTATGGAGGAGTTGCCCGGATGGTGAAGCTGATGACCCTCTGGACATGCCCTAGTTCACACAGCCCGCCCCTCTTGTTCACCTTGACTGGTGTGGTTAGTTGTCCCCTGCCTGTCTCCCTCAGCAGGCTGGTCTCTCTCGAGACTTCCAGGCAGGCGTGGACAGGTACATGCTCAGCACCCAGTCTAACTGAGCCAGTAATACATTCAGTTGACTCGCATAAGTTTTTATTTCCATGCGTTCATTTGTTGATGTTTTTCCTCATTGCCCAAGAGGACTGATTATGCATGAAACCGTGATGTGCGTTCTACGATCTGCCTCAGCGTTGGCCAGAGCTCAGCATTCTTAGCCACACGGGGCTCAGAGATGCGTTCAGTGGGACCCAGAACTCCTGGATGTCCTGCAGGCCGGCAGTCAGCACAGTCTAGAGGCAGTGGCCAGGATGCCAAGTTGAGATGGAGGGTCCAGGATAGCCCGTCCCCCAGGCTCCAGTCTCCCTCTCCTGCTTCGCCCACTGGCTTCTGCACCCCTGCGCCTCCGTGGGCTCCCGGTTCCTGGTACCCCTGTGCTCGCCCTTCCACAAACCCCACAGTCCTGGCCCCGGAGGTCGCTGCAGGGAAGGGGGGGCGGGCAGTCTCACAGCTCAGGCCAGAGAGAGGAATCCTGGGCCCCAGCTATTTTCAGGGCTAAAATTGAAGGCCATGGTTTATTTGCTCAGCACTTAATTAGACTCCAGCGCGGCGCAAGGCTGCCTCGTTCCCGCCCACGAGCGAAGGCCTGACCAGTGGGTTTGGGAGCTGACGCCATGTCACAGGCGGGAGGTTGGGACCTGGAGTATTTTTACAAATGCGAGGCTGCGGAGAACAAAACCGCTTGGCCCCCAGCCAGTTAGCCTAAGTCAGTTGGGAGAGGGAGGGAGCAGGAAAGCGTTATATCATCCTTCCTTCTTTGAACCGCATCGTAAATCTGCCAGACAGGAAACGGGGATCTGGAGGGGAGGGGCGACGTGGGGGTAGCCAGCGAGGCCGCGTTACCAGCGCCCTGGGTGCCTGGCTCAGGAGGGGCCCCACCCGCGGGGGAGCAGACGCACGCGGAGGAGGACGCTGGGGGAGGGAGCGCTGGGGGGGGAGGGGCCGGCACGAGGGCCCCGCGGGGGCGTGGAAAGCTTCCTGGGTCAGGTCGGAGTGGGAGGGCTGTTTGTGCCCGAGGGTTTCTGGGCGCCCTTCAGGTCCTCCAACTAAACCTACTTTTGTAGAGGTTTAGAGCTGGAAGGGATTTTAGAGACCCTTTACGGCGGATGTTGAGGGCAACAGAGGAAAAATAAATTACCTGAAGCCACACAGCTAATGAGACCTGGAAGTGGTGCCAGGGGTCTTCTGACTCCTAAGTTGGCTGTCCACTAGGTCCCCTTCTTGGTGCTGTTCCTTGGCTCTTATGGAGACAGCAGAGTGAAGGTAAGGCAGAATGTACAAATGCATTTGGGTGAAATGACACATTAATTCGATTCACATTAAGAGGTAAATAATTGATGTTTAATACTTTACTGAGGAGAGATTTTGATGAGGAGGCCCCCGAGCTCCATGGTGGAGCACTTCTGACCATCACGGTGGGGAGGCATCGTCTTGCTGCTGACCAGGGTTCTTGGCCTTTCCAAATCAATGGAAATTGATAAGAGACCAGACAAGATATTCAGGCAAGGATTCCTCGGGGTTCCTGCTGCAGCAGGAGGGAGCGAAAACAGGTAACAGGTTCCCTTGCTAGCTCCCTGAGGGTGGGCCAGCTGGTTCCTTATACGGGGGTTCCAGGGGTTGGACCAGAGGGGTGGCTTAGGTGACTTGCCTACCCGTTTGGTGGTGGTGTGTGCATGGGGCAGGCACAGTACCCTGCTTTTGCTCCCGGCTTTTCAAAGTGGCAGTTGGGTTCTTGGTCTTTTTGTATCTTGTTGTCCATAATTTGCTCCAAATGAGCATGCATACAGTTGTTTTTAGTCCCGTATAGCTTCTTTGTATTTTGTTGCTTGAGGAGACGTGTGTCCAGGTGCAAGTACCGCAGCAAAGGGTCCCAGATCCCAGGTCCCAGCCTGTCTCGATCTGTTCGTGATCAATTTAAGGCCATTCCAGCCTTTGTGTTTCTGGAGGGCATAGGTGGGAGGAAGCTGAGACCTGTGATGTCTCTGAAATAGAATCAGTCTCCTCCCAGGGAGGAATGATAACAGGAAATCTAGCTAATGACCACCCATATTCATAAATTTTGCAACATTTCTCTAAAAAGATCTAGATACCAGCCTTAGAAGTACAATTACTGTTGGATTAAACTTATGCTCACCCGTGAAATCACAGAAACGCCTATGTTTTCCACCTGTTCCTTCCCCTCCCACAACACTCCTGAGGCTGCCTCTCAAATGAGGAATCCAACAGATGAGAATAGTATAAGCTCTTCCTACGCACTACAGGACCCTAAATAAAGTTAAATAATAGCCATAGCCAACATTTATTTTTTGGCCAAGTGCTTCACTGGCATTACCTCATGTCATCTTGATAACTACTATTGTCATCATCCCCATTTCACGATGAGGATATTGAAGCTCAGAGAGGTTAAGTAATTTGCCCAAAGTAACCCAGGTAGGGCCAAGACTTGACCCAAGGCAGACTTATTCTGCAGCCTATGTTTCAACTACCCCAGACTGCTTCCACTGGTAGAAACAAAATTTTTTGGCATATAGAGGGAGGTAAATAGAATTTTATCCAATAACAAGAATGAGGCCCACACTGTTTATTACCCAGGCTAGAGGATACCGAATGGTGAGGAGTATCAGGCCCTGGAGAGTGTCTGGCTAAGAGCAGAAGTTAGGCTGGGATTGCCATGTTCTACACCCTATGCCTGGTGTTTGGCGTACATTTCTGCTTTTCTGGGCAAATAGCCTAAATAACTCCTTCACTTCTCTTTGGTGGGGTCTTGAGCCATCAGTACCATATCACCTCCACTCCATTTTTGTCTCATATCTGTCACCCAGCTCATTTCCATGGCCTAAACCTGCAATTATTTGGTGTCTGCTGAATGCAAATTAAGCTGATTCTTAATACCCAGTGGCAGTTGATTTAGGCTCTTAGTTATTCCCTCTTCTCCTTCTGTTACTTCTTTTCTGCTACTTATTTTAGAAATTTTATCACCTCCACCAGGAAGCACATGGTGGAAGGAAAGCATGCTCACTGTTAGTCTTTTGTTGTCAACTAACTCTTAGTTTGTAGTTACCACTAGAAAAAGACTAGTGGGGAAGAAGTCTGAGGCTTGTAGATTATCCTTTTGCCTGTGCCTTCCCTGTAATCTGATAGCCCTAGTTAATGTCTAAACATTTTTCTTAGTTGGGCCTTGGCTGTGTGTCTTGAATTATCTGTCATCTTTCACCCATGACCCACCCTTGGTCAAATTCTGTGATTGAGGAATATGGACAGCACGAGGTTTTCACTGTCTCTCATTTAATGAATTAATGCATGTAAGGTCCTAGGACATTTCCTCACCCAGAGTAAACCCTCAATAATTGTTGGCTATAATTATTGTTGACATTATGACATATTGTTTGAAAAATAATAACGTCTAAGGCATCAATTATTTTTGTTATCCTAAGATTTTTACTATAGCAACTGAGATTGAGTTTTATTATTATTTTTATTTTTTTGAGATTGAGTTTTAAAGCAAAGGTTCCTCAAGGGCAGGGACCAAGGATGATAAAATAGAGCAGTACTAGTTATAAACTCCTTAGGGGGTGATTTCTGCTTCTACACATGATGGACTAGCTTGTAGCAGACCAATCCTCCCTACGAGAACAATTAGAAAAACCTAGATTTAAAAAAAACTGTAAAATATCTATTTGGAAGCATTGGAGAGCTACAAAGACAGGGTCTAAGATGGTAGAGAAAAAGGAAACACAGAGAGGTGAGTGGCTCAACATACTGCTGCTTTCTCCACAAAGCATTTGCAGTTCTGAATGAGTACAGAGATGCCGAGCAGCTGAACAGGGTTGTCGGCAATTTCACAGGGCTAAGGAAACAAAGATTGGGATTTAAGTCTTTCCAAAAGGAGGGGTTCTAGTAAACATCCCAGTCTTTCAGCTGGAAACCTTGAAGGCTATATCCTGGTAGTAAAGCTAGCCTGAAAATAGACTAGCACTCACAGAGACTAAAACTCAGATCAGAATCAATTCAATCTCAGAATAGATTAAGGAGATATTCTCCTAGCTAACTGCCTGCCAGAAACAAAGTAAATCCTCTTTGGAGGAAGCTAACATCATCCAGAGCCTCAAATTATCACTACAATTTTTCATGCACAGTATGTGCTTTAAAAAATACCAGGCAGGGCTTCCCTGGTGGCGCAGTGGTTGAGAACCTGCCTGCTAATGCAGGGGACATGGGTTCGAGCCCTGGTCTGGGAAGATCCCACATGCCGCGGAGCGGCTGGGCCCGTGAGCCACAACTACTGAGCCTGTGCATCTAGGAGCCTGTGCTCCACAACAAGAGAGGCCACAATAGTGAAGAGGCCGCACCGCGATGAAGAGTGGCCCCCACTTGCCACAACTAGAGAAAGCCCTCACACAGAAACGAAGACCTAGCACAGCCAAAAATAAAAAAATAAAAAAAATAAAAAATAAACCAAGTTTCATATAATCGATGAAAAAAAAAAAATACCAGGCATACAAGAAGATAGGACCAAATAACTGAAAACTAAGAGAAAAAAATGATATAATTTAAACATATATGTTGAATTTCTTTTAAAAAGAATCAAATAAGAATTCTAGGACTGAAATTAAGAACTTGTGGAAGGGTTTAAAAGCAGATTACACACAACTGAAGAGATAATTCATGAACTTGAATATAAGCCAGAAGAAAATATGCAGACCTCTCTATAATTACAAGATAAAAAGTTTATGAAATATAGAAAAGAACCTACAATATATATGGAACCCAGCGTAAACTTTGTATAATTAGAGTCCTGGAAGGAAAGGAGAGAGATAATGTAGCATAAATACGATTTTAAGAGAAAATTATTTGAGAATTTAAAAACTGACAAAAAACATAACGCCACAGATTCAAAAAGTGCTACAAACCCCAAGCAGGCAAATACAAAGAAAGTCATAACTAGGCACATTATAGTAACTGAAAACAACCAAAGAAAAAACTGTAAAAGCAGCCTATGTTAAAAAAAAAAACCAAACAACAAGAAAGCTACACTTTGCTTAGAGACACAACAATAAGATAGCCAATTTTCAACAAAAACAATGGAAGCTAAAAAAATAATAAAATGACATTTTTAAAAGGCTAAAAAACCCCCTGCTAACCCAGAATTCTATAACCAGAGAAAGTATCATTCAAAAATGAAAGTGAAATAAAGACATTTTCAGCCAAACAAAAACTGAGATGGTTTATAGCTAGCAGACAGACACCAAAGGAAAAACTAAGCAGGGTTTTTTAGGTAGAAGGAAAAGATTCCCAGAAGGAATCAAGAAAATGCAAAAAGGAATATTGCATTTTATATGTGTGTGTATATATACATATACCACATCTTCTTTATACATTTATCTGTTATTGGACATTTAGGTTGTTTCCATGTCTTGGCATTGTATATAGTGCTGCTATGAATATTGGGGTGCGAATTAGAGTTTTCTCTGGATATATGCCCAGGAGTGGGATTGCTGGGTCATATGGTAACTCTGTTTTTTTCAGTAGTTTTTAAAGAAACCTCCATACTGTTCTCCTAATGGCTGCACCAATTTACATTCCCACCAACAATGCAGGAGGGTTCCCTTTTCTCCACACCCTATTCAGCATTTATTATTTGTTGACTTTTTAATAATGGCCATTCTTACTGGTGTGAGGTGATACATCATTGTGGTTTTGATTTGCCTTTCTCTAAGTTAACGATGTTGAACATCTTTTCATGTGCCTGTTGGCCATCTGTATGTCTTCTTTGGAGAAATGTCTTCTGCACATTTTTTGTTTGGGTTATTTGGTTTTTTTTTTTATTTTTATATTGAGCTGTATGAACTGTTTGTATATTTTGGAAATTAACCCCTTGCCAGTGCACTGTTTGCAAATATTTTCTCCCATTCCATAGGTTGTCTTTTTGTTTTGTTTATGGTCTCCTTTGCTGCACAAAAGCTTTTAAGTTTAATTAGGTACCATTTGTTTACTTTTGTTTTTGTTTCCATTACTCTAGAGGTGGGTCCAAAAAAAATATTGCAGCAATTTATGTCAAAGAGTGTCCTGCCTATGTTTTCCTCTAGGAGTTTTATAGTATCCAATCTTACATTTAGGTCTTAATCCATTTTGAGTTTATTTTTGTATATGGTGTTAGAGAATGTTGATTTCATTCTTTTACATGTAGCTGTCCAGTTTTCCCAGCACCATTAAGTGATACAATTCTAAATAATCTGTGGATCAAAGAAAAAGAGAAAGTATTTTAACTAAAACATAATATAATATAACATGTATTATATATAATCAAAACATGTATATAATCAAAACATAAGGGATTCCATTGAAGCTGTGCTTGGGAGTTGGGGGCAGCAATTTGTATCATGAAAAGATATGTTAAAAAAGAAGAAAGGCTGAAAATCAATTATGTAGGAATCTATCCCAAGAAATTAGGGGGGAAAAACTCAGCAGATTAAACCCAAGAAGGTAGAAGAACATAATAAAGATAAAAGCCAAAAATTAATAAAATAGTAAACAAATGTATAGTGAGAGAGTCAACAAAGTCAAAAGTTTGTTCTATACAAAAAGATCAATAATGTTGATAAACCTCTGGCAAGAATAATCTAGAAAAAAGAGAGCAAACAAAGTATTAATATCAGGAATGAAAAAGAGCACCTCAGCACAGATCCTACAGATATTTAAAAGAGAATATGAGGAGGTGATAAATAAGTTTCTGCCAAGAAATTAGAAAATATGAAATGGATAAATTCTTCAGAAAGACACTGTACTAAAGCTGAGACAAGGAAAAACAGAAATCTAAATAGTCCTATATATATTGAATCTATAATTTAAAACCTGCCCTCAGGGAAAACTCCAGGCCCAGATGACTTCATCAATGAATTCTTCAAGTATTTTGGGAAGAAATAGTAGCAATCTTACATAAACCATAAACTCTCCTAGAGAATAAAGAAGGAACTACCTTGTTTTTTTGTATTTTTGTTTTTGTGTGGTATGCAAGCCCCTCACTGTTGTGGCCTCTCCCGTTGTGGAGCACAGGCTCTGGACACGCAGGCTCAGCGGCCATGGCTCACGGGCCCAGCTGCTCCATGGCATGTGGGGTCTTCCCGGACCGGGGCACGAACCCGTGTCCCCTGCATCGGCAGGCGGACTCTCACCCACTGCGCCACCAGGGAAGCCCTACCTTGTTTTATGAAGCCAGCTTAACCTTGATACACAATCCTGGTTAAGGTATTACAGGAAAGGAATATTACAAACCAAACTCTCTTACAAACATAGATGCAAATATCCTATTCAAAATATTAGCCTAAAATATATGAAAAATTATCACAACCAATTTGAGTTTACTCCAAGAATATAAGGAAAGTTTAACATTCAAAACTCAGTTAATGGGACTTCCCTGGTGGCACAGTGGTTAAGAATCCCCCTGCCAATGTAGGGGACATGGGTTCAAGCCCTGGTCCTGGAAGATCCCACATGCCGCAGAGCAACTGAGCCCGTGTGCCACAACTACTGAGCATGTGCTCTAGAGCCTGGGACCCACAACTACTACTGAAGCCTGTGTGCCTAGAGCCCGTGCTCCGCAACAAGAGAAGACACCACAATGAGAAGTCCATGCACCACGTCAAAGAGTAGCCCCCACTCACTGCAACTAGAGAACGCCCGTGTGCAGCAACGAACACCCAACGCAGCCATAAATATAGAAATAAACAAACAAATTTATTTTAAAAACTCTAATTCTGGCAGATACCATTTTAATCAAGTGGTCAAGGTTAGCATTACCAATAATAAGAGGTATCATGTACCCCCTGATGTGATGCATTGGGAAGAGCACATCATCTCTGTAGTATATTTCTCAAAAATGCAAAAATCTCAGAGTAAGAGACTGTCAAAGATTAGAGCAGACTGAGGAGACATGACAACTAAATGTAATATGGGATCCTGGAACAGAAAAAGAACATTATTTGAAAAACTAGAAAAATCTGAATAAAATATGTAGTATAGTTAAGAGTATTGTACTAGCTTTAATTATTTAGTTGTTTTTTGTTTTTGTTTTTGTTTTTTTGCGGTACGCGGGCCTCTCACTGTTGTGGCCCCTCCCGTTGCGGAGCAGCAGGCTCCGCACGCGCAGGCTCAGCGGCCATGGCTCACGGGCCCAGCCGCTCCGCGGCATGTGGGATCTTCCTGGACCGGGGCACGAATTCGTGTCCCCTGCATCGGCAGGCAGACTCTCAACCACCGCGCCACCAGGGAAGTCCAATTATTTAGTTTTGATAATTGTCCCATGGTTATATAAAATGAGCATTAGGGGCAGCTGGGTGCAAGGTATATGGGAACTCTGTACTATTTTTGCAGCTCTTCTGTAAATCTAAAATTATTTCAAAATAAAAAGCTAAGATAATTCAATTAATGTAATTTACTGCATGAACAGAATAAAGGGGGAAATCTCATGATCATCTTAATAGATACAGAAAAAACATTTAAATAAAATTCAACATTCATTCATTATTTTAAAAACATTCTTAGCAAACTAGAAATATAAGGAACTTCCATAATTCTATAAAGGGCACCCATAGATAACCCTATAGCAAACATCATATTCCCCCTAATTTGGAAATGAGACAAAGATGTCTGTTATCACATCTATTCAACATTGGACTAGAGGTTCACAGCTAGTGAATAGGGCAAGAAAAAGAAATAAGGTATGAAGATGAAAAAGGAAGAAACAAAACTGCCATTATTCATCAGCATCATGGATAATATTTAGAAATATATATGAATAGGTATGTATATACATATTATTTATATAGATATAGCTATAGAGAGAAGATCCAAAAGAACCTATAGACTGTAAATTAGTAAATGAGTTTAACAAGCTAACTGGATGCAAGATCAATATAAAAAAGCAGTTGTATTTCCATATGCCAGAAATAGTCAGAAAATGAAATTTTTAAATAATGTTACAGCATTGCAATAACAGCATAAAAAACTATACATCTCTAGAGGAATAAATCCAATGGAAGATGTGCAACACCTTTGTGCAGAAAGAATAACATGTCATTGAGCTAAGTTAAAGAAAACCCAACTAAATATTCAGGGATTAGAATGCTCAATATTGCACAGATGCTCTCCCAAATAATCGACAGATTCAGTGTGGTCCCAATCAAATTCCAAGAAATTGATAAACTGATTCTAAAATTTATATGACAATATGCAAAAGGCCAAGAATGTCAAGATAATCTCGAAGAAGGACAGCATTGGAGAACTTGCACCAAAGGTGGTCTGGATTTATTTTAAAGCTACAATAATCAAGACAGTGTGGTATGGTGCTAAACAGATGTTTGATTAAGATGAAAGTGGCGATGCAGATCAGTGAGGCAAAGGCAATGTTTTCAAAATCATACTGGGTCATTTGGGTATCCATACCCAGGAAGAAAATGAACCTTAATAGCTACCTCACACCATCCACTAAAACTAATTCTAGGTGGACTGTAGGTTTAAATGTGATAGGTAAAAATTTATAGCAACTAGAAGAAACATAGATATCTTCATTATTTGAGGTAGACAACTATTTCTTTAAAAAGACACAAAAGCACTAATCTTAAAGCAAAAGGTTGATAAGCTAGATGACTGTAAAATTTAAAACTTTCTAAAATCAAAAGACATCATTAAAGGAGTGTGTGATTCTATTTATATAAAGTTCAAAAACAAGCAAAATGAATCTGTGGTGTTACGGTCTGTGGTAGGCCAAATAGCACCCCTCCAAAAGACATCTACATCCTTGTCCCCTAAACTTGAGACTATATTACCTTTTATGGTAAAAGTGATTTTGTGGATGTGATTTAATTATGGATTCTGATATAGGGAGATTATCCTTGATTTTCCAGGTGAGCTCAGTCTAATTATAAGGGTCCTAGTAAGAGGGAGCAGGAGAGGCAGAGTCAGAGCTACGATGCTGGATTTGAAGATGTAGGAAACGGGCCATAAGTCAGGAAGTGCAGGTGGCTCCTAGAAGCAGGAAAAGGGAAGGAAACGGATTTGCCCCTAGAAGCCTCTGGAAGGAACCAGCCCTTCAGACACCTTGATTTTAGCCCAGTGAGACTGATTTCGGATTTCTGTTCTCCAGAGCTATAAGAGAATAAATAGGTGTTGTGTTAAAGCCACTAAGTTTGTGGTAATTTGTTACAGTAACAGTAGGAGACTAGCAGCCAGAACACCGGTTACGTCTAGGAAGGAGAGGAGGTGTCGTGTCGGGAAGAGGCACAGGTAGCTTTTAGGGAGCTGATAATGTTCTATTTCTTGATCTGGGTGGTGGTGGTTACATAAGCATAGTTATGTTGTGAAAATTTATGATCTGTACACCTTTCCGAATAGAAATTATAATTCAATAAAAATATATATATTGAGAAAACCCAAAACCTCCTTGTGGGGAAAGTATTTTACATTCTCCCACTACATGCAGCACAGATCTTGGCTAAGAAGAGGCATTCAGTGTCTGTCTGTTGAGAGAACTGCTGAGCAGAAGCCCAATTCCCAGATATTACTTAAGGATATCACTAGCAGGAGCATATATATATATATATTTAAATTTTTATTTATTTATTTATATTTTTAGCTGCGTTGGGTCTTCGTTGCTGCACACAGGCTTCCTCTAGTTGCGGCAAGCGGGGCCTACTCTTCATTGCGGTGTGCAGGCTTCTCATTGCAGTGGCTTCTCTTGTTGCGGAGCACGGACCCTAGGCACACAGGCTTCAGTAGTTGTGGCACACGGGCTCAGTGGTTGTGGCTCGCGGGCTCTAGAGCCCAGGCACAGTAGTTGTGGCACACAGGCTTAGTTGCTCCACGGCATGTGGGATCTTCCGGGACCAGGGCTTGAACCCGTGTCTCCTGCATTGCATTGGTAGGCGGATTCTTAACTACTGTGCCACCAGGGAAGTCCTAGGAGCATATATTTAATTTTATGAAAAGAGGAGGCCTGTGCTCAAGTTAGAACGTAGTCTTCACTTGTCTTACCTGTAAGAATAATCCTCCCTCCTTGAGAAATTTATTTTTTCCAACATCCTAATTTTCAATCAATATATGAAAGATTTTTACAACAGGAAGATTTAACTTATAGACCTCATGCCAAGTGGTGATACAAGATTAAAATAATAAATCGTTTTTTTTTTAAGTTTTAGATAAATTTGAAGGTGTTAGATCCATAATTGGCTATTAAAGAGAAGCAGGACGCTTGGAGTATGGCTCTGGCCTTTAAAGCTGACCTCTGTGAGGACAGCCACGTGCTTCCACTGCGGTGGACCTTGGGTCTGACTCAGTGTCGCCATTTTTAGGTTATTAAAAGGCAGCAGGTCTGGTTCAGAAGCATAGGCTTTTCAGCTACCAGTTGAAGGCTCTGAGGATCCAAGCATCAGCCTCATAACTATTCAATTAATAACACTGTGTTTGCACGTGGGAGCAGTCAAGGTCATAAAATTTAACATGATCTGGGAGCTGGTGACCTGGTAGTCCCTAGTTGCAGGTCTGCCCCTCACCAGCTGCGAGACAACGGGCGTTGGGCGTGCCACTCAACGCATCTGAGCTTTGTCTGTGCATGGGGATACTGCTACCACCCACGCAGGGTTGTCTGGGAAGCTAAATAAGAAGTGATACAGGGCTTCCATGGTGGCGCAGTGGTTGAGAGTCCACCTGCCGATGCAGGGGACACGGGTTCGTGCCCCAGTCCGGGAAGATCCCACATGCCACGGAGCGGCTGGGCCCGTGAGCCATGGTCACTGAGCCTGCGCGTCCGGAGCCTGTGCTCCGCAACAGAAGAGGCCAGAGCAGTGAGAGGCCCACGTACCGCAAAAAAAAAAAAAAAAAAAAAAAAAAAGAAACAAAAACAAGACCCATATATATGCTGTTTACAAGAGACCCACTTCAGACCTAGAGACAGAAAAAAAAAAAAAAAAAAAAAGAAGTGATACAGAAGCACTCAGTCAAGTGTGAGGCACTGTTCAAACGTAAGGTAAGGCTATTGGTTTTGTCCTGAAAGGAAAAAAAAACAGTGCCCTGGTTACCTTAGTTTACTGCCAGAAAGATTTTTCTAGTGCAGTAAGATGCCCTGAGATAGAAAGATTCTGTTGTCAAAAAAGTTTAGGAATCTCTGAATCTGCACCTCCTTTGCTGGATTAACCTTCATTCATCCTTTTGATCACACCTAAAATGCTGCTTCCTCAAGGAAGGTGTCCTGACACACTCCAGACTTAGGACCCCGCGCACACCCCTGACCACCACACCCCCGCAGGCCTCCCCTGCGTGCGTCTTCTCAACGTACAAGGACCAATCTGTTTTTATATTATTTGTATTAATGCCTTTCCTTCCCCACTAGATTGTAAGCTTTATGAGGGTAGGAACTTGTCTATTTTCCTCAGTCTTATCTGTCTAGCCGAAAGCTCCACAAATCTTTTTTGTTGTAGGAAAAAAACCCTCTTCTTCTCAATACAAATTACACTTCCATTTCTGTTGTTTTGCTTCACTGCTTCTGCGGCTTCTCCACTCACAAAGTAAAAATCTCATCACTTAAGCTAACCTCCTCTTTTCTCCCTAGTGATGAAACCATTTTACTGACTTCTCCAGAGAGCTTCTTTCCCACTAGATCTGGTTTTAAACTCACATTACAGCTGTACAGGATGCACACTGCCCACACCTGGAGGCTGTCTTCACAGATTACATTGTGTATGGCGCCCCCTGGAGTTGTGCGGTACTATAAGCTGAGAACACTCTGCCTTGTCTTTTATCAAAAGTTTTATTGTTTTGGTCTGATGTAAGCATCTGACTCAGGGCAGGTTTCTGGGCTAATGTTTATCACTACTCCAGGCCCCCTACCCTTCCCGAAACCCCACTCCCACTGCACATGTACAGAAAGATGCTCAAGCTTTTGCTTGGATCTTTCAGGGGACTTGGAGTGCACTACTTTGCTTGCTAGCTTGCTCTGGTTTGTTTGATCCTCAGGTCAACCCCTATCTTACCCAACTCCAGGCTGTTCTTTCTGCCCAGGAAGGCCAGTCCACCAAAGCCCAACCTCCTTCCCCTCCATAATTTAACTCCTGCTCATCCTCAGGCCTCAGTCTACAGAAGGCCACTTCTTCAGAGGGATTTTCCTGACAAATGAAGTTGATTTAGTTCACCCTGCTCTTCTTTCTCGTGATATTCTCCACTTTTCCTCTAAGATGCCCATCACAACTTGTACTTCCATACGTATGAGTTATTTATTTATGTAGCAAATGTCTCCCTAGTAAACCGTAAACTCCATAAGGGTAGGGCCAGTGTCTCCTTTTTCGCCAGCTCCATGCCCATCCCTGTGCTTGTTTACAGAGCAGGTGTTCCGTAAATGTGTACTGAAAGAAAGGCACAGTGAATGAACCAATGAATATGCTTGCTCTCAAAACAGCTTTTGACTCTTGGAAACCTGCCTGGCTTGAAAATAACTCCAAGTCCAAGCAAAACTTAAGGAAGTGTAATTTGAAGAAACAAATTGTGTCTTGAATTTGTCAATGCCAATTCTCTGTCTATTTTGACTTGTTTTTTCACCTCTTGGGTTCAGAGCGACCTCACCAGTCTCTAATCTCCTGGGGCACGCACTTCCCTTCTGCCCTGTAATAATAGGCTGCCTGGGGGGCTTGCTGGGCTGTGGTTTAAGAAGTCCACAGGTGGCTTCTCCTCTCTGCAGGCGGAGGGGACTTTCCGGAGGGCAGGACTGTGCATCCGCCTTCCCTTGTACCCCTGGACCTTAGAGGCAAGGCTGGGTACACGTGGTCTTCCAGTCCTGTTGGAACAGGCTGACTGTTCCCTTGGTTCCGTTTATTTTTCTTTGACCCGACTTCATTCTCACCCGTAGTAAAGCAACTTGAAAAGCATTTATGTAGTAAAGCTGGTAACAGAAAATGCCAGTGCTCCGCCCATACTCCCCTCAGTCCCGTTTTACCATTTCTTGCGCACCCCAGGCCTTGGTTCCAAAAGCCAGCCCTGTGATGAGTTTGGCAGATGGCCCCTGGGGGCTCTGGAGCTGCCTTGGCTGCACAGAGAGAGAGCCTGGAGCACGACTGACAGGGTCAGGCCCAGCTGCCCCCTGTGAGCTCTGGCCTGCACTCCTCCCCAGTCCTGTCCTTCACCCTCCACTCCTTCCCAGTGTCCTCACATCACAGGCACACAAATCCTCACCTGGGGCCTGCTTTGGGGAACCCAACCTATGACAGTTGGCTTCAAAGTGGGGCTGGGGAGCTAAGCGCACTGAGGCCAGGTGAGCATAAACCACAAAAAGGGATCTGAGAGTACCTGGTGGAGTACAGACATTGCTCACTTGCATCCCGCATTCAGTTCCACTCCACCTTCCCACGGAGCCCTCACGATGGAGCCTGGCCACAATTTATAGGAAAACTTACAAGAGGTGAGTTAGTTGGACAACTCGCAGTCCTCACCTGCTACAGCTAGACCGGAGGCTAATGAAATTTACATAACCCTCCTTGAACCTTCAGCCTCCGCCAGCTGGCGCTTCTGCTGGTTGCTCCCTTGACGGGGTGTCTCAGCCCTTCATCTGTGAGGAGGCTGAGCCCGGTTACCATGGCCACGCTGGCTGTAACTGCTGGGTCACAGTTAACACTGGGCATAGGACTAACCTCCAGTTGCCCTGAGTTCTGCACATACTCCCGCCTGGCCCGTGGTAGCAGGGACATAGCCTCCTCCTAACAATCAGGGTTAATTATCCCGGCCAGGACAGCACCTTCTTTCTTTGCCTGATGCTCTACAGTATGAGAAGCCCCCAAATGACCAAGTGGTTGCCATAGATTTAGGTTGAGTAGACCATTTCTGTGTCTCCTTTCTGGAAATTAGGCTCTCTGGACCCACAGAACCTAAAGTTGTGACAATGGGAAACATAACTTCCCCCAAATAGGTCACTGGGAAAGATGGTGAACAGGGCCACTCCCACTTCCGCCACCTGCCCTTCCTTGTGTACATTTCAGGCTCTGTCCTCTCGGGCAGGGAGGACTCAGGTGCACACCCAGGTCCCCTGCAGGGTCAGTCTAAAGCCGCCCTCTGTGGGGCTCTCTTGAGACCTCACCATGGCTGGGCCTTCTCTCCTCCCCTGCTCTGCTCCCCTTACTGGTTTCCTCTAGGAGAATCTCCTTGATAAATTACTTGCACCCAAAAAAGTCTCCTTTCTGGGGAAGCCAACCTAAGAGGGACCTGGAAGTCAGGATGAGTGGGGTGGGCAAAGCGCTCTGATTTTGAATATATGAAACGGACTGAAGCCATGTTGAAAGGAGGAAGTTTGAGCTACCGGATAGAAGCTTGAACGGGAAGTTGAGGGTCCTGCTCCTATGGCCGCCTGATCGAAAATGGAAAGAAATGGGCCTCAGCTTTACCATGTTTCTGATGGGGATAATGCTTTAACTTCGAACAACGTAGAACAAATGCTCTCATAAGGTGTTCACAGCATATGTATTTAAATGTAGTGAATTTCAAAGCCGGTGAAATTATTTGCAGATAATATAATAACAATAGCTAACACTTCTGGTGCCTTTCTGTGGCCATGCACTATACTAAGTACTCAATAAGATTCTCTCCTTTCATCCTTACATCCACCCCATGCAGAAGATTAGAAATTAGTCCATTTTACGGATGTGGAGACTGAAGGAGAGACGGGGATTTGCCTGAGTGAGCCGCGAGGCGGGGATGAAATCCAGGTGTGCACTCCAAACTGCCCGCTGCCCCGCAAGCAGAGACACAAAGTTCATCTCTCCCCAGCATGTCTGTGGAATGCAGGGTATTTGCCTTTCTGGTTTTTAAGTTTGCACACACACACAACCCATGGTTTATTTGAGTTGAGAGAAAGTGCTCCTTGGCTGGTCTCCCCAGAGAAGCTAAGGGCAGCCCCAGAATTCGGCTGGAATTCGGCTGAAATTACTCTCAGTTGCTATTTCTCATGGCTTCACTTGGCATATTCATGAGGAAGCCTTGGCATTACTTGGTTCTTGGGTGGGCAGGTGGGGCTGGTGTGAAGGGTGCAGCAGTGGTGTCAACAGCGCCCCATATCGGTTGGTATGTTCCAAAGTCTATTTCCGAGGCCAGAGTCACCATTTAAAACACACCTATACTTACTGCTGTTTTCTTCAAAGAAGATTACATTTTGGCTCCTAAGAAGTAGTTTGTCAGGACTCTCTTGATCGCTAAAGGAATTTGAATTTGCTTTGGCAATTTGTGGGTCTGGATTCCCACTAACCCTGGTCTCCTTTCTCATACCAGATGCCTTTGGAGCAGACCTCCTTGTTACACTGAAAACCTTGGAGGGTGAGGCTTGTGTTTTGTTCACTGCTGGGTGTGGTCCCTGCCAGGTAGTAGGCTCTCTCTAAGTGGTTGTTGAATTAACAAATGAATTGGTAACAGACTGAAGAGAACCAGCATGGTTCACAGTTAAGAGCCCAGACTCTGGAAGTACACATCTGGATCCAAATCAAGCCAGCTGTGTGACCATGGGCAGGTGACCTCATTTCTCAGTGGCTTGGTTTTCCCATCTGTACAATGGGCATGACATTAATATACATCCCTCAAGATTGATGGGAGGATTAAATGAGTTAGTGCCTATAAAGCACTGAGAACAATGCCAAGCCCACGATAAGGGTTCTCTCACTGAATTCCTTAGACTGTGACATCGGGCCTGGCATAAATTCTCCTCACAGTTGTTGCCCTTTCCTCATACTGTCTTGGAGGAAACAAATTTTGTTGTGTCTGTATTAGCTTGAAACCCCCTCATTCTCATTCCCCACTAAAGTGTCTTTGTGTCTGGCAGTGGGGTTGGTGGACTGCTAGATCTCACTGCACAAAAAAGTGCTGAGATCCTTAAAAACATTCCCTGCAAGGAGTGAGGACAGATATACTTTGTTTTTCTAGAAGCAAAGCTGACAATTTATCACTGCCTGCCAAAACCTCTCTCTAAGGCATCCCTTCTCAAACTCTAAAAACTCTCTCCCTGTCGGCCTCGTCAGAACAACAAAGTCCAGAGTCATTCTCAAGAGAAGGGGGTGACAGGAATGAGCTGGCAGCTGGAAGCCAGGTGCATAATGCTTTAGAGCAATGAGGCAGGGACATCCAGGGCTGTCATGAAAAACAGTCTGCAAGCCACCAAAGGTAGGCTGGAAAAGGCCACCATTGTGGACCACGTTAGCTCAGAGGGACTGCTTTCGTCTTCAAAAGCTACCCATTTCTTTGTTTATTCAACAGATATTTTTGAGCGCGTACTATGTGCCAAGTGCTGGGGATGCAGAGATGACCAAGACACATGTCTCTGGCTGCGTGGAGCTTACATTCTATGATCATTAATGTCTACCAACACCCACTGAAAACACTGCTCACCCAGGAAAGTTTACTGAACCATAGCAGTTCCTCAGGGATTCTCTAAGATGAAGCTGTAATGCCCCAAAAAGGCATTTCAGCAAGTCTGCAAGAATCACTTGACTCCTTTGGTCATGAGGAAAATGTAAAAGGAGCTCTTGTCTTGTGTGAGTCTCAATCCTGGCACTGGGAGACCCAAGCCTCAGTCAGGTGTGCAGGACTCCATGCTCAAGAGTTAAACCTCCACACCTCACACCCAACAGGATGGTAACACACACACACACACACACACACACACACACACACACACACTCCAGAAAATAACAAGAGTTGGCGTGGATGTGGAAAAATTGGAAAGTTTATGCACTGTTTGTGGGAATGTAAAATGGTGCCGCTTCTATGGAAAACAATATGGAGGTTCTCAAAAAATTAAAAATAGAACTACCATATGATCCAGCAATCCCCACTTGTGCATATATAGCCAAAAGAATTGAAAACAGGGTCTCAGAGAGGTATTTGCACACCAATGTTCACAGCAGCACTATTCACAATAGCCAAGAGGTAGAAGCCACCCAGGTGTCCATCACTAGATGTTCTAGATTGACAGTCAATACTCAATCAAGTCCAGGAAGCACAGAGAGTCCCATACAGGATAAATCCAGTAGATGAATGGTAAACAAAAGGTGGTGTATACAGACAATGAAATATTATTCAGCCTTAAAAAGGAAGGACACAGATAGCTTCAAGATGGTGGAGGAGTAAGACATGGAGATCACTTTCCTCCCCACAAATACATCTACATGCGGAACAGCTCCTACAGGACACCTACTGAACTCTGGCAGAA
Organism: Lipotes vexillifer; assembly: GCF_000442215.2. NCBI lineage: Eukaryota > Metazoa > Chordata > Mammalia > Artiodactyla > Lipotidae > Lipotes > Lipotes vexillifer. Next base: position 1,627,012 of record NW_006772017.1, read on the forward strand.
GACCTCAGACTTCCCAAAAGCTTTGCTTTTACCATTTGTCCTAGGGTCTGTCTGTCCGTTTTTTTGTTTTTGTTTTTGTTTTTAGTATAGTTTTTAGTACTTGTTATCATTGCCAGATTTCTTTTTTGGTTTGGTTGCTCTCTTCTCTCCTTCTTTCTTTTTTGAAATTACTTTTTAATTTTTAATATTTTAAAATATTTTTTATTTTGATAACTTTATTTTCTTCCCTTCCTTCCTTGCTTCCTTCCTTGCTTCCTTGCTTCCTTTCTTTCTTTCTTTTTCTCCCTTTTCTTCTGAGCCATGTGGCTGACAGGGTCTTGGTGTTCCAGCCAGCTTTCAGGCCTGAGCCTCTGAGGTGGGAGAGCCGAGTTCGGGACATTGGTCCACTGAGTTCAGGACATTGGTCCACTGAGTTCAGGACATTGAGCCAAGTTCAGGATGTGGGGGACATCCTGGCCCCACGTAATATCAAATGATGAAAGCTCTCTCAGAGATCTCCATCTCAACGCGAAGACCCAGCAACACTCAACGACCAGCAAGCTACAGTGCTGGACATCCTATACCAAACAACTAGCAAGACAGGAACACAACCCCACCTATTAGCAGAGAAGCTGCCTAAAATCATAATAAGTTCACAGACACCCCCAAACACACCACTGGACGTGCTCCTGCCCACCAGAAAGACAAGATCCAGCATCATCCACAAGAACACAGGCAACAGTCCCCTGCACCAGGAAGCCTACACAACCCATTGAACCAACCTTACCCACTGGGGGCAGACACCAAAATCAATGGGAATTACGAACCTGCAGCCTGCGAAAAGGAGACCCCGAAGACAGTAAGTTAAGCAACATGAGAAGACAGAGAAATACACAGCAGAGGAAGGAGCAAGGTAAAAATACAGCAGACCAAACAAATGAAGAGGAAATAGGCATCTACTGGAAAAAGAATTCAGAGTAATGATAGTAAAGATGATCCAAAATCTTGGAAATAGAATGGAGAAAATACAAGAAACGTTTAACCTAGAACTAAAGAGCAAACAAACAATGATGAACAACACAATAAATGAAATTAAAAATTCTCTTCAAGGAATCAAAGGCAGAATAACTGAGGCAGAAAAATGGATAAGTGACATGGAAGATAAAATAGTGGAAATAACTACTGCAGAGAAGAATAAAGGAAAAAGAATGAAAAGAATTGAGGACAGTCACAGAGACCTCTGGGACAATGTTAAATGCACCAACATTGGAATTATAGGGGTCTCAGAAGAAGAAGAGAAAAAAAAAAGGGACTGAGAAAATATTTGAAGAGATTATAGTTGAAAATTTCCCTAATATGGGAAAGGAAATAGTCAATCAAGTCCAGGAAGCACAGAGAGTCCCATACAGGATATATCCAAGGAGAAACACACCAAGACACATATTAATCAAACTATGAAAAATTAAATACAAAGAAAAAATACTAAAAGCAGCAAGGGAAAAGCAACAAATAACATACAAGGGAATCCCCATAAGGTTATCAGCTGATCTGTCAGCAGAAACTCTGCAAGCCAGAAGGGAGTGGCAGGACATATTTAAAGTGATGAAGGAGAAAAACCTACAACCAAGATTACTCTAGCCAGCAAGGATCTCATTCAGATTCGATGGAGAAATTAAAACCTTTACAGACAAGCAAAAGCTAAGAAAATTCAGCACCACCAAACCAGCTTAACAGCAAATGCTAAAGGAACTTCTCTAGGCAGGAGACACAAGAGAAGGAAAACATTAACAATAACAAACCCAAAACAATTAAGAAAATGGTAATAGGAACACACATATCAATAACTACCTTAAATGTAAATGGATTAAATGCTCCAACCAAGAGACACAGACTGGCTGAATGGTTACAGAAACAAGACCCATATATATGCTGTCTACAGGAGACCCACCTCAGACCTAGGGACACATACAGACTGAAAGTGAGGGGATGGAAAAAGATATTCCAGGCAAATGGAAATCTAAAGAAAGCTGGAGTAGCAATTCTCATATCAGACTATATAGACTTTAAAACAAAGACTGTTACAAGAGACAAAGAAGGACACTACATAATGATCAAGGGATCGATCCAGGAAGAAGATATAACACTTGTAAATATTTATGCACCCAACATAGGAGCACCTCAATACATAAGGCAAATGCTAACAGCCATAAAAGGGGAAATTGACAGTAACACAATCATGGTAGGGAACTTTAACACCCCACTTTCACCAATGGACAGATCATCCAAATTGAAAATAAATAAGGAAACACAAGCTTTAAATGATACATTAAACAAGATGGACTTAATTGATATTTGTAGGACATTCTATCCAAAAACAACAGAATACACTTTCTTCTCAAGTGCTAATGGAACATTCTCCAGGATAGATCATATCTTGGGTCATAAATCAAGCCTTGGTAAATTTAGGAAAATTGAAATCATATCAAGTATCCTTTCTGACCACAACACTATGAGACTAGGTATCAATTACAGGGAAAATATCTGTGAAAAACACAAATACATGGAGGCTAAACAATACACTACTAAATAACCAAGAGATCACTGAAGAAATCAAAGAGGAAATCAAAAAATACCTAGAAACAAATGACAATGAAAACACGATGACCCAGAACCTATGGGATGCAGCAAAAGCAGTTCTAAGAGGGAAGTTTATAGCAATACAATCCTACCTCAAGAAACAAGAAACATCTCAAATAAACAACCTAAACTTACACCTAAAGCAATTAGAGAAAGAAGAACAAAAGAGTCCTAAAGTTAGCAGAAGGAAAGAAATGATAAAAATCAGATCAGAAATAAATGAAAAAGAAATGAAGGAAACGATAGCTAAGATCAATAAAACTAAAAGCTGGTTCTTTGAGAAGATAAACAAAATTGATAAGCCCCTAGCCAGACTCATGAAGAAAAAAAGGGAGAAGACTCAAATCAATAGAATTAGAAATGAAAAAGGAGAAGTAACAACTGACACTGCAGAAATACAAAGGATCATGAGAGATTACTACAAGCAACTCTATGCCAATAAAATGGACAACCTGGAAGAAATGGACAAATTCTTAGAAAAGCACAACCTTCAGAGACTGAACCAGGAAGAAATAGAAAATATAAGCAGACCAATCACAAGCACTGAAATTAAAACTGTGATTAAAAATCTTCCAACAAACAAAAGCCCAGAACCAGATGGATTCACAGGTGAATTCCATCAAACATTTACAGAATAGCTAACACCTATCCTTCTCAAACTCTTCCAAAATATAGCAGAGGGAGGAACACTCCCAAACTCATTCTACGAGGCCACCATCACCTTGATACCAAAACCAGACAAAGATGTCACATAAAAGAAAAGTACAGGCCAATATCACTGATGAACATAGGTGCAAAACTCCTCAACAAAATACTAGCAAACAGATTCCAACAGCACATTAAGAGGATCATACACCATGATCAAGTGGGGTTTATTCCAGGAATGCAAGGATTCTGCATTATATGCAAATCAGTCAATGTGATAAACCATATTAACAAATTGAAGGAGAAAAACCATATAACAATCTCAATAGATGCAGAAAAAGCTTTTGACAAAATTCAACACCCATTTATGATAAAAACCCTCCAGAGAGTGGGCATAGAGGGAACCTACCTCAACATAATAAAGGCCATATATGACAAACCCACAGGAAACATCATTCTCAATGGTGAAAAACTGAAACCATTTCCTCTAAGGTCAGGAACAAGACAAGGTTGCCCACTCTCACCACTCTTATTCAACATAGTTTTGGAAGTTTTAGCCACAGCAATCAGAGAAGAAAAGGAAATAAAAGGAATCCAGATCAGAAAAAAAGAAGTAAAGCTGTCACTGTTTGCAGATGACACGATACTATACATAGAGAATCCTAAAGATGCCACCAGAAAACTACTAGAGCTAATCAATGAATTTGGCAAAGTAGCAGGATACAAAATTAATGCACAGAAATCTCTTGCATTCCTATACACTAATGATGAAAAATCTGAAAGAGAAATTATGGAAACACTCCCATTTACCATTGCAACAAAAAGAATAAAATACCTAGGAATGAACCTACCTAAGGAGACAAAAGACCTATATGCAAAAAACTATAAGACACTGATGAAAGAAATTAAAATGATACAAACAGATGTAAAGATATACCATGTTCTTGGATTACAAGAATCAACAATGTGAAAATGACTGTACTACCCAAAGCAATCTACAGATTAACTACAATCCCTATCAAACTGCCAATGACATTTTTCTCAGAACTAGAATAAAAAATTTCTCAATTTGTATGGAAACACAAAATACCCGGAATAGCCAAAGCAATCTTGAGAAAGAAAAATGGAGCTGGAGGAATCAGGTTCCTGGGCTTCAGACTATACTACAAAGCTACAGTAAGGAAGGCAGTATGGTACTGGCACAAAAACAGAAATATAGATCAATGGAACAGGATAGAAAGCCCAGAGATAAACCCACACACATCTGGTCACCTTATCTTTGATAAAGGAGGCAATAATATACAGTGGAGAAAAGACAGCCTCTTCAATAAGTGGTGCTAGGAAAACTGGACAGCTACGTGTAAAAGAATGAAATTAGAACACTCCCTAACACCATACACAAAAATAAACTCAAAATGGATTAAAGACCTAAATGTAAGGCCAGACACTATAAAACTCTTAGAGAAGAACGTAGGCAGAACACTCTATGACGTACATCACAGCAAGATCCTTTTTGACCCACCTCGTAGAGAAATGGAAATAAAAACAAAAATAAAAAAATGGGACCTAATGAAACTTCAAAGCTTTTGCACAGCAAAGGAAACCATAAACAACATGAAAAGACAACCCTCGGAATGGGAGGAAATATTTACAAACGAAGCAATTGACAAAGGATTAATCTCCAAAATACACAGGCAGCTCATGCAGCTCAATATCAAAAAAACAAACAACCCAATCCAAAAATGGGCAGAAGACCTAAATAGACATTTCTCCAAAGAAGATATATAGATTGACAGCAAACACATGAAAGGGTGCTCAACATCACTAATCATTAGAGAAATGCAAATCAAAACTACAATGAGGTATCCCGTCACACCAGTCAGAATGGCCATCATCAGAAAATCTACAAACACTAAATGCTGGAGAGGGTGTGGAGAAAAGGGAACCCTTTTGCAGTGTTGGTGGAAATGTAAATTGATAGAACCACTATGGAGAACTGTGTGGAGGTTCCTTAAAAAAGTAAAAATAGAACTACCATATAACCCAGCAGTCCCACTACTAGGCATATACCCTGAGAAAACCATAATTCAAAAAGAGTCATATACCACGATATTCATTGGAGCACTATTTACAATAGCCAGGTCATGGAAGCAACCTAAGTGTCCATTGACAGATGAATGGATAAAGAAGATGTGGCACATATATACAATAGAATATTACTCAGCTGTAAAAAGAAACAAAATTGAGTTATTTGTACTGAGGTGGATGGACCTAGAGACTGTCATACAGAGTGAAGTAAGTCAGAAAGAGAAAAACAAATACCATATGCTAACACATATATATGGAATCTAAAAAAAAAAAAAAAGGTTCTGAAGAACCTAGGGGCAGGACAGGAATAAAGATACAGATGTAGAGAATGGACTTGAGGATACAGGGAAGGGTAAGGGTAAGCTGGGATGAAGTGAGAGAGTGGCATGGACATATATTCACTACCAAATGTAAAATAGATAGCTAGTGGGAAGCAGCCGCATAGCACAGGGAGATCAGCTCGGTGCTTTGTGACCACCTAGAGGGGTGGGATAGGGAGGGTGGGAGGGAGACGCAAGAGGGAGGGGATATGGCAATATATGTATATGTGCAGCTGATTCACTTTGTTATACAGCAGCAACTAACACAACATTGTAAAGCAATTATACTCCAATAAAGATGTTAAAAAAAAAAAGACGATGCAATTAGAGGAAATTGGCTCTGGGCATAGAAATATTTGCAACTTAAATTTAGGCATAATGGGTCAGTTTGCTGGAATCACATGCTAGAAAAAGATCAGGAGATCACAAGCCAGGAAATTCTGTGATGCGGCCAAACGAAAGGACGCTTTGCTCGAGTTCTGTGGGTTGTAAACCGTGTGTCGAGAGCATTCCGTGGCATTCTAGATGTTTAGCAGAAGAGAGTGTCCTGTGATTCTGTGCAGTCACATAGAGCTTGGGGGGCGGGGCGGGGGGGGCGGGGATGGAGAGTGTGGTTATGTGGTCCTGGGAAGATAGGGTAGAAGTTGGCTGGAAGCGGTTTTAAATAGACATTTTATGAGAAGGGAGAGTGTAAAGTCTTTTCATATTATGTTTTTAAATCAGCAATAAAAGAAATTAATCATTAAAAAGAAAAGGAAGGACATCCTTTCACATGCTACAATATGATGAATACAGAGGACATTATGCTAAATGAAATAAGCCCATCTCAAAAAGACAAAATACCAGATGATTTCACTTATATGAGGTATCTAAAGTAGTCAAACTCATAGAGACAGAAAGGTGCCTGGTAGTTTCTAGGGTCTGGTGAAGGGGGAGGGAAAAGGGGGGTTGCTGTTTAATGGGTACAGTTTCAGGTTTGCAAGTTGGAAATGGTCTGGAGATCTGTTTCACAACAATGTGAATATATTAGCACTGCTGAACTATCCACCGAAAAATGGTTAAGAAGGTAAATTTTGTTACATATATATATTTTATATATCTATATATCTATTTAGATAGATAGATATAATATACATATTTATTTTACCACATTTTTAAAAAAGAGAATTAATGCTCCAGTGGCCAAGGGCTATGGCTGCTGCCCGGACGCAAGAGGAGGAGAATGAGGGGTGCGCGTGCGTGTGCGCGTGCGCGTGCGTGTGCGCGTGCGCGTGCGTGTGTAGGGGGCAGTGAGGGTGGGGGACAGAGTGGGTTCTGCTCTGCCTACATCCTGCTCCAGAGGTCCTGGAGGTCCAGATTAACCTGGTCACTGGAGAGTCTGTGGTTATTTTTACTTGGATAAGTTCCCCAGAGGATGTGGATTGAGGCTCAGTGACTGGCAGTTGTCCCTGCCAGGTCTCCAAATCCCCAACTTTTTATCACAAGAGAGGAAATAGAATACAGTGTAGGGCAAGATTTCAAGAGTTCATATCCTATCTCTGCCACTTGCTTAGCTATGTGGCTTTGAGCAAGGTACCTGAGCTCTCAAGTGCCTCAGTTTCCTCATCTGTAGAATGGGGGCAGTAGTAGTACTCACATCATAGGCATAGGGTGAGGACTGAACGAGTCATCCTGTGGAAGCCCTTGGCGTTTTGCCCAGTATGCTATGTTAGTGTTTAGAAAGTTCCGGGATTCTTGACAGGGTTGAAGCGGGTATGGGAGAATTCATGTTGTAGTGAAAGAACTGGGCATTGGGATGGAGATTGTTCAGTGAAAAGAAAATGTGGCTACTTCTGTCCAGGATAAGCTGATGGCCTGAACGGGCCCTTCCCGGGCTAGAAGTCAGAGTAGCCACGTGCACTATGCAAAGCCATTCTGCTCAACTTGCAGTGACAGTAGGATGAGGGGTGGCTGGCACCTCCCCAACAATTCCTCCCCAGGCCTATTTCATTTGCCTTCTCTGCACACCCACACTGGGTGGGAGGAGGTAACCCAGGTGTGTGGGGGGTGATAGGCCACACGTGCAGGAAGCTGTGGGTACCTAAGGCAGGGCCCTGTGATGCATGCCAGTTCTAGGGCCTGGCGCCTCCCATCCAGGCTCCAGTCTCCTCTGAAGAGTCACCCAGACCAACTCCTGAGAGTGCATTTTAAAACCGGTTCTTCCAGCCATTAACCCTACCACTCCTGACAAAACACACACCCAGGTAGAGCCAATTAGGGTGGGACGGGAGACCAGGACTCTAGAAATTTGGTGCCAGCCTCCCCTGCAGGTCACTCAGGGGTTGGGGCCCTGCCTTGGCAGACATCTGCTCAGAGCCATGCAGCAAGCAGGCACCACCTCCACGTCTGGGTGGCAGCTGCTTCCACGGAGCCCCACTCCCTTCAGGCTGCTGTAGGAGTACACCCTCTGGTCTTGGGGCTCTTGAGAATCCTGCAAGGTAACCACTGTGTAATCATAATACTGCAGCTGAAGGATTCCAATGAAGGACAGCTTATTGAGCACTTACTCTCTCTGTGGAGCCAGGCACTGACACTCCTTATCTCCATCCTCATACCCACTCTGTGAGGAGGGTACAATTATTTATTCCCATTTTACAGATGAGAAAACTGAGGCTTAGAGGTGGTAAGATGCTTGTTTAAGGTCCCCGGACTTTAAGTGATGGAGTTGGTATTTAAACCCACGTCTATCGGACTCCAAATCCTACTTATAGCCCCTTCCCCTTTCTGCCTCACTCTAAAGATAAAATAGTCCACCTTAGCTAGTATATATTTGCACTGCCTGTCATGCTTATAGGCAACTGCTAGTGTTCAGTGTTGATGCTAAGAGCAATTACTAATGGTGTGTAACAGTCAAAAACCTTAAAACTTCTCACCTAAAATAGGATCACGTCACTCCGTCTTTCAAAAATCTTCAGTGACTTCTCTGCTTTTTACCACATCAAGTTCAAACTCTTCAGCCTGCAGTACAAAGCACCAAAGAGAGTATATGACAAAATGCCAAACTCCGGTTGCCCTTTTCTCTTTCAAAAATAATCTTCCATCTGGAGAGGAAAAAATAGCTTTACTGAGTTGGGTTTGGAACCCAGGGTTTGTGAAAAGATACCTGAGGAGCAGGACAGGGTTGGAAGGGAGTCCAGATCCCCTTCCCCAACCAGTGCACCCAGCCCAAGCCCGGGCCTGGGAGAGTGAGGGCACCCAGCTTGCTCCGTGGCTGTTGTTAATCTTTCACAGACCATAGCAAATGTGAGAGAGCCCCAAGCGTGGGCAAAAGTCCTAGTTTTCAAAAGGGAGGAGGACACTTTAGATTCTGCAAACTGCAGAATCCCACAGGTATGAGGGAGCCCCAATAAAATTATAGTGTATGCCATTGAGCAAATGGTTTGTGCCCCTTAAAAATAGGAGCACAGATCCCCAAAGAGCTACAGGGTCCACTTGAAACAAATCATGTGGGTCTCACCTCATTTCCTCTTCTAATGGGGCTGCCGGGCTGGTGGATCAGGGAAATGCTGATGATGTGGTATATCTGGATCTCAGCAAGCCAGCTGATAATGTCTCATGACTTCCTTGTAGACAAAATTGGAAAATTGAGCTAGAGATGCTTTTATTTGGAAGAACTGGTAGCTGATTAAATATATAACCTGAGGAATGCTGATTGATTGTAACTCCGAGGAGGTCTGTAGTGGTGGGCACCAAGTCTCTGCCCCGAGCCTGCTGTTTTGGATATTTTATCAGTAGCATCAAGGGCAGATGATGCAGCATTGGGAGAGATAATTAACAGTTTAGATGCAGAAATAAGGACCCAGGCAGACTGAAATAATGGGCAGGATCTAATAGTATGAAACTCACTTGGGACAAATAGAAAGTTATGGACTTTGGTTTAACAAGTCTATGACCCAGGGTGAAAAGGACTCAAGGCTTTTAGTGGACTAAAAGCTCCATATGAGTTAATAGGAATCAAGCCGTGGTAAGAGGCTCATGGCCCTCCTCTGTCTTCAGGATGCTCTATCCTTCCATAGGGTCAGATCCAGATGTGATCTGGCTACCAGTCACTGGATGGGATCTGGAATGTGCCATGTCCTTGCACACCTCCATGCCTCTGCATGCACTGTTCCCACTCCCTCCAGATCACCTGACAGATTACTCTTAAAGACCTGGTTTGGCAGCTCCATCTGGGTGGAGCCTCTCGGGATCCTGAGGACCCTGTCCCAGAGCACTCGCTCCTTGTGGCCCCTCGCGGCGCTCACCACGTTTTGTTCAGATGACCAGTTCTCCCACCTGCCTCCTTCACAGGACCATGCGCTACCTGAGGGCAGGGGCTCCCTCATTTCCAGAGTGGGTGTCCAGCAAATGTTTTTGAAGAGAGTCTGGCTGCCCCCAAAGCTAATCCCGTCTTTTGCTGTGTTTGTACGGGGATGATGGAGAGAAACGATTTCCTAATTCTGCTCACACAGGGCAGATCAGACAACTTGAATATGGGTTTCAGGTCTGGGTCCCACGCTTCAAAAGAGACAGTGAGACAGGATGGAGGGACCCCACTAAGGAGCAAGCTGGGTGGTAAAGAGTGTAGAAGCTCTGTCACATGAGGAAAAGCAAAAAGATGGGCACGTTCAGCCAGGAAAAGAGAAGGCTTCGATGAGGATGCAAAAACTGTCTTTAAGTGTGTGGGAGAATGACAGCAAGTGGTCTCTCTATGGTTGGGGAGTGGGGAGGGTCAGAGGCTTCTTCAGGTTCTCAGTGGAGCCCTGGACATGCACACATGGTTCTCACAGAGTGGGAGGCAGTGTAGGGTACAGTTCAGAGCCTGACTTGAGACTTGGACTCCCCAGCCTGAATCTCGGCTGTGCCTTGGGCAAGTTGCTTAATCTTGTCTCTTTTCTTATCTGTGAAATGGAACGATAATATTACCCGCCTTACAGGAGGATTAAATGTGGCAATCCATGAAATATATTTAGAACAAAGTCTGCCATATTCCATAAATGTTAGTGTAAAAAAAACAGAGTATGCCGTCTCTCAAAGCCTAAGGGAGTTCTCTTTAGAGGGCTGCAGTCACCAGACTCAGAAGCCTTAGACCTACCTCCTTGCCTGGGCGTGGAGCCCTCCCTCGTCCCTGGCCTGTGAGCATCTGTGGGTCTGGGCCCACCTCCTCTTCCCTCTTTGCCTAAGCCCCAAACTATCAGAGCCCAACCTTTGGTTAAAGAACAAGCCCACTCTGGCCCAGGTGCACCCTTAACACGTGTGGCAGGAGTATATATGACAGCCCCCCCCGCAACCCGCCACCATACGTGAAACTTACAAATCAAGCTAGCAACTGCTAAATAAATATGTTCTAGCCTCAAAACTCAAAAGCTACACTTTCATAACCACCTGGAAGGCCAAGTTCAAGTCTAGAACTCCTTGAAATTCTGTGCTGGAGCATCATGCACAGAAAGAGCTGGCCATGGCCCCATCCCCTGGCGTGCAGACTGTGCCCCTTCTTTTCATGCCCCAGATACATCCCTCACCATGGGGCTTCACATGCAGGGGTGTGGCCACCCTAGCCATGGTGTGTAGTCTATGTCACAGCCACAACACCCACGCCCCTGCAGATGGTCACCCTGTGGGTCTAACGATGGGCTGTGGGCATGGTCTACACTTGAGAGGCCAGACCAGGGGACAGGCCAGTCAGGACCTGTAAACATGCTCCAGGCTGTTCGGGCAGGGAATTCAGGTGTCCTGGACACCCAGAGCATGGGGGTGGTAGCCAGTTCTTCTTGGCTTTTGGAATCCTGGACTTTAAAGGTGAAGTCCAGAGCAGCGGCCCCCCAGCCCAGGCCTGAGGGCAGCACTGTGCCTGTTGGCCCTTGAAATTCCATATGCCTTCGCTCTAGCTGCTACCCAGCCCACCCTGCCCAATATGATGGGTTTGGAGTGGGGGCTGTGTGTTTGCCTTCTGGAAGCCCTGCTTAGAAAGAGGGAGGGAGCTCTATGTACCCCGGGGTCAGTTTAGAGGGTGACAGAAGGTGGTGACAGCTCTAAAGAGAGAAGGAGAGCAGGGGCAATGCCTGAGGCCTGCAGCCAGGGATATGGCAGCTCTGAGCCTGGAAAGGCTCCAGCGTGGGGAGGCCAGGGGCGTTCAGGACTTCTGGTCTCCACTGCTGGCTGGGCCTGCTTGCCCCCAGGCCCATTCCTCATCCTCCCCTCTGTTCTGCATGGCAGATGGTGTGCTCTGCAGGCTGTGCTTCCTCGGGTGCTGGGTCAGTGGGCTGCTGGCCTGGTACTGCAAACTGGAGGCTTTGGCAAGAGACTGGAGGGTGGATGGGGGTGGGAGGAAGCATGGTATTTCTTTCCCTCCTCTGCCTTGGATGTCATCTCTGGCAACTGCCACATTTTTCCTATGACCCTGACTCCTGCTGTGGCCCCAGTTTCCTCCCAGTGACCTTGGTGCCTGGTCTTGGAGAGCTGCCTCATCCCTGTGTTCTCCCAGCCTCAGGCAGTGGTGGCTTCCTACTGTTGCTGATCTCTGAGTTGCCTCATTGTCCCTGGTTGACTTCCTAACCTTTTCTATCACCTGTGTAATCAATTTCTTGCATTAAATTCCTCCTGTTTTATATCCTGACATGCCAGTTTCTGTTTTCCTAACACTGAAATCAACATGCATTGAGTACCATTACCTATTAGATGATTTCATATAGCATCAGTTTTATTATTCAGACCCAAACTAATACATGTCATTTATATAGAGAGTCATTTATATAGGGAGGACACTGAGTGTCTTAAGAGGCTATATAATTTTCTAAGGTTACCACTTAATAAGTGGTGGAATAACTAGGATGTGAGTCTAAGTTTGTTTCACTCCCAAGTCTATTCTCTTTCTTTTTTGTTGTTGTTGTGAATATTTTTTTACAATGTCATGTTAGTTTCAGGTGTACAGTATGATATATATATATATAATTTTTTTTCAGATTCTTTTCCCGTATAGGTTATTACAAAATATTGAGTATAGTTCCCTGTGCTATACAGTAGGTCCTTGTTGGTTATCTAATTTATATATAGTAGTGTGTATATGTTAATCCCAAACTCCTAATTTATCGCCCCCTTCCCCTTTGGTAACCATAAGTTTCTCTTCTATGTCTGTGAGTCTCTTTCTGTTTTGTAAATAGTTCATCTGTATCTTTTTTCTTTTTTTAGATTCCACATATAAGCAATATCATATGATATTTGTCTTTCTCTGTCTGACTTCACTTAGTATGATAATCTCTAGGTCCATCCATATTGCTGCAAATGGTATTATTTCATTCTTTTTTATGACTTAGTAATTTTCCATTGCTTTTATACACACACACACACACACACACACACACACACACACACACACATATATACCACATCTTCCTTATACATCCATCTGTCAATGGACATTTATGTGGCTTCTATGTCTTCGTTATTGTAAATAGTGCTGCAATGGATATTGGCATGTATCTTTTCGAATTCGAGTTTTAGTCTTTTCTGGATATATGCCCAGGAGTGGGATTGCTGAATCATATGATAACTCTATTTTTAGCTTTTTAAGTCTCCTCTACACAGCTCTCCATAGTGGCTGCCCCAATTTACATTCCTACCAACAGTGTAGGAGGGTTCCTTTCTCTCCACACCCTCTCCAGCATTTATTATTTGTACACTTTTTGATGGTGGCCATTCTGACTGGTGTGAGGTGATAGCTCACTACAGTTTTGATTTGCATTTCTCTAATAATTAGCAATGTTGAGCATCTTTTCATGTGCCTCTTGGTCATCTGTATGTCTTCTTTGGAGAAATGTCTATTAAGGTCTTCTGCCCATTTTTTGGTTGGGTTGTTTGTTTTTTTGCTATTGAGTTGTATGAGTTGTTTGTATATTTTGGAAATTGAGCCCATGTCGGTTACATCATTTGCAAATATTTTCTCCCAGTCTGTAAGTTGTCTTTTCGTTTTGTTTATGGTTTCCTTTGCTGTGCAAAAGCTTATAAGCTTGATTAGGTCCGATTTGTTTAGTTGTGTTTTTATTTCCATTACCCTAGGAGATGGATCTGAAAAGATATTGCTGCAATTTATGTCAAAGAGTGTTCTGCTTATGTTTTCCTCTAGGAGTCTTACAGTATCTGGTCTTACATTAAGATTTTTAATCCATTTTGAGTTTGTTTTTGTATGTGGTGTTAGAGAACATTTTAATGTCATTCTTTTACATGTAGCTGTCCAGTTTTCCCAGCACCACCTATTGAAGAGACTGTCTTTTCTCCTTTGTATATTCTGGCCTCCATTAATTGACCATAGGTGCGTGGGTTTATTTCTGGGCTTTCTGTCCTGTTCCATTGAGGTATATGTCTGTTTTTGTGCCAGTGTCATACTGTTGTTTTTTTTAAATATCTTTATTGGAATATAATTGTTTTACAATGGTGTGTTAGTTGCTGCTGTATAACAAAGTGAATCAGCTGTACATATACAGATATCCCCACATCTCCTCCCTCTTGCGTCTCCCTCCCACCCTCCCTATCCCACCCCTCTAGATGGTCACAAAGCACTAAACTGATCTCCCTGTGCTATGTGGCTGCTTCCCACTAGCTATCTATTTTACATTTGGTAGTGTATATATGTCCATGCCACTGTCTCATTTCGTCCTAGCTTACCCTTACCCCTCCCCGTGTCCTCAAGTCCATTCTCTACATCTGTGTCTTTATTCCTGTCCTGCCCCTAGTTTCTTCAGAACCTTTTTTTTTTTTTAGATTCCATATATATGTGTTAGCATATGGTATTTGTTTTTCTCTTTCTGACTTACTTCACTCTGTATGACAGTCTCTAGGTCCATCCACCTCACTACAAATAACTCAATTTTGTTTCTTTTTATGGCTGAGTAATATTCCATTGTATATATGTGCCCCATCTTCTTTATCCATTCATCCGTCAGTGGACACTTAGGTTGCTTCCATGTCCTGGCTATTGTAAATAGAGCTGCAGTGAACATTGTGGTATATGACTCTTTTTGAATTATGGTTTTCTCAGGGTATATGCCCAATAGTGGGATTGCTGGGTCATATGGTAGTTCTATTTTTAGTTTTTTAAGGAACCTCCATACTGTTCTCCATAGTGGCTGTATCAATTTACATTCCCACTAACAGTGCAAGAGGGTTCCCTTTTCTCCACACCCTCTCCAGCATCATACTGTTTTGATTACTTAGCTTTGTAGTATAGTCTGAAGTCAGGGAACCTGATTCCTCCAGCACCATTTTTCTTTCTCAAGATTGATTTGGCTATCCAGGGTCTTTTGTGTTCCCATACTATTCTTTTTCTAATATGTCTTCCTGCCATCTGGAAATACTTCTTGGATAACTGTATGGGGAAACATTAGATGCACTGTGAGAAGCCATTGGAAGGAGAGTTCTGGGGTGAGGATGGCTCTGGCTTCTGAAAATTACTCCAGCAGCCTCTCCTTATTTCTAGGGAGCCCTAAATAAATATAAGTTTTAAACTCTCATATTAAGTATTTTCAGAAAATCTGAATAGAAAGAAATCTCAGAGTGCACACCAGACTGCCATTCAGACTGCTAGAAATAGATTTAAATTGTTAGGCTTAATGGAAATCTGGGTGAGACACTGTGATTTTTGAGAAACAAGAAGCCAGGCCAAAAGGAAATACCTGTTATAATTAGATAATATTAAGATTTAATCCAGTTAATACCAATGCAAATAGTTCTTCCTTTCTCTCTCTCTCTCTCTCCCTCCCTCCCTGTTTTTGTCCTTCACTTCTCTTTTAAAACATTAAGCCAATGTCTCTGAGATGATGCTTTTACATCACAAGTTAGATTGAGGTGTTTTGTTCCCCAGGCAAAGAACTCTGGTCTTTTCCTAATTCATGAGGTGGGAGGTGGGGAAGGGTGGAGAGGGTGGGAAATTAGGTTCATGGTATAATTTTTCTCAATTTTAAGAATTTTTGTGTTACTTTTTCTTAAAAATAACCTGAAACACTTATGTGGACTAGAATCTAGACTCTTGTGTGAGGTGAGATCTGAGTTATCATTGAGTTTACTTATGAATAATTGAAGGTGTGCCACAAAGTGGCAGGACTCCAGTCATTCTGCCCTTAAAACAAGCTCAGAAACCACTGCCTGCATAAGTGTGCTGAGACACCAACTGTGTACTGTTCAGATTTCGGTCCAGGAGGGGAGCCACTGTGAGGTGTGGTTATGGTGACCCTCAGCTTCCCAGACTCGGCCAGCCCCAACTTGTCTGACCCTCCACATACACTACTACACACCAGACCAGGAGACTTCCAGCCCCCATCTTGGTTCAGAAAACATTGTTGTCACAGGCAGTAGAACCTGCTTCAGGTAGGATGACCCAAATACATCTCGGAGGATGTTGTTCTGGAATGACCTGGCAACGTCAAAAGGATTTAGGAAGTGCCTTCCTTGCTTGGGTATAGGGAGAGAGACTCTGTTGCTGGTCAACGAAGTCTTCTTTCTCTCTAGCACTCCTTAAATGAACCCAAAAGGCAGGCAAAACCTATGAGTAGAGTGTTAAACCTCATCAGTTTCACCTTCCGAGCCTGGCCATGGCAGGGAGTCCGTGTAGGTCCATAGTCTAGGGATGGAGGGGGGGCGTACCCCAACTCCATTTCAGGATGGAGAATCCATGAATATTTCCCCTGGAGCCCGAGGTCCCCCACCCCATTGTTTGCTGATGACCTGCGTGGGAGAAGATGACTTTCATCAAATTAGGCACAAGGGAGACACAGCCTATATCACTGTATGCTTTGCTAAGGACAAAATCAATTCCCTGGGAATCAGTAGTCGGTGGCATTTGAAGATCCCATCCCAAACCTCACCTCATTACACCAGGCCACTGTGTTCAGTATTTGCACCACAGCTAAAGAGGGGTTAATGGGATCCAAATCCATCCTGTAGGTGATTGTCTTTTATCAATTCTAATAAGTCACCAGTATTGGCAGTTTGCAGGCCAATATTTCAGAACAGCCAATATTTAATAGACTACCTCAGATGATTAAGTGAAATGATTTCTTGGAGCAATCCAGATGTAGCTCTAAAAGTTGTCTCAGCTAATTATCTCAAAAGGAGAGAATCAATGCCACTTGCCAGTTTAAAAATGGTTTCTACCAAGGTTAGGGATTCTAAATCTAGGCTCTACATGCCCAGAAGGTCTATGGTGAGGCCCCAGTGAGACAATGAGAACCTTAGGTTTATACAAAGTCGTGTGCATTTACATCCGTGTTCATCAAATTCCCAAATGGATCCAGGACCCTACAGAGGATAAAACTGCCAACCTGGATTTTGGGTGCCATTTATTTTATAAGTCCATTTCTACAGTCTCTGATTAATTTTTCATTTTGATCTCTGCTTTTATCCTCTTACTCTAGGTGGCCTTGATAAGTGGACCACTGTACCGAAAAAGCTACTAGCTGATTTATCAAACTGTTTTTGCAGCTAGGAAAGACACTGTATCATTTGTTTGGGAAGCTAACACCTCAGTGCCAGTTCCTCCCCTCCTTGCCCAACATTAAGATGTTCAAATCTAAACCTGGAGTAGTGTGGCCATGTTCAGCATCTTCAAAATAAAGGCAAGCCTGAGATCCCCCCTCTACCCACAGATTACATTTAAAGTCAGATTTCCAAACATCTGAGGACAGTGTCTGTTTGAGTGTCTCAGTGGGATTACTAAATTACACTTGGCTTCCTGTGATGAGGTCTTTTCCTCCCCACACGCTGGCAATTACTTGCCAGTTAATACAATCAAGTAATGTCAGGGTAACATTTTCCTCACTCACCTCTACCCACGATTTCCTGTATTTTCAAGGCTTGGGCTGTCCCCCCTTCCCCTCTCATTCAGCTTAAAACTGGGCAGGGCTAGGGGTAGTGAAGAATATTCATGTGAACCTCTGAGTGAAGGACTTCTGCCTACTTCCTTTCTAAATGCACTAGTCAGATGGAAGCAGTAAGTTCAACAAGGGCTGCATAAAAAGCCTTACAAATCTGCAGGCTGTCATGTTTGGGAACCCAGATTACCTCCTGGGCACTATCTGGTGTCTCCAGAAAACAAAGCCCTCTTGTCCAGGAAGTTCTTTACCACCTACTCATTCATTCCCTATTCCCCCCCAGGGCCCACCTGGGAGAGATGTCAGGTGGGGGTGAGTCAGCAGCACCTGCATAGTGCTGTCCTCCTGGAAGAGCTTGCCCTGGTATCTCTGTCCATTTTTGTCCTAGTGACTGGCTCACCTCAGGTGGATGCAGGCAACCCTGATGACCTTCTACCCTAGTGCCAGAAGACTGAACTCCCTTTCTTACTTTGCCACTAGCTATGTGACCCTGGACAAGCAACTTAACGTCCTTCCACTGCTGTCAAATGGAGATAATGATGTCGACATTACAGGGGTGTTGAGATAATTAACTTAGGTGAAATACACAAAGTCATTAGCATTTATGTTAGGTTTCTTCTCATTCATAAACTGGGGATAATACTACCTAACAATATATACTATACTATACTATACTATACTATACTATGATATAATCCTGTTTAGTAATAGCCTACGAAGGCTTGAACTCTGTGGAAGGCTGCAAGGAGTGAATGTGCCTCAATATTTTAAAAAATGTTTGGTTTGGAGGTTAAAACCTTTGAAACATGATGCCACAAAGGCATGAGTAAAACTACAGCAGGCTTTCCTAAAGTTTCTCCTTTTGGAACAAAAGAGAAAGTAGGGCTTCCCTGGTGGCGCAGTGGTTGAGAGTCCGCCTGCCGATGCAGAGGACGCGGGTTCGTGCCCTGGTTCGGGAAGATCCCACATGCCGCGCAGCGGCTGGGCCCGTGAGCCATGGCCGCTGAGCCTGCGCGTCCGGAGCCTGTGTTCCACAACAGTGAGAGGCCACAACAGTGAGAGGCCCGCGTACAGCAAAAACAAAAACAAAAACAAAAACAAAACAAACAAAAGAGAAAGTAAACTGACAAAGAGCCCTGAAATCAAATGTTTGGAAAACTCCACAGTCTGTATATTCCTTTTGGAGGTTCACATTACACATTAGTATCTTAAAGTTCTGTGATTTAAAAAGAATGTTTATGATAAACTTGGTATTTTCACATTTACTTGACCACTTAATAAAAAGGACACTTTTATTCATGTCACACTGTTCATATTCCTGATTCGATGTAACACACTTTGAGATATGCTAAATCACCCTATTCCTAGTGTAGGCTAACCAAGAATTGGATGACACCAATTGCTGTGATAATTTTAGGGACAGATTTTAAATTGAATTGGAAATCAAAATGGGGGTGTTCTGTGACTATACACTTAGTCATCAGAAAATTTTTAACTTATGATTGAAAAAGATGGACCTCTCACAAAAGATGGGTTCTGTATCTTCTGGATTCAGATATACCAGCATCTTGTTTAACCAAAAAAAATGTCATTTTTGATGTATATGGATTTTTAAATCTAATATGTCTGCTACTCAGGATCATCAAGGCACACAGGAAAGAAGTAGAGAGACCTTTATCCAGATATTCACATATTTTCTGCCACCTTCAGCTGAAGCTGGATTGGGATGTTTGTTTTTGTCATCACAGTTGTGAACACTTTGTCTTTACCCAAGGACAAAATCCTCCAGAGTTTCACATCCAGCAGCTTATGCAAGAGGGTCTGTTGTTTATATATGCTACCCACTATGCATGTATTTTTCTTTTTAATCCTCCACACAGCCTTTCAATGTAGGTATTATTTCCTCCATCAGATGAGAAGACTGAGGCTCAAAGTCGTTAGGTTCACTTGCATATAGTAAGATGTAGAACTGGGTCTCAAAGGCCATGTTGGCTAACTAAAAACTTGTGCTCTTTCTAATCCTTATATCACCTTCACTCCTCTTCCCCAAGATGTCTGGAGCTTTCTGTGGTGGCAGGATCTCATATTCCACACCTTTTCATACCTCCGTAAAGTTACACCTGTCTTAGTGCTATAGACTGAATGTTTGTGTCTCTCCAAAATTCATATATTGAAACCTAATCCCCAATGTGATGGTATTAGGAGGTGGAGCCTCTGGGAAGGGATGAGATCATGAAGGTGGAGCCCTCATGAATGGGATTAGTACCCTCAGAGAGCTCCCTCATTCCTTCTGCCATGTGAGGACACAGCAAATACACATATATGAACCAGGAAGTGAGCCCTCACCAGACATTGAATCTGCTGGTGACTTGATCTTGGACTTCCCAGCCTCCAGTACTGTGAGAAATAATTTCTGTTGTTTAATAGCCACCCACACTCTGGCATTTTGATATAGCAGGCTGAATGGACTGAAAACACTTAGGAGGAAAACCATCTGATCATTTTAATCAATGCAAAAAAGCATTTGATAAATTAAAGATATAATTAAATGGAAAGCTATACTGTGTTCATTGATTGGAAGAATCAGTAATATTGATTCTTATATTGAGAATATTGATTCAAAATTGATTCAAGATTCTCCTTAAATTGATCTACAGATTCAGCATATTCTCAATCAAAATCCCAGGAAGATCTTTTGTAAAGATTGACAAGCTTATTCTAAAATGTATATGAAGATGTAAAGGACATAGAATAACCAAAGCTAACTTTAAAAAGAACAAAGTTGGAGGACTTACTCTACCTGATTTTAAGACATTATATAGCTATAGTAATTAGGACAGCTTAGTGAAACTACTTTGAAAAATAGTTTGGTAGTCTATCAAAAAGTTAAATATCCAGGGCTTCCCTGGTGGCACAGTGGTTGAGAGTCCGCCTGCCGATGCAGGGGACACGGGTTCGTGCCCCGGTCTGGGAAGATCCCACATGCCGCGGAGTGGCTAGGCCCGTGAGCCATGGCCGCTGAGCCTGCGCGTCCGGAGCCTGCGCTCCGCAACGGGAGAGGCCGCAACAGTGAGAGGCCTGCGTACCGCAAAAAAAAAAAAAAAAAGTTAAATATCCATCTACTAAATGACCTGGCCATTCTATTCCTAGGTATTTACCCAAGAGAAATGAAAACTTGTGTTCACAGAAGGCTTGTACAGAAATGTTCATAGCAGCCTTATTTGAAATGGTTCCATATGGGTAAAAACACAAATGTCCATCATAGGTAAATGGATAAAGACACTATGGTATATCAATATAATGGTATGTTTCTCAGCAAAAAAAGGAACAATCACTACATGCACAAACATGGATGAACCTTAAAATAATTATGCTGACTGAAAGAAGCCAGTTACCTCCTCATAAAAATACATGCAGTATGATTTCATTTATTTAAAGTTTTTGAACATGCACACTAATCTATTGTGATAGAAAGCAGATCAGTGGCTGCCTCAGGAAGAAGGTAGAGAAAGGAATAGATTACACAAGGGCACAAGGAAACCTTCAGGGGTTATGGAAATAAATGTTCATTATCTTGATTGAGTTGATAGTTTCATGGGGTAAACATTTGCCCAAACTCATCAAGTTGTACAGTTTTAATTTCTGTGGTAAAGTCAGTTACCTTAGTAAAGTTGAAAAAAATTACACCTGTCCTGGCCCATGTGTTCAGAGCTTGTTCCCAGTTTCCTAAGGATCAGATCATAAGTGGTAAAATAACGGAGGGACTTTTGAGAACTTAAAGAAGGACCATCAAAGGCAGGAATTTCCATCAAGATTAGACTCATTTTCTCTTAAAAAAGGGTTCTTAGCATGGGAAAGCAAAGGAGCGTGTAGGAGCCTGTTGAAGGGATGTTAGCAGGCATTTGCTGTGCTCTTATGGTGCCTGGTGAACAGGACCTGGAGGTGCGGAGGTGCACTGATTACATGAAGAGGCAGGTGGATGGCGGTGGGAGGTTGAATGACCCAGATGGTGTGGATGAGGGGCCTGACATCACCCAGAGGGTGGTGTCTACTGACAGCCACCTGCCCCTGCCTTGGCCCACTTTTGCTTGGCATTTTCATCAGTGACTTAAATGAGAACATAAATATACATTCAGCAAATAATCTATTGGGTCCTACAACATGACAGACACTGTGCTGGCCCTGCACAGATAGATCTTGGGAGCAGACAACTGGGCTGCCTAGAGCTTGAACAAGAAAGAAAAGCAGTGAGACATACATACTCACAAATAAGGTCGGGGGCCGAGAGGCTGCATGAGTCTGGCCTTGGATGGTTTGGACTTTGGCTCTGAGAGGAGGGCAGCAAAGAGGATTAGAGCCACAGAGTGACATGGGCAGGTTGGCGGTTAGAATTGACTTCTGCCGACGCTGGAGGGGAGATGGTGAAGGTAGAGCAGGCAGGTGGCCCACGAGAGAGAGGAGGGGCCCTGAGCTGGACAAGGGGTGGGGGCCACGCACGCAGCCTCCCAAACGTGCTACCCAGCCCTGACATCAGCCCCTGCGACAGTAGCCTGTGACACCATGCCGTCTCCCTGGAGGGTGGAAGCAGCAGGTCCCCTGCCCCTTGGTCCACCCCCGCTCTCCAGCTCAGGCTCTGCCCGTCCTGCTCTGTGACAGTGAGCATCGTGTGTCTGAGCTTATCTCTGATTGTCCCAACCTGTGCCCCTTAAAAAAGCATGTGGATTTTGGTGTCAACAGATTTGCCTACAAATATTGGCTCCATTACTTATTAGCTATGACTCTGGGCAAGTTTCTAAACTTTCTGAGCCTCCGTTTTCTCTCTATAAAATGGGCATAAAAGTATCTGCCCCAGTAGGATTATTATGAGGATTTAAGCCTTTTTATTGTGTAAAATTTAGGTCTTTCCTCAGCTTTTGCCCCAGTGAGTCAGAATTGCTTTCTGGCCTTCGTTTGAGACACAGGGACAGATGACAACAAAATTAGTAAATGTAAAAGATCAGTATTGGAAATGTTACACATTAGCTTCTAGGGCCAGGACGTCTCTAGGCAGATACAACGTCCAGTGCAATCACCCTGTTCGATTTGGATGAATGTCATTACAGCCTCAAGGTGGAGAGGTCCTCAGTGGCCCCCATGCTGAGCTGGAGGGGATATCAGGGATGCCCTCTCCTGCATGACACAGGCTGTCCCATGCCAAAGACTCTTGCTTAGTGGTTCTCAACTGAGGGATTTTGCCCTCCAAGAAACATCTGGTGATGTCTGGAGACATTTGGTTGTCATGACTCAAGAGTGATACTGGCTGCTGGTGGATGGAGGTCAGGGATGCTGTTAAATATCCTATATTGTACAGGACAGTCCTCCACAACAAAGAATTACCCCGCCCAAAATGTCAATAGTGCCAAGATTGAGAAACCCTGAGCTAGTAAGAAAGCTGGATTCGAATTCCAGTTCTATCATTTGTAGCTGTGTGACTTTGGGCAAGTTACTTAACTTCTCTGTGTTTGTTTTTACATCTGTAAAATGAAGATGATAATAAGAGTTAGTGCCCCATAAGACTGTCGTGAGCATTAAATGAATTCATAGTATGTGCAGTGTTTAGATCTGTGACTGGGGCATGGGGAAACCCTATCTAGGAGTTTGGTATTGAACAATCCCTCATTAGAACCACCACTCAGAGGTCATAGCTCTTCCCCCAGGGACTACCCTACCCCCAGGTAAGTCTTCTATTCTGTGGGCTATACATGCCCATTCTCTGTAACTGACACAGCTCCCAGACATGTTACCACGCTAGTCTCTTTTCTGGAAGGATTCTAGCGTGTCATTATTAAAATAAGCCTCTCACAATTGTACCCAACAAACCAGATGTCCTGAAAGCACAGAGGGACCATGCTATTGCTTTCCTGGACTAGATGAACCCTTTGATGAAGGCTGTCTCTGTGGGGTTGGCTTTTATAACAAGAGCTGTGTGCTGCCATTGGCTACTTACACTTTGACCAGCTGGTACCTCCCTGCCTTTATTCCACAGAGGAGGGGTCCCAACATACAGAGTGCTCTGGGTAGAAATCACAACTCCGAGGTGCTCCGATGACAAATGATGTACCAAAAAATAATTTTCACTTAGCCTAAAAATTCAGTAAAACAAAACTCTGCTTTCCTTGAGGTGGAGTGGAGTGTTATTGAACTGGAAAGAACTTCCCGGAAAAGCCATGTCACCAAGTAGAGAGGCCCTGACATCTGCATGCCTCACTCCTCTCTGCTCCTCACTGCCCCTCACCTCCTCAGTGGGGTCATTAGTCTGACTCACTGTTTTTTATCATTTCCTTAAACCCTCAGGGAGTAGCCTCTTCTAGAAACAGGAGCTCATAAAAGATTCTCCTGCGTCTAACAGTTTCATCCCACTGCAGCCTGGAGAGTGACTGTTTGACACATAAAACTGGGGCCCCTGCTACAGTCAATAGCAAGAGGAAGTTCCAAAGTTTCAAAACTTCCCTAAGTCTCCGGGGAGCCCACTTAAGCATTCCTCCCATAGACCTCTGAGAGGATCTGTTAAACTGTAAAGCCTTCAATTTAGTCCAGTTAACCTCACACTGGGCTAACTTCTGCCCTTAGCTGTGTGTTGGCAGCTACCGCTCATTCCAGGTACAGTAGTGGGCAGGTAACAGTGGAAATTAACTCGGTGGATTAAAGGAAAAAATGTTAGCCATGTCCTCCAAGCATGAGGGGAACAATAACCTGCTAAAGCATGCTGATATAAGTGTACAGTCCGCCCAGAAATCTTCATAAAAGCCAAATCAAGTGGAAATGAAGCACACGGCAGACTCAGCGCATGAGGGAGGTTTGCTCGTCTGTTTTACATTGTCAGGTGCTTTTTACTTGCAGAATGTATTGAATGACATTCTTTTCAGCTCCTATGATTATAAGTCTGAACCAGTTCCTTTCAAGGCGTAAAGCCTTTTTAAACAATGACAACAACAACCCAGTTTTCTCTGGAAATCCTTCACTCTAAGTTTACTGTTTCAGTGTAAGGCTGCCCTACCCAAGTGGGAAACATAGAGCCTGCTCTTTGCGTTCTCACTCAGCATCCTTTTGGGGTCTCCACACCCAGGATTACACTTTTCTTCGCATGTATTTGAATGGTGGTTTTTAGCCAAGGGCTATGGTTTGTAACCAGATAATGGAAAATGGCACTAGAACAATCAGCTCAGGCCCTGGAGAGCTGCGGTCCTCTGACCCAGCCACTCATGTGGAGAAATCGGGACCCAGATTCCGAACTGCTTTCCCGCTGAACCCTGGAGTCCTCAGGGGGTTAAAGGGAAGGTGAGAGAAGCTGAGCAAATCCCAGTCCCTCTTCCTGTTCAACCAGAGCACCTCCACTTTGATATATTTTTAACTTTTAAAGTTTAACATTTACATAGAAAAGTGCACCTATCCTAAATGTGCAGCTCAATGATTTTTACAAACTGTAAACACCTGTGGAACCAACCCAGCTCTAGAA
Source organism: Lipotes vexillifer (assembly GCF_000442215.2). Classification (NCBI taxonomy): domain Eukaryota; kingdom Metazoa; phylum Chordata; class Mammalia; order Artiodactyla; family Lipotidae; genus Lipotes; species Lipotes vexillifer. Next base: position 1,652,055 of record NW_006772017.1, read on the forward strand.
CATTTCCAGCCCCCGGGAGCCCCGTGCTCTTTTTCAGTGCTGCCCTTGAAAGGGGAGCCACGCTCCTGATTTTTAACAGTATCTCATTGATATTTCTATACACTGAGGCCCCACATAGGGTTTTTTTTAACTTTTTATTCTGAAATAATTATAGATTCACAGGAAGCCGCAAAGATAGTACAGCGAGGAACATAGAGTTTTATATTCTTTTTCAGTGTTAAAAAAATCTTTCTTCAAAAGAAGCTTAAAAAACCAGTGTTGTAGTAGAAAATGGAGAGGTTTTGGAGTCAGGCCTCATGGGGTTGAGTCCACATTCTTTCCCTTAGTAGCACGTGACCCAGACATGTCCCTTAACTGTCCTGAGCTGCAGATAAGGTTCATATCGCTTTCTTGCTGCTGGTAGGTTTAAAGAAGGTGAGACAGTACACGAGCGTGCCTGTAAACTGGGGGGGTGCTGCGTGGAGCTGCAGCTTCTGCAGGGCCGGGGCTCGGTGGAGCGGTGGAGGGAACAGGAGTGGTCCAGCGCCGCCCTGCCGGCTGCAGCTTCGTTTGGGCTCCAGCCAGCGTCACAGAGCGCTCGGTTACCCCAGCTCTCCCACCGTTCCTCTGCCTGCTCCCACTGCAGCTACAGCATCTCTCCAGCCGCTTGGGCAGGTGGGGTGCCGAGCAGCTGCAGCCGGTGGAGGGGAGGCCTGACCCAGCAGGTTCGGGAGGCCATGTCCCGCTCAGACTGCTGGGGCCAGTCCCTCACCTTTGGCCTGGCTATTGTGAAAGGCCAGCCCACCTCCCACCTGGGGGAAGGGTGTGTCCCTCTGCTCATTAAAGGAGAACTTCCACTGTGGATGGGTAACAGAAGGCAGCCTCAAAGAGTGCCCTTACTAAACCGGAAAGAATCTGACCTCCTCTCGCGACTGGGAGGGGAGCTGAGGGCCGCCGTCAGCCAGCAGGCCCTGAGTCATCCCAGGGAAGACAAGCTGAGCCCACATGACACATCTCAGAGACCTGAACCTGGGCAGATACGTGGCTGGAGCCACCTGAGAGAGAAATCTTGGTGGAGGGATCAGCCGGTGGTTACCAAGCAACAAAGGCTGTGGGTTGGCTCCTGTCCGCTCTGCCCAGCTCAGGCTGTACCTGCCACACCTCCGGGCCAGAGAAGGGGACGGACACGGAGGAAGAACTTGCTCCTTGTGTTGCCTGCCATCTTTCAGGCTTCAAAATGTACACGCCAGTGCCACCTCTGGACACCAGTGCGTGGCCTGATCTGCCTTTTTGAGGCAGCCACGCCATTCTGGGAAATGCCCCCTTTCCTTCCCTGGTGGTTAAGCTTTCCGGGACACCGTAAGGTGGCAGTCTTTTAAGCCTAAGGTCAGGAGGCTCTGAGGCAGAAGGGTGAGGACATGGATGGTGATAATGAGAATAATAACAAGAAGAGACAGGACGGCAGGGAGGAGCGTGAGCAACGTGGGAGAGAATTGTCCAGCAAGACGTGAACCTCATCTTCAGGTGGAAGAGGCAGAGGTCTAGATGGCCACAGTTAAGCGATGGCTTTCAAGGCTTGCTCCTGGCAGAACTTTGGTGAAGCATTAAAATGATGATCCTGAAGTGGCAAAAGAGCTCTGCAGTTATTAATGCTGTTTCCCACCATGTACCCGGTACACAGGCATCCTCTGCCAGTAGTATTCCCAAGGCCAAATGCAGAAGCCAATGCAGACCATTTAATCTAATGGTAGATTAAATCTGCCATTTAATCCGGTGTTGGCAGTTTAGCTTCAACAAAACCAGACACTCACCTACGTGCCATAAAGTTTAAGGGACTTTTATTAAATTTCATATCTAGCTTATATTTAGTTTGGTTAAAGTCAGGAAACATACTGAAATAATTTAAATCGATGCTAAGAGGCTTGAGGGTTTGTTGTTTGTTTTTTTAAACGGAGAGACATACTTTTTACATTTTAGAAATGCTGCTCATGAGATAATATAACAATGAGATAATGTAAGTGAAAGCCTGTCTAACTGTGAAGCGCCATATAAACGTTCATCCTTATTGGGGTTTTTTTCTGTTTCATTTTTTTAATAGCATACTTAAAAAAAATTGAGGTATAGTTGATTTACAGTAATATGTTTCAGGTGTATGACATAGTGATTCACAATTTTTAAAGTTTATACTCCATTTATACTTATAAAATATTGGCTATGTTCCCTGTGCTGTACAACGTATCCTTGTACCTTATTTATTTTACACATATATTTGTATCTCTTAATCCCATACCCCTATCTGGCTCCCCCCGCTTCCCTCTCCCCACTGGCAACCACTAGTTTGTTCTGTATATCTGAGTCTATTTCTTTGTTATATACACTGGTTGTATTTATTTATTTTTAAAATAAATTTATTTATTTTGGCTGCATTGGATCTTCGTTGCTGCGCACGGGCTTTCTCTAGTTGCGGCGAGTGGGGGCTACTCTTCATTGGGGTGCACGGGCTTCTCATTGTGGTGGCCTCTCCTGCTGCGGAGCACCGGCTCTAGGCGTGCGGGCTCGGTAGTTGTGGCTCGCGGGCTCTAGAGCACAGGCTCAGTAGTTCTGGCACACGGGCTTAGTTGCTCCGTGGCATGTGGGATCCTCCTGGACCAGGGCTTGAACCCGTGTCCCCTGCATCAGCAGGCAGATTCCTAACCACTGAGCCACCAGGGAAGTCCCTGTTTTATTTTTTATATTCCATGTACAAGTATTTATCTTTCTCTGACTTATTTCACTTAGCATAATACTCTCCAAGACCATCCATATTGTTGCAAATGGCAAAATTCCATTCCTTTTTTATGGCTGAGTAGTATTCCATTGTGTGTGTGTGTGTTTGTATATATGTGTGTGTGTGTATATATATATATATATATATATATATTATATATATATGCGCCACATCTTTATCCTTTCATCTATTGATGGACTCGTAGGTTGCTTCCATACCTTGGCTATTATAAATAATACTGCTATGAACATTGGGGTGCATGTATCTTTTTGAATTAGTATTTTGTTTCTTTCATATATATACACCCAGAAGTGGAATTTCTGGGTCATATGATAGTTCTAATTTTAGTCTTTTGATGAATCCGCATACTGTTTTCCATAGTGTCTGCACCAATTTACATTCCCACCAACAGTGTACAAGGGTTCTCTTTTCTCTACATCCTCGCCAACATTTGTTATGTGTCCTTTTTGACGATAGTGATTCTGACAGGTCTGAGGTGATATCTCACTGTGGTTTTGATTTGCATTTCTCTGATGATTAACGATGTTGAGCATCTTTTCCTGTGCCCGTTGGCTGTCCTTACTTCTTTTTCCCCCAGCTTTATTGAGATATAATTGACTTACAACATCATATAAGTTTAAGGTATACTAGGTAGTGATCACCACAATAAGGTTAGTTAATACATCTACCACCTCCCACAGTTAAATTTTGTCTGTGTGATGAGAACTTTTAAAATCTACTCTTAGCAACTTTCAAATATACAATACAGTATTGTTATTTATAGTCACCACACTGTATAATGCATCTCCAGAACTTATTCATCTTATAACTGAAAGTTTGTACCTTTTGACCATCTTTACCCATTTCCCCCACTCCCTGCCCTTTAGCAACCACCAATCTGTTCTCTGTTTCTATGAGTCTGGTATTTTTAGATGTCGCATATAATGAGAGTATACAGTGCTTGTTTTTCTCCCTCCTTGTTGTTCTATCTGTCCTTTTGCAAAGTGCTAGCTGGCTGCCCCACGGACTTCTGTAATTCTGCTCTTCCCTCTCCCTGCCCCTCCTGCCACATTCTCAGAGCAGAACCAGCCACTTGGCTCCAGCCATGAGGGGTCAGTTAAATGGAGGCCACTTCCAGGGCTCACTGAGGGAGGGTAGATTCTATCTTGCTGGACCTGGGTGGGGCCTTGGAGGTCTTATGGTCCCACCCATCCCGTGCAAGGTGAGGAAGTGAAACCAGAGACACTGGACATGACCTTCTCAATGCCACAGTGCCAGATCCAGGAAGGAACTGTTTGGGATTCATTTTCAATAAATTCTCTTTTCCCCATTCTTCCCGTTATACACCAGGATGGAAAAAGGTGCCAACTTTTCTGGAGACTCAAGACTCATGTGGCAGTGAAGGACACAGAAAAGCCAGAGAACCCAGCCTGGGAGGATAGAAGATGCCACTCGGGACTCACTAGTGTCCAGGAATGGAGGGCAAGATGGCAGAGGGAATGGGTCAAGGTCCTTAGAATGTTCCACTGGAATGGTTCTAAGTCCTCAGCAGCTTCAGAATGAAGACCGAGGTATCTCTGTAAAAGATACGCTGAGAAGACTCTTTCTCTTGGCAGAGTTCTTTTTTTTTCTTCTTCTATTTTTACCCATTAAAATGGGGAATTTCAAGGATCACTTGCAGGAAGGGGAGAGGCCTATGAGGAGAAGGGGAGTGAGTCATTGCTGAAAACTGAGGACTGGGCGGGGGAGGGGACTGATGCTTTGTTTCAGGGAAGATGAGGCCTTAGTCACAGGATGTGTCAGTTATTCCAGCTTGGCAAATGGCAGTGAACCTAGAAGGACTTTCTTTCACACTGGAATCAGGAACCTAAGCCTTAGGATATTTTGAATTTAAATATAAAACATTTTGCTGGAAATTGAAAGAAAAGTGAGTTAAAAGGATTAAACACTTTTGGAATAGTTGAGTACGTGGATTCCGGCCCAGGTATTACCTTAAGAGAGGAGTGTGTTTAGGTTTTTTTCATTTGTAACCCATTCCATCAGAAATCCGTATGTGGTGCATTTTGCTGCATGAAATTTTTAAATGGTAAATGATTTTAGCTATTTGAACATGTAGATATTTATCAGAAATACAAAAACAAAGCCCTTTTTTCAGATCCTAATATACAGTTAGAGGCCCAGAATTAGTCTTTAATCAGATGCAGTCAAGAGATTATCGGTATTTAGAGGTCTGAACTATGCTCAGGACTATGGTATGTATTAAATCAAAACCATGTCTCAGTTCTGGAGGTAGGTTTACATTACGAGTGATGATCTTTAACTTCATTTCAGCTGATTTATGATATAAGTGAGGCATAGAGTTTGGCTCACAGCAGATAATTCATGTTCTGCAGTGGATCTCCAAGCTTCCAGAAATATCAAGTCATCTAGGTGGCCAGCCCAATGAAATTGAGTCACTATCATGTGGCACATGCTTGATAATTTGGCCACACCCCCAGGCTTAAACCCCAGAGAAACGTATGCATGATTCATGTCTTTCATCTGTGACTGTCTCCTTAAACTGTGACTTCATTTCCATCAAATAACCCTTCAGTGGTTCAAACCTGTGACAGTGGCACCTGGGGCAGTTCAGGAATGGGAAAGAAAGGCTTCTGTTTCCTCTTGAAGCCACATGCCTGTGTGAACGGGACACCTGTACTTCCGTGTTCACGTGAGAAATGCTCTCCTACCCGGAGCCCCAGCTCCATGCGTTCAGATGATTTATAGCACTGTAAGAAGGTGTGGCCATGTGAGCCACGTCAGAGCATGTTAATGCTAACAAGACATGCATCTTTGGAAGGCTCTCAGGAAATCTCGCCAAGCTCCTAAAAGCTAGCCATTTGTCTGCATTAAAATAAACTAGATGTGCACAGTCTTCCAAGTGCCCCATAGATGGCTGCAGAGGAGGGCACGAGCGTGAAGAAAATCACTGCCTTTAATCACTCCCCCTCTTCATACACTCGAGGAGCCTCAGCCACCAGGCTCACAGGCCTTCTGATGAGGACCCAGTAGAAAGTGGGCCCACCTGCCTCTCCATTAACTTGAATAAACTGTCCCATCTGCACAAGTGAACTACCTTTTCCACGTTTAGACCAATGTCTCAAATTTCTTATAGGCAGGTAGTTAGCCCCTGACTAATTCATATGCACAAACTAATTGGGCAAACGTTAAGATTTGCTGAAAACCTCAGGCCTAACACAACCCGGTGCGGAAGTGGGTCAGGTAGGCCAAATGACCCTTCCTTAAGACAAGAGGCAAAGAAGCCAAGCTTTCCTGCAAGGTGGATACAACCTTTGTAAATGGCTGATGACTGTATCTCACTCAACACCCAGGATATGGGACAGGGTAGGACAGAAATGACAAATAAGTCCATCTCACATGCCAAATCCAAAGAGCTACTAGTGGCCACCTATAGCACCTTGTTAAGAAGGATTCTGGGGCAGCATCCAGGCTCACTAGGAAACAGATCTGTGATTGTTTAGCCAAGTCTGCTTCGGGCACAGGATGGAGAGGCAGCAGAGTTTAGCATCCTGGGTAGGTGTCTTAGACAATAGCTAAGAATTCTGTTGATCAGTTCTTCCAGCAGGGAAGCCAGATCAAATTTAACTTGGCCTCCAATCTCTACAGGTTTTCTCAATATCCAATACAGACTGAAAGAAGCTCCTGCAGGCCACGTAAGAGATTTCCTCTAATCAGGGAGAGTCTTGGGAGCTGAGGAGATTCCTTAAGCTTTCACAGCTTCCTCATGCTTGTTACTTTCAGCGTCCGTCATCCGTTTCCACAGAGGAATTAGCAGTAAGTTTTTAAATGAAAGGGGAACTGATTGCTGATTTGCTTGTTTTGAGGGATGAGGTAAAAGTGGAGTCGGGGAGACTTGTGCTTTGCCCAGGAGCTGGTCATGGGGGAAGAAAGTGCTCTTTGTCGGTGGTAGCAGCTCTGGAGTGGAAAGCAAAGCAGGTCGAACACCTGGGCCTGTGTACTGGGAGCTGTGCTGTCCTCCTGGGAGGATAGGTGATGGATGGGGTGGGCAGGTGAGAGGGAGGTGACACGGACACTGAACAGGTGGGAGTCCCGTGTGATTCTTACAACTACATTGAGAATGTTTTCTGACTTTTCCTCTTATAAAATGATGGTTAAAGGAAAATATTGATAATTTGATTATATAAGTGGCAATAGAAGGAACCGACCTACAGTTTAGGTAAAGAGGACATGCGTGTAGGTGTAAAAATGTCAGCTTCACAACCGAAGACTTGGCCTTTCCTTCTGTAGAAACAGAAGCTATTTCTACTTCTAAATCTATAAATCTACAAAACTACACAAACGGACTAGAGCATGCTGAAGGGTTTCTTCCAGTTTATTTCTTATTTGTGAATATCATGAAGGCTACACGGATCTCTCATTTCTAAATCACAAAAGAAGTTTCTATCCCTATTAAACTTGCTTCTTTCACTATTCTATATTCCTTCACAAAGCACCGGGGCAGTACTCAATTAAGTCTTTTAAGGAAATTCAGTATAAATTCTTTTCACGGCCCAAATATTCTTTGAAGAATGAAGAAAAACAAAATATGCTCATTTTCCTTGGAAAATTAGCTGAGGCTATTTTATGAACCGAAACTCTTAAAATTAAATCATTTCACTTGAAAGAAGCCAGAACACATATTCGTTCTCGATGCTCCCTGCCTCTTGCCGGGTGGACATGTCCAGAGAATTGCCGTGCCAAAATTCTACAAGTCTGGTCTTTAAACCTGTTTTCCAAGCCTGCCCTCCAGTTGTTTGTGGAGAAACATGCCTTTCATGGTAAAGGGAAACATATCCAGTGTCAAGTTCCATGCTGTTAACTCTAAAATTAGAAAGTCTTGGTGGGAGGAGGGCAATGAGTGTAGGAATGATGGTAGTTACTCAGGAAGAAACTTAAATTAGATGCGACTGTACAGATGTTGTAATATGTGTTTTGTTTTATTTTTCCCACGCAGCTGGGGATTTTTATAAGAGGAGCAAGCAGGGGGTGGGGTGCAGGGTGCGCTTCCAGGGAGAGTGTGAGGAGAGAGCTGTGGCCCTTGGTTTACAGTTTGTAACAAAGCAGGAAGCCCTACCCCCGACCCGGCCCCAATTCCTTTCACCCCATAAATATTCTAGTCCTCTGTTTTCTTCATTTTTACTTCTTTTTAAAACATTTTTAAAATTTTATATTGGAGAATAATTGATTAACAATGTTGTGTTAGTTTCAGGTGTACAGCAAAGTGAGTGTTGTACATGTATCTCTTCTTTTTCAGATTCTTTTCCCATTTAGGTTGTTACAGAGTTGAGCAGCATCCCCTGTGCTATACAGTAGGTCCTTGTTGGTTACCTATTTTAAATATAGTGGTGTATACATGTCAATCCCAAACTCCCAACCTGCCTACCCTTCCCTCCTGGTAACCATAAATTCCATTCTCTAAGACTGTGAGTCTGTTTCTGTTTTGTAAATAAGTTCATTTGTATCATTTTTTTTAAGATTCTGCATATAAGTGATATCATATATTTGTCTTTCTCTGTCTGACTTACTTCACTCAGTATGATAATCTCCAGGTCCATCCTTGTTGCTGCAAATGGCATTATTTCATTTTTTTTAATGGCTGAGTAATATTCCATTGTATATATGTACCACATCTTCTTTATCCATTTGTCTGTTGACGGACATTTAGGTTGCTTCCATGTCTTGGCTATTGTAAATAGTGCTGCTATGAACACTGGGGTGCATGTATCCTTTTGAACCATGTTTTTCTCTGGATATATGCCCAGGAGTGGGATTGCTGGATCATATGTTAATTTTATTTTTAGTTTCTTAAGGAACCTCCATACTGTTCTCTGTAGTGGCTGTACCAATTTACATTCCCACCAACAGTGTAGAAGGGTTTCCCTTTTCTCCACACCCTCTCCAGCAGTTATTGTTTGTAGACTTTTTTGATGATGGCCATTCTGACTGGTGTGAGGGGATATCTCATTGTATTGATAGTTTTGATTTGCATTTCTCCGATAATTAGCAATGTTGAGCATCTTTTCGTATGCTTCTTGGACATCTGTATCTTCATTTTCACTTCTGAAAGCAAAGTGGAAAGGGCAATGGATGGATGATAGGTAGGTAGGTAGGTAGGTAGGTAGATAGATGTGTGTGTGTGCACTTAACTTCGGGAAAGTTCTGAAAACCTGCAGTTCTACCTCTGAACTTTCCCTGCAAAACAACCTCCTCTTATCTTCTTCTTCCTAGTGTATTTGTCCCCAGGACACTGGGGCGTCCTGACCTTTCTGTGTTTCTGAGCAAATCCATGGCAGTGTGTGTCCCAGCTTCTGTGTTTCTGAGTATCCGGCTGCCAGAGCTGCAGAGATGGGATGGGAAAGAGAAGGGGTGTGTGCTCAGGCACGTTCTCCTTCTCCTGGGGCAAGTGTGCGGTTCTCTTTCCTTTGGCTTTACCAGAAGGGGAGGAAGTAAGTAGATGAGCTCCTTGCCCTGGGTCCAGGTAATGTGAGGAGTTTTGCCCTGCAACCAAAGCAAAGTTTCACCAGACCCATGCTATGCCTGTTCATTTGTTTACCTCCTCATTTGTTTAGGTCTTAGGTCATTTTACCTAAATGTTAGGTCTTCCCTTCATGTCTACCGTGGTCATTTAGCCTCTGGAGCACAGGGACTAGGCTTTATTTATCTAAGTCTGTCCTCGGGGCTTGGTACAGCATCTGGTACCTAATGAGAGTTCAACAAGCATTTGAACAAGCCAGATCTCTTCAGCACACAGTCACTGACATCTACCACATGCAAGACCCATACTCAGGACTGTGAGTGGGGGCTTGGGGGGTGTCACTGGTGAGTCGGGCACCTTGCAAGGTCACAGTCAGGTGAGGGAGAGGGAAGGCACCTGCGGAGGGGTGCAGACACATCCCTGAGTCTCTAAATCTGACCCTTGCTTCTTGGTGAAGTCTGCATGTTTTAAATCCAGGAAATACTCATTTCTGAGTGGTGTTTCAGGTTTGTAGCCTCCATACTTCTAAACTCAGCCACAGGATTCTGGCAGCGGCCCTTTGTGAGGCCCTTCTTTCTCCAGTCTTTGAGGAGGGTTTGATTTGGATCCAACAAACGGTCTCCTTCCTCCCCCAGATTCTGTGACACCTCATCCCCATTTCCCACAGCCCACAGCTCTCGATGTGGAGGCCTTCTAGTGACCAACCTGGTGCTGTTTGCAGCAGTGGTTTGTAGTAAAACAGCTAAAACTAATCTCAGGTAGAGCATGGGCTTTGTTCTGGAAAACTCCATTGCTACTGTTGGTCTATAGAGCAAAGGGCTCCGAGGACAAGATCTGTAGCCTGGCCCACTAATGAAAAGCGTGAGAAGAGTGGGGTATAGGGGAGAGGGCCACATTTACTCTCACTAAATAAAAAATGGAAAAGGCCAGCAGGGTTCTGTTTGTTGCTAGCTGGCAACACTGGTGAGGGACACAGACGGAGGCTGGGGTCTGGTTTTGAGCCACCGGAGGAGCACGGAAATTGTGGACAGAGTTTGCTGCTTTGTTTTAAACAACTGAGATGATGCTGCCAAAGGGGGAAAGTTTGAAATCTGAACCTCGTGGCCGAAGTTACTGGCCAATTCTCCTTTTATTTGACATTAAAATGTGGTGTAAATAAACATCCTTAGGTAGTTTGGAAATGTAATACCACAAGGAGGTCCCACAGGAGGCCCAATGGGGCCACCTGTGTCTGGAAGCCCGCCCCCCCGCCCCCCGCAAGGTCTCTGTTTTAATGTGATTCCTGTCAGGTGGTGGGTGAGCTGGAGGCATCTTCTGTGCTTGTGTCTGGGCTGTGGACGGGGAGCTGCGGAGAAGGATGGCAGTGAGACTCTTCTCCAGCCTGGCCCTGGGACTTGACCTCAGAACAGTGAGACCTTTGGAAAAACTAGAGAAAGCTATGGACATATCTTTTTTTTTTTTTTTAACATCCTTATTGGACTATAATTGCTTTACAGTGGTGTGTTAGTTTCTGCTTTATAACAAAGTGAATCACTTATACACATATATATGTTCCCATATCTCTTCCCTCTTTGTCTCCCTCCTTCTCACCCTCCCTATCTCACCCTCTAGGTGGTCACAAAGCACCGAGCTGATCTCCCTGTGCTCTGCGGCTGCTTCCCACTAGCTAGCTATTTTACGTTTGTAGTGTATGTATGTCCATGCCTCTCTCTCACTTCGTCACAGCTCACCCTTCCCCCTCCCCATATCCTCAAGTCCGTTCTCCAGTAGGTCTGTGTCTTTATTCCTGTCTTACCCCTAGGTTCTTCATGACATTTTTTTTTCTTAAATTCCATATATGTGTGTTAGCATACGGTATTTGTCTTTCTCTTTCTGACTTACTTCACTCTGTATGACAGACTCTAGGTCCATCCACCTCATTACAAATAGCTCAATTTTGTTTCATTTTATGGCTGAGTAATATTCCATTGTATATACATGCCACATCTTCTTTATCCATTCATCTGATGATGGATACTTAGGTTGTTTCCATCTCCGGGCTATTGTAAATAGAGCTGCAATGAACATTTTGGTACATGACTCTTTTTGATTTATGGTTTTCTCAGGGAATACGCCCAGTAGTGGGATTGCTGGGTCATATGGTAGTTCTATTTGTAGTTTTTTTAAGGAACCTCCATACTGTTCTCCATAGTGGCTGTACCAATTCACATTCCCACCGGCAGTGCAAGAGTGTTCCCTTTTCTCCACACCCTCTCCAGCATTTATTGTTTCTAGATTTTTTGATGATGGCCATTCTGACTGGTGTGAGATGATATCTCATTGTTGTTTTGGTTTGCATTTCCCTAATGATTAATGATGTTGAGCATTCTTTCATGTGTTTGTTGGCAATCTGTATATCTTCTTTGGAGAAATGTCTATTTAGGTCTTCTGCCCATTTTTGGATTGGGTTGTTTGTTTTTTTGTTATTAAGCTGCATGAGCTGCCTGTAAATTTTAGAGATTAATCCTTTGTCAGTTGATTCATTTGCAAATATTTTCTCCCATTCTGAGGGCTGTCTTTTGGTCTTGTTTATGGTTTCCTTTGCTGTGCAAAAGCTTTGAAGTTTCATTAGGTCCCATTTGTTTATTTTTGTTTTTATCTCCATTACTCTAGGAGATGGGTCAAGAAGGATCTTGCTGTGATTTATGTCATAGAGTGTTCTGCCTATGTTTTCCTCTAAGAGTTTGATAGTTTCTGGCCTTACATTTAGGTCTTTAATCTGTTTTGAGCTTATTTTCGTGTGTGGTGTTAGGGAGTATTCTAATCTAATACTTTTACATGTACCTGTCCAGTTTTCCCAGCACCACTTACTGAAGAGGCTGTCCTTTCTCCACTGTACATTCCTGCCTGCTTTATCAAAGATAAGGTGACCATATGTGCGTGGGTTCATCTCTGGGCTTTCTATCCTGTTCCATTGATCTATATTTCTGTTTTTGTGCCAGTACCATACTGTCTTGATTACTGTAGCTTTGTAGTATAGTCTGAAGTCAGGGAGCCTGATTCCTCCAGCTCCATTTTTTGTTCTCAAGATTGCTTTGGCTATTTGAGGTCTTTTGTGTTTCCATACAAATTGTGAAATTTTTTATTCTAGTTCTGAGAAAAATGTCATTGATAGTTTGATAGGGATTGTACTGAATCTGTAGATTGCTTTGGGTAGTACAGTCATTTTCACATTGTTGATTCTTGTAATCCAAGAACATGGTATATCTCTCCATCGGTTTGTATCATCTTTAATTTCTTTCATCAGTGTCTTATAGTTTTCTGCATACACGTCTTTTTTCTCCTTAGGTAGGTTCATTCCTAGGTATTTTATTCTTATTTTTTTTGCAGTGGTAAATGGGAGTGTTTCCATAATTTTACTTTCAGAATTTTTCATCATTAGTGTATAGGAATGCCAGAGATTTCTGTGCATTAATTTTGTACCCTGCTACTTTACCAAATTCACTGATTAGCTCTAGTAGTTTTCTGGTAGCATCTTTAGGATTCTCTATGTGTAGTATCGTGTCATCTGCAAACAGTGACAACTTTACTTCTTCTTTTCTGATTCGGATTCCTTTTATTTCCTTTTATTCTCTGATTGCTGTGGCTAAAACTTCCAAAACTATGTTGAATAACAGTGGTGAGAGTGGGCAACCTTGTCTTGTTCCTGAACTTAGTGGAAATGGTTTCAGTTTTTCACCATTGAGACTGATGTTGGCTGTGGATTTGACATATATGGCCTTTATTATGTTGAGGAAAGTTCCCTGTATGCCTACTTTCTGCAGGGTTTTTATTATAAATGGGTGTTGAATTTTGTCAAAAGCTGTCTCTGCATCTATTGAGACGATAATATGGTTTTTCTCCTTCAGTTTGTTAATATGGTATATCACGTTGATTGATTTGCATATATTGAAGAATCCTTGCATTCCTGGAATAAACCCCACTTGATCATGGTGTATGATCCTTTTAATGTGCTTTTGGATTCTGTTTGCTAGTATTTTGTTGAGGATTTTTGCATCTATGTTCATCAGTGATATTGGCCTGTAGTTTTCTTTCTTTGTGACATCCTTGTCTGGTTATGGTTATCAGGGTGATGGTGGCCTCGTAGAATGAGTTTGGGAGTGTTCCTCCCTCTGCTATATTTTGAAGAGTTTGAGAAGGATAGGTGTTAGCTCTTCTCTAAATGTTTGATAGAATTCGCCTGTGAAGCCATCTGGTCCTGGGCTTTTGTTTGTTGGAAGATTTTTAATTACAGTTTCAATTTCAGTGCTTGTGATTGGTCTGTTCATATTTTCTATATCTTCCTGATTCAGTCTTGGCAGGTTGTGCATTTCTAAGGATTTGTCCATATCTTCCAGGTTGTCCATTTTATTGGCATAGAGTTGCTTGTAGTAATCTCTCATGTTCTTTTGTATTTCTGCAGTGTCAGTTGTTCCTTCTCCTTTTTCATTTCTAGTTCTGTCGATTTGAGTCTGCTCCCTTTTTTTCTTGATGAGTCTGGCTAATGGTTTATCAATTTTGTTCATCTTCTCAAAGAACCAGCTTTTAGTTTTATTGATCTTTGCTATCGTTTCCTTCATTTCTTTTTCATTGATTTCTGATCTTATCTTTATGATTTCTTTCCTTCTGCTAGCTTTGGGGATTTTTGTTCTTCTTTCTCTAATTGCTTTAGGTGCAAGGTTAGGTTGTTTATTTGAGATGTTTCCTGTTTCTTAAGGTAGGATTGTATTGCTATAAAATTCCCTCTTAGAACTGCTTTTGCTGCATCCCTTAGGTTTTGGGTCATCGTGTCTTGTCTCCATTGTCATTTGTTTCTAGGTATTTTTTGATTTCCTCTTTGATTTCCTCAGTGATCATTATTAAGTAGTGTATTGTTTAGCCTCCATGTGTTTGTATTTTTTACAGCTCTTTTCCTATAATTGATATCTAGTCTCATGGCGTTGTGGTCGGAAAAGATACTTGATACAATTTCAATTTTCTTAAATTTACCAAGGCTTGATTTGTGACCCAAGATATGATCTATCCTGGAGAATGTTCCATGAGCACTTGAGAAAAATGTGTATTCTGTTGTTTTTGGATGGAGTGTCCTATAAATATCAATTAAGTCCATCTTGTTTAATGTATCATTTAAAGCTTGTGTTTCCTTATTTATTTTCATTTTGGATGATCTGTCCATTGGTGAAAGTGGGGTGTTGAAGTCCCCTACTATGAATGTGTTACTGTCGATTTCCCCTTTTATTGCTGTTAGTATTTGCCTTATGTATTGAGGTACTCCTATGTTGGGTGCATAAATATTTACAATTGTTATATCTTCTTCTTGGATCAATCCCTTGATCATTATGTAGTGTCCTTCTTTGTCTCTTGTAATAGTTTTTATTTTAAAGTCTATTTTGTCTCAGATGAGAATTGCTACTCCAACTTTCTTTTCATTTCCATTTGCATGGAATATGTTTTTCCATCCCTTCACTTTCAGTCTGTATGTATCCCTAGGTCTGAAGTGTGTCTCTTGTAGACAGCATATATATGGGTCTTGTTTTTGTATCCATTCAGCTAATCTGTGTCTTTTGGTGGGAGCATTTAGTCCATTTACATTTAAGGTAATTATCGATATGTGTGTTCCTATTCCCATTTTCTTAATTGTTTTGGATTCGTTATTGTAGGTCTTTTCCTTCTCTTGTGTTTCTTGCCTAGAGAAGTTCCTTTAGCATTTGTTGTAAAGCTGGTTTGGTGGTGCTGAACTCTCTCAGCTTTTGCTTGTCTGTAAAGGTTTTAATTTCTCCATCAAATCTGAATGAGATCCTTGCTGGCTAGAGTAATCTTGGTTGTAGGTTTTTCTCCTTCATCACTTTAAATATGTCCTGCCAGTCCCTTCTGGCTTGCAGAGTTTCTGCTGAAAGATCAGCTGTTAGCCTTATGGGGATTCCCTTGTATGTTATTTGTTGCTTTTCCCTTGCTGCTTTCAATATGTTTTCTTTGTATTTAATTTTTGACAGTTTGATTAATATGTGTCTTGGCGTGTTTCTCCTTGGATTTATCCTGTATGGGACTCTCTGTGCTTCCTGGACTTGATTAACTATTTCCTTTCCCATATTAGGGAAGTTTTCAACTCTAATTCTCTTCAAATGTTTTCTCAGTCCCTTTCTTTTTCTCTTCTTCTTCTGGGACCCCTTTAACTCAAATGTTGGTGCACTTAATATCGTCCCAGAGTTCTCTGAGACTGTCCTCAGTTCTTTTCATTCTTTTTTCTTTATTCTGCTCTGCAGTAGTTATTTCTACTATTTTATCTCCCAGGTCACCATCCGTTCTTCTGCCTCAGCTATTCTGCTATTGATCCCTTCTAGAGTATTTTTAATTTCATTTATTGTGTTGTTCATCGTTGCTTGTTTCCTCTTTAGTTCTTCTAGGTCCTTGTTAAATGTTTCTTGCATTTTGTCTATTCTATTTCCAAGATTTTGGATCATCTTTACTATCGTTATTCTGAATTCTTTTTCAGGTAGACTGCCTATTTCCTCCTCATTTGTTAGGTCTGGTGGGTTTTCATCTTGCTTCTTCATCTGCTGTGTGTTTTTCTGTCTTCTCATTTTGCTTATCTTACTGTGTTTGGGGTCTTCTTTTTGCAGGCGGCAGGTTCGTAGTTCCCGTTGTTTTTGGTGTCTGTCCCCAGTGGCTAAAGTTGGTTCAGTGGGTTGTGTAGGCTTCCTGGTGGAGGGGACTAGTGCCTGTGTTCTGGTGGATGAGGCTGGATCTTGTCTTTCTGGTGGGCAGGTCCACGTCTGGTGGTGTGTTTTGGGGTGTCTGTGGCCTTATTATAATTTTAGGCAGCCTCTCTGCTAATGGGTGGGGTTGTGTTCCTGTCTTGCTAGTTGTTTGGCATAGGGTGTCCAGCACTATAGCTTTCTGGTCATTGAGTGAATCTGGGTGTTGGTGTTGAGATGGAGATCTCTGGGAGATTTTTGCTGTTTGATATTACATGGAGCTGGGAGGTCTCTTGAGGACCAGTGTCCTGAAGTTGGCTCTCCCATGTCTGAGGCACTGCCCTGACTCCTGGTTGCAGCACCTAGAGCCTTTCATCCAAATGGATCAGAATAAAAGGGAGAAAAAGTAGAAAGAAAGAAAGAAAGAGGATAAAATAAAATAAAGTAAAGTAAGATAAAGTAAAATAAAGTTACTAAAATAAAAAAATAATTATTAAGAAAAAAACTTTTTTAAGTAAAAACAACAAAAACAAACAAACAAAAAAAACGGATGGACAGAACCCTAGGACAAATGGTGAAAGCAAAGCTATACAGACAAAATCTCACACAGAAGCATACACATACACACTCACAGAAAGAGGAAAAGGGGAAAAAATAATATATCTTGCTCTCAAAGTCCACCTCCTCAATTTGGGATGATTTGTTGTCTATTCAGGTATTCCACCAATGCAGGGTACATCAACTTGATTGTGGAGATTTAATCCGCTGATCCTGAGGCTGCTGGGGGAAATTTCCCTTTCTCTTCTTTGTTCGCACAGCTCCCGGGGTTCAGCTTTGGATTTGGACCCGCCTCTGCGTTTAGGTCGCCTGAGGGCATCTGTTCTTCGCTCAGACAGGACAGGGTTAAAGGAGCAGCTGCTTCAGGGACTCTGGCTCACTCAGGCCGGGGGGAGGGAGGGGTGCGGATGCGGGTTGAGCCTGCGATGGCAGAGGCCGGCATGACGTTGCACCAGCCTGCGGTGCACCGTGCGTTCTCCTGGGGAAGTTGTCCCTGGATCACGGGACCCTGGCAGTGGCGGGCTGCACAGGCTCCCTGAGAGGGGAGGTGTGGATAGTGACCTGTGCTCGCACACAGGCTTCTTGGTGGCTGCAGCAGCAGCCTTAGCGTCTCATGCCCATCTCTGGGGTCCGCGCTGATATCCGCGGCTCGCGCCCATCTCTGGAGCTCCTTTAAGCAGCGCTCTTAATCCCCTGTCCATGCGCACCAGGAAACAACGAGGGAAGAAAAAGTCTCTTGCTTCTTGGGCAGCTCCAGACTTTTTCCCGGACTCCCTCCCGGCTAGCCATGGCGCACTAACCCCTTCAGGCTCTGTTCACGCAGCCAGTCCTCTCCCTGTGATCCGACCGAAGCCCGAGCCTCATATCCCAGACCCTGCCTGTCCCAGTGGGTGAGCAGACAGTCCTCTCGGGCTGGTGAGTGCCGATCGGCACCGATGCTCTGTGAAGCAATCTCTCTGCTTTGCCCCCGCACCCCTGTTGCTGTGCTCTCCTCTGCGGCCCCGAAGCTTCCCCCCTCCGCCACCCGCTGTCTCCGCCCTCGAAGGGGCTTCCTAGTGTGTGGAAACCTTTCGTCCTTCACAGCTCCCTCCCACTGGTGCAGGTCCCATCCCTATTCTTTGTCTCTGTTTATTATTTTTTCTTTTGCCCTACCCAGGTACATGGGGGAGTTTCTTGCCTTTTGGGAGGTCTGAGGTCTTCTGCCAGTGTTCAGTAGGTGTTCTGCAGGAGTTATTCCACGTGTAGATGTATTTCTGATGTATCTGTGGGGAGGAAGGTGATCTCCACGTCTTACTCTTCTGCCAGCTTCCCCCTCTCCCCTGGACACATCTTCCTGTTCACAATACATACCACACACAAGCACAGGAATAGATGCAGTTTCAGAGGAATCCCGGGTCCCCTGAGCTTCATAATTCCTTTGCTCCCGATGGTCTGGCCTCCTTTCACCTCCAAAATCAACTCTGAGTCCTTATTCCAGTGCTCAGACCTCTCAAGGCATGGCCCAACCTCCCCCTCCCACCATGTCCCACTGCACGTTTGTACCAGGCACAGAGGATTTGGAGATTCCCTGAAGGTGCTGGGCACATCCAGGCCCCAGGCCTGTGTTCCTCCTGTGCTCCTTCTGCCTGTTTCTCCCTCTCTCTCTGCCAAGTCCCAATTCACCCCTCAAGGTTCCTTTGCACTGATGCTGCTTGAATGAGGGCTTCCGCAGCCTTTCAGATGGAAGTAATTGCTCTCTTGTTGGCACTTTCAAAGTGCTTTGACTTTATTACACGCATCAGATGATAGTGGCTATTATTTCACCTCCTATGTGTGTCACATGATGCCATCTATACCAATGGATTATAAGCTACTTGAGGTCAGCCATGTATGTCACTCTACCATGTATCCTCCTTAGGATCCAGGATAATTGTCCAATTTTGAGGTTTGAGGGGCTTAGAAATGCTGGAGAGAATAAATGATAATGGCAAAGAAGCTCCCCTGCCTTGAGATGAGCAGGGATCTGGGCAGGGATGGGGCTGCAAACGACAGATGCCTGGAGTCCTGCAAAGACGTGAAAAGAGCTTGGCTCTGTGTGCCTGGCAGACCCCACCCAGCAGAGCCCCAGACCCTGACACCTTTTACGGGGCTAAAAAGCAAAGGGAAAGCTCAGAGAGTGCAAGATGGCATGAAATGGGCTTTTAAAAATGATTATAATATACATTTTTGCATATGGCATCTAGAAAAAGTTTTCTGGCAAAAAGCTACCATCATTCATATTTCATGTGAAACTCCAGCTCCTTATAGCATTTTTGACTCTTACGGAACCCCCCTCTCTTTTTCTTAAACCAAAGGGTTCTTTGCTCTTTACCAAACAATTTAGGCCTTGTTCTCATTTTTCACTTGGGATGTTTTAAACGCTCTCGGGAAACAGTCCTACCATTCAGAAATTCCAAAGATATCCATGAGCCTTTATTTTTCTTCAAGGTTACAGGAATTTTCCCTGGAAACTATTTGAATTTGCGTAGAATTTTTGCCTTTCATGTCTCTTTCTGCTTTTAAAATGAGTTTCGCTAAATCGAAGTCTCTGAACTGATAGTTACTTATTTATTTTGCTACATTCAGCCTGTAAATATGCTTTGTCGTTAAAAAACAAAAAGTAATTTCAGGCCCTCCCCCTAAATTTCCTTTTAAAAATTAACTGGGCACGATATCACAGTGTGTCATTTATTACCTTCATCATTAAGCTGGTATTGACATTAAAAGAGGAAGCCAACTGAACATTAAAAAGACATCTTTTGGCATCTCTCTTAACAACCTGAACGAAACCTCGAAAGCCATTCCACCTTCTGGTCCCAACTTTGTTAATTAGACCCCTGAGTATGCCAAATTTCAGGAACTCTTTTATCTTTATGCCGAGACACTACTCCAAAGAGAATGAAATACATTGGGTTTTCTGGTGTGAACAAAAGCTTGCACGTCTGAGGCACCAAGGGCAGGATGCTGCTGACCTCGCTTCTCGCCCGACATTTTGGAGCAGAAAATGACAACCTTGGCACGGTGGCCTCTTCCATACGACAAGTGTGCTGGCTGCAGAGACACTTCTGGATCCCAGCAATCTGTCCCATCCGGGCTCAGCACAAGCTGTGGAGCCCAACCTGGAGCCAGATTCTGCAAACAGGCTCCTGCACTACAACTGGGGACCCAGGAGGAGGGACTGTGTGTGGCTCTTCCTGGGAATGAGAGCACTGCCTGGCCTGGTGGGCCCTTCCGGGGAAGAGTTGAATGAACCTCTAAAGAATACACAAAAATGGAGAGACATCTCTCCTAGCATGGCCCTGAAATTAAAAGGGGCACCTGGAGGGTCCTGAAATGCTCTGTACATGCTTGTACAGTTGGGTTTGATCAGGTTTAGTGGGAAGCTCACAGATTTGGGATCATGTGACCTGAGGTCATCACACTTCCTCCTTTAGTAGCTCTGCATCCTCAGGAATGTCATTTAACTTCTCTGGACCTGTAAAATGTGGAGAAAAGCATCTGCTTCTCTTCCCTCTGGGTTGCTGTGAATAGTGAGTTGATGACCTATAAAATGCCACTAAACAGAGGTGGTGGCCTCATGACTATCTGGGGCTCTGGGCTAAGAGTCCGTACTCAGAGAAGACGCCCTGACCTCCAGGCAGCTAGCTTTTGACTTGACTTTACTGAGACATTTGGCTTCATGGTTATTTTTTGAGGCTCATCACCCTGCTGTATTCTCACCTGTCCTCCTGCATCACCTGTGACCTTTGGCCGAACACTTCCCACACCTCTCCATCTATGCCTCTGCTTCTCCCTCTGGAAGATGAGTCTGTTCCCTTATTCCGCCTATCTCGAGGAGACCTATCAGAGCAAATCAAATTCATTCAATGAACCGGCATCTATTGAAGCTCTACTCTGTACCCTAAGGTAGAATCATGAATGAAAGGAGACTCCGGCCCTAGAAGAAGAGACCAGTGATCAGTCAGTTCTGGGCAATGCAATTAGGTTACAAAAGAAGAATGGGGACAATACCATGGAGGCTACTGTGAGCCCTACACTTAAAGAGCAGGGTTAGAAGGGATCTTCTTGCCAACATAATTTCATAGACACCTCTACAAAGGAACCTGTGCTGTGCTCATTGAGGGAGAGATGGTGGAAGCAGGAACCGTTCAGACTTCTTGCAGAGGTTTGGTCCCCGAAACACCCAGAGACCCGGGAGAGAGAGGTTTCCACACTTCTTACCAAGTTCTCAGACCTTTTGTCCGGGGAGTGTCCTGAGCAGCCTGGAGTGGAGACGTCCTGTACCAAACATAGGGTTATATCACACCCAGACGCTTTACTAACTAGCCCACTGAAAGTCGTTTCTTATTGGGGCCAAAGTAACACTTAGCAGTCACAGTGTTTGATAAGGTGATAATGAGTGATCAAGCCACAGCACACCAGAGAGAAGTCAGGAATGCAAGAGGTCAACCTTCCCTGACTCACCGGTGGGATGACTTTTCCCAGCCACACCTTGCAGCTGGTGGAGAGGTCTCATCCCATCCTCTACCTATAGCTGAGGGGAGGACATCATCTGATTGCAGATAAGGTGAGCAGGGACAGGTGGCCATAGTGCCAACTAAATTATACAGAAATTATTTCATTCATTCATTCTTCTATTCACTTATAACTGGTTATCAAGTGTGCTGGACTTGGTGGGATATAACCAGGAAATTGCTTCTTTTTTCTCTCTCTCTCTTATCACTGCACTTTCAAACTGCTGTCAAATCTTCTTTCATTGGGCGACATCTCAGGCAGATCCCAGAACTATTCAGTCCCTTTCAGGTATTAATGAACTGTCCTTATGTTAGAGTATTAAAAAGTCCAGTCCAGTATACATTTACAACTGTTTCCTGCCAAATTCAAATTCCTGCGTCTTCCCTCAGCTCAGGTTTGACCCAAGCTCAAAAAGTTTGCATAGTCTTTTATGATTGCATTGTCTCTTGCCTTTCACTAGCTGCTTATGACTCCCCGAGGTAGAGGAAGAGAGGGGAGAAGAGGGGAAGAAGCAAAAATGTCTTTTTACTTGGCGGGGTCTCTGCTGTTACAGCCATTGGTGTCCTCTGAATACAGATGTTCTGGTACAGGTTCTTTCTCTTGGAAGGCACTTTAGTGAGTTCCTTGGACCTGCCCCATCCCCACTCCCCGCACCCCCCCACCCCCACCCCCTGTGTCTTGCAGTACCTGGACTTGCGATGATGCCCTCTCTGGCTGACTCTTAGGACTCCCCTTCAGCTTCAGAGCAATGGGATACCCCACATGGCCATCTAATGCCAGGTTCGCTTCTCCATAGCAGAGAAAGGCCCTTGACTGGTCCTGTAGGAGACTCAAGCCCAGCTACCATCCTCAGGGTTCACGTGGTCCACAGAGAAACTTTTCACCTATTGTCTCAAGTCCCTGTAGCTCAGCAAGCATCCACCAAGAAGGGAGATTTTATCTCTGCTCCTCCCCCACTCTCTGATCGGTCCATCCTCACTTGGCTCAAACATGGGGGAAGCACTTCCTCCCCTCCTCCAATGAGAAGAAAAGGAAAATAAATGAATGCACAGTACTTCTTACTAAAACTCCCTTACAATCAATCTAAAATTATATCTATATATCTGTATCTGTATCTCTTGTTTTTGGCCAACTCCTAACAAGTCTTACATGGAGGGAAGCTGTATCTCTCTTTGGGCCACTTGTTACCCATCTCAGTTTTGGGCATCGGCAGAAGTTCTCAAACAACAGAAAATTTCCAATTTAACCCTCTGTTATTCACTAATTCATTCATCCACAATATTTATTTAGCAAATACTCATCCAGTGTGTACTATGTGCCCAGGACTATGCCTAGGTGTACCCAGTAAAGGGCAAAACTGGCCTGGCCCTGGCCTCCTTCTGGGTGTGCTGGGTGGCTCCACCATTGCTGGCCTCTTGAAACCTTTCCAGAGCATCTACATTTAATTAATCCAATACCCTATCAACTGGAACTCTGCTTTCAGCACTGATACAGGATGGCTTCAAAGACAGTTGTAACTTCACGTTTGTAATAATGGTCCCAAGGGCCACAAGGTCCTAAAGTGTCTTTGAATCATCACTGATAACTTCATCATCATCATTGTTTTCGTGTTGACTGTATTTTGCTGATATCTGATTCTTTAGCAAGTACAAACTTAGTTATGTTTCTATTTTAATACTAAAGAGACATACGCTCTAAGGTAGAGACAGTTACCTATAATCAGAATACTTGCTAAATCATAACTTCCCATTATTTGACCAGGCTGGGTTCAGAACATTTTCCTGTTTGTTTATAGAGTACATCATAATTCTATGAAGTGTGCCTATGTACATGTGTGTGTAAATTTTTTTCCAGTTTTTTGGGGGCATGTGTATTTTATCAGATTGCATTTTCCTGGTATTTTCCCTTTTATCCAAAAAATAAAAGTGCCCACTTTTCTGGCTTCAATGGATAACTCATTGAAATATTTAATTTAACTTGGTTTTTTTAATGCAAAGTTATGTGTTTTTAAAACCCTGCTCCTGTTCTTGGCACTGCCAGTCAAAAACATTCAACTTAGAACGTCTGCCTTGTTCTTGAAGTTGGAGTCTATGTGTTTTGATTTTGTGGGATTTTTTTTTTTTCCATCTCATTAAACCTCAGCAGAGATGAACAGTTTTGATCTTGTGCAGGGAAAAACACCAGCGAGTCTTTAGTGTTGCCAACTATTCCATTTAAAGAGTCTTGTATTTTAACCCCAGTTCCCAGATGTAATATATAAATCTCGTTAACCTTATAAATATGATTTTTCAGGAGCAAAGAACTTCTCCCTTCTTCCTTATTATGTCTAATTTGCATACTAGCACATAGTCCAAGTGTCGGCAGATAATAATATCTTAAAGAGCACTGAAGTATGAGAATACCTACATACTTGCAAATGTGTTATGAAATATACCCCATTGGTCACTTTATATTTGAAAGGCAGGAAAATAGGCACTTAGCAACAACATGCTGCCGCTTTGGATTAAAGAAAAGCCATTTTACATCCAGGAAATATCACCCTTTCTTTTGGGGGCTGTCAGTGTAGCATATTTAATTACACAGAAGACCCTCACAAGGAGACTGGGCTGTTGATTTTTCACGTGCGTGATGAATGACAGTAATGACATCCCCAACGATGGCTTTTGGTGGAGGAGATGGGGCTCATTGGGAGCCTTCTGTTCAGGTTCATAAGTCAGTCCTGGGCAGAGAGATCCCGAGATTCTGCTTGAGAGCTGTGCTTTCCCTCTGGAAAGCCCTTCCTTCCTTCCTCTCTTCCCCTCGGAGTGGATTCTGGGGTGGGAGTGCCTGTCCCCAGAACCCAGAAGTAAGAATCTGGCACTTAACACCCTTTCAGGACCCACTTTTCCCCACAGGCCACGAGGGAGAGCATGAAAATGCTGAGCCCACATTAGCATCCAATTAGATTGAATTTCCAGAAGGTTCTCTCTCACACCAGTTAGGACATGTACAAAGTAACAGGAGGCAAGCAAAAGTGATGTGATTTCTCCCACTTTCAGCTGGGGAGAAATTCCTTGAAGAACACTATAGATGCTTGCCTCTAGACCAGTGCAGAGGACAGCCCACCAAATCCCCAAGGCCACTCAGCAGACATTTGCTGAGCCCCTGAGGATACACAGCCCTGCCCTCCAGCAGTTCCCCTTTGGGCAGGGGAGCTTGGCACCCAGGAGACTTCCCAGAAGCAGGTTTTTCTCTCTGTGTCCTGGGGACTTGAGAGTAGGCAGAAATTCCCACTTGATCAAGTCAACATCTTGCCTTCAAGTCTTGGCTTCCGTTGGTTAATAGAGGGATGTAAAGTGAAGCAGTGGGGATTCGCACGCGTGGGAAAGCCAGGGCTAGAGGAGAGATCGACTCTCCCTCTCTCCTTAAATAAATAAAAAGACGGAAAGCAGTAAGGGAGGGAGGGAGAAAGAGGTAGAGCCAAAAATGGTACCCACGAGAAATAGATAGTGGCAATGACTGCACAACGATGTGAATGTAATTAATGCCACTGAATTGTGCACATAAAAATGGTTAAAATGCCAAATTTTATGTTATATGTATATACTTACCACAGTTAAAAAAAAATAACGTAATATACCTCAAACCATTGAACTGTACATTTTAAATAGGTGAATTGTATGGTATCTGAATTTATATCTCAATAAAGCTGTTTTTCAAAAATTTGTTATCCATGAGCTGTGTGTGTGTGTGCACTTGCACATGAGCACAGACACAGGACAGCAGGAGAGATTGCCAATTTCTGAGTTAATCTACTTTGGGTGGAGACGTCAGAGTGAGGACTAGACAAAGGTAGGGAGGAGAAATGTAACACGTCTGCTCCTTGTTTACAGGTGCCCTGGAGGAAGGGAGAAAGATGTAAAGTACGATGGATGCTAAAACAATATCATAATAGTACAGGCTTCAAATAGTTTTATAAGAGGGAGGATTCTCTGCTCTCTCTATGTACTTTGTTTTCAAACTCGGAGGCATGGTCAGCTCTGCCTCTAGAGGCTGGTGTGACTGGTATGAAGGTGTGGCAATGAAAGATCAAGCCAAAGCTCCCATTTTCCCATGAAGCATCTGATTGTGCTTAGGAATACAGCACATCTCTTTTGATTATGCCTTGGAGCCAATGTTCCTTTTCCTGGAGGCACACCTTCAAGGTCAAGGGGGCGTGGTAGAGGTGATGCTGGGTCTGGGTCAAAGACTGCCTCCCTTCCTGGGAGACTTTGAGTGACTGGTGGGTCGTCGCCTGGGCTTCTTTGGCCATAAAATGCTGCTGCTGATACCTCCCATGTCTTCTCCCTGGAGTAGTGTGAGAAGTGAAATCCAAACAACATGATAAGTGAGCCTTCAGTAAACTGTGAATCGCCGCCCTTGTGGAAGTTGTTCTGGATGCACATAATAGAAAACCTAATAAATGAGCGGGAAAAAGAAGGCACTGGGTTGAAAGGATACTGGGAAGTCTCTCAGAAACCACGGGCAGGGAGTGAGGGTCTGGAGAGCTGGGAAAACAGGCAGCTCACTCCCTTTGGCTCCTCTGTATATTCACCTGTCCTCATTTTCCTCCCTCTCTGCAGATCGTCTTCTGTTGTTCTGGCTTGCAGGCCAAATATGGTCACCCCGTGGCACCTGCGATTGCACACCCTCCATTGAAGCCATGAGCCCAGACTTTTCTCCCAGGTCCTCATTCACGTCGGTTCAGCCTGGGCTGAGGGTGCACTCCTTGTCCAACGAGCCGTGAGTGTGGGCAGGGGTCACACCTTTGTCCATCCCTGTTGGTATGAACTGGGCAGGTACCAGGAGAGGTGCCTTCTACAAACACGATGGCAACATCTAGTGGCCTGATTACAGCAGTCAATGGAAGAGTGAGAGATGATTTTAAGAACCTCCTCTCATAGTGTCCCTGTCTCTGCTGTTTTCTGTGAGTCCTGTCCTGTGAGCTCTGTGGAGCCTGGCCCTGGCTGGGCACTGAGGCCAAGCAAAGTGAACCAAGGTGAGGCTGGAGGCCTGTCAGTGAGTGGGGCTGGGCATGTGGGGTGCCTCGGGGGCCCTGAAGCCACCCTGCAGCTCCTCTGAAATGAGACCAGGCTGTTCTGCTTGTGCCCAGGGGTCCATGTTGCATTTCTCACAAAATATTTTACAAATGAGAGTGGGTACAGGTCATAGAAACCCATTTTAAGCTAGATTCAGCAAAAAAAGGAGATTATTCTGGGGCTGCTTTTCTGGATCCCTCTGTCCTTTCCCTCCTGCTGCCCTTTGAGCCCTTCGTCTGTTTCCCGGCTGTCCACTCAGAGACAGACGTGGTGAGTCCTGCATTGACCTCCTCCCATGAAAGGACAGTGGGGAAGATGCTGAACTAAGGGCTGCTGACTTTTTTTCCTTCTTTTTCTTTCATTGCCTGTGGTCTGCAATTACCCATTCCCCTCTTGGCCTTCAGAGCTGTGAGAGGGTGAGCAGGTGTTGAGAGCAACTCCGTTCTTTTTGAGTCAATCTCATTACGTGGAAAAGGTCCAACTCTCTCTGGGGAGCTGGCAGCTCCTCCAAGGCCAGACCACTCGGCAAGGCTCCCAAGAGCAGTGCTAGCCTGTTTGGCGTCATAAGGAGCTGGGCCAGGCCTGCTTGCCTCGCCTCCATGAGCAGGTTGCTTCTCAAACAGATGTACAGATAATTGGATGCCTTGGACAGACTGCAGTGGTGTAAGGTAGCCACCTTACCAGGCTTGCAGGAAAGAGAAAAGAACAACTCTGAGCTGAGGACACTTCTGCCCCTCAGGTCTGTGCCGTCCTTCCATCTCTCTTCCATCCTCCTTTGCTATTGGACACAGGGAAGCCAGTGACTTACCTCTGGCCTTAGGCCTGCTCCATGTGCCATAGAAGATGCTGGCGGTGGGAAGGGCAAGGGAGAGAGGGAGGGAAGGTATAAAGAAGAGCAGGCCTCTTCGTTGCCGAGAATCTAAGTGGGCGAACACATTGAAGGTCCCTGCAGGACTTGAGCCTTAAGGATTAACTCTTAAGAAGCTACCAAGGTAAACAAGTACATGATTACATTCATGGCTAGTTATTTGATAATAATAACTGGCGTCTGTTCCCAGCACGGTTCTAATCAGCTTACATTTGTCAGTTCGTTTAAATCTTCACAGTTCTACAAGGTAGACACTTAGATTAACTCCATTTTACAAATGAGAAACTCGAGGCACAGACTGGTAAATACTGTGCCCAATTTCATAGGGCGAATAATGGCAGAACCAGGATTTGACCCCAGATAGCTCACCTCCAGAGTCACTCCTTCAACTGCTTCCCGCGTTATCAGCCTCTCGTGATACAAATTAAACATGCAGGACAGGGTGGAATCAGTCTTTGCTCTTGTGTGCTGTGATAATATAAAAGATGCTACTAGGGAGAAGAAATATTTTTAAAGTCTAACCATTGGAAAAGCAAGTGTTAGCAACAAAAAGTTTCATGACCCATTCAAACCTCAGCGGTTAGTTTCCAATTCTGCTAACTTCCCACAAGAGTAAAACTGGCTGTTCTCACTGCTGTTAACAGAGAGGAGCTGTGACCTTAATGTGCAGGGGGAGGGAGGGCCAGTCATTATTTAAGCAATGTGATCTGATGGGAAGGCGGTGCTGGAAAGTGAACAAAGGTGGGAATTATTGCACTGCAGCTCTCCCTGACGTTTATTGTGATTTTAAAATCTGTGAGCATATGGTAACTGCTGGAAGCATGGAATAGCAGTTGGAAACCATAGACTTAAGGAACAAACAAGCTACTCTTTTTTTTCTTTTTTGAAAGGGAACATGCTATTTTTTAAAATTGAAGTATAGCTGATTTACAATATTATATTAGTTTCAGGTGTAGAACATAGTGGTTCAATATTTTTATAGATTATATACTCCATTTAAAGTTATCAGGAAATATTGGCTATATTCCCTGTGCTGTACAATATATCCTTGTAGCTTATTTATTTTATATGTAGTAGTTTGTACCTCTTAATCCCCTACCCCTATCGGGCTCCTCCCCACTTCCCTCTCCACACTGGTAACCACTAGTTTGTTCTACATATAAGTCATAACATACAGTATTTGTCTTCCTCTTGTACTCCTCCTTCACTTCACGTCACCTTTTCCCACAACCCATTTTTGCTCCCAGATCTGAAGAAGACCCAAGAGGAAAGTCCAGAACAAGATATCTCCCTTCTTCAATCCATCCCCCACACGTCATGTAAGAGTTTTTCCTCTCCTGTAACAGAAGTTAGCATTTTGGTTCTTGGCTATGGTATTTCTATGTGCTGTGCCCTTTCCTGGTTTCGGTTGGATCTTAAATTCCACCTCTTTGTTTTATAGGGCTGGATGGAGAGCTGGAAATGTGGGGATGACATTTTGTTTGAGATCCATGGTGGCCCTTGGGAATTCAGGCCAAGGGCTACTTCTCTTGCCAGTCGAGGGAGCCCCACTGTGTGGCTAGGCAAAACCCACCCCCTCCCCTACCTGGTTATCCAACAAACTCTGCATCTTTCCCCTCTTCTCTGACTCCTTTGGGTGCATCCTGGTGGTGACGTCCATCCTCCTGTCTGTGCCTGGTGCTGACTCCACTTAGCCTCTGTCTTAGTCTGTTCAAGCTGCCGTAACAAAAATACCATAGACTGGGTGGCTTATAAACAACAGAAATTTATTTCTCACAGTTCCGGAGGCTGGGAAGTCCAAGGTCAAGGTGTCAGAAGATTTGGTGTCTGGTGAGGGCCTGCTTCCTGGTTCATAGATGGCTGTGTCTTCTTTTTTTTTTTAATGATTTTTAAAATTTATTTATTTATTTATTTATTTTTATTTATTTATTTATTTATGGCTGCGTTGGGTCCTCGTTGCTGCGCGTGGTCTTCCTTTAGTTGCGATGAGCAGGGGCTACTCTTTGTTGTGGTGCGTGGGCTTCTCATTGTGGTGGCTTCTCTTGTTACAGAGCATGGGCTCTAGGTGCGTGGGCTTCAGTAGTTGTGGCATGCAGGCTTCAGTAGTTGTGGCTCATGGGCTCTAGAGCACAGGCTCAGTAGTTGTGACGTGTGGGCTTAGTTGCTCTGTGGCATGTGGGATCTTCCCGGACCAGGGATCGAACCTGTGTCCCCTGCATTGTCAGGCGGATTCTTAACCACTGCACCACCAGGGAAGCCCTGGCTGTATCTTCTTGCTGTGTCCTCACATGGCAGAAGGGCTGAGGGAGCTGCCTGGGGTCTTTGTTATGAGGGCACAAATCCCATTCATGAGGGCTGTACCCTCATGATCTAATCACCTCCCAGATGCCCACCTTCTAATACCATCACCTTGGGGGGATAGGTTTCAACATTTAAATTTTGGTGGGGGGCGGGGAGATAAATATTCAGTCTATAGCAGTCTCTCTCACTATCTAGTCTACATGTTTTGTCTCTTCTAAATGGTAAGATTCTGGAGGGTCTGAATCAT
Organism: Lipotes vexillifer; assembly: GCF_000442215.2. Taxonomy (NCBI): domain Eukaryota; kingdom Metazoa; phylum Chordata; class Mammalia; order Artiodactyla; family Lipotidae; genus Lipotes; species Lipotes vexillifer. Next base: position 1,681,613 of record NW_006772017.1, read on the forward strand.
GTTTTCTTTCTTTTTTTTTTTTTAATCATATATATTTTTTTAAATCTTCAGATAATGCCACATGACTCCCGAAAGTTTCTAGAATCTACACAAAAAACTTGACCAAGCTTCTAACTAGTCAAAGCAATGAAGAAAATACAATCAGATACAAGAATCACAGAGTTCACAAAATAAAAACAAAGCAGTGATTATAAGTAACTATGCAATAAATTTGACAATCTGGATAAAATTGATAAATTTCTTTCCTTTTTTTTTTAATGCAGCTTACCAAAACTGACACAAGAAGAAATAGAAACCCTGGAGTCTTTATCTATTGAAAAGAAATGATTTTGTAATTAGAGGCTTAAAAGCATTAAATTCTATACACATTCATATGAAATTTCAGCAAGTTAGAAACAGAAGGAACCTTATCCAACTTGGTAAAAGTGGAGATCAAATGACAGAACTGCCCATGAGGGACTTAGACTTGGGTCACAGGCAGAGTTGCCCCATAGCTAGTAGGGTGGAACAAGTTAGGGACCATTTTCTCTGACTCTGGCACCTTGTGAAGTGGGAGTTTGGGCATCTAGAGACAGCATAGCCATGACATTCTTATGTCCACTGGCAGGGGTAAGGCTCTGCCGTGCAGTTTCCCAGATGATGGGCATGAATAAAATGGGCATCTGGGGAGGACAGGGAAAGCTGTGTTAGGCGCCTCCAGAGGAGTGAAGTCAGGATAGCAGAAGGGGTTATGACTGGAACGGATATGCAAGGGGCTTCTGGGGCACTGGGCATAATCTCTTTCATGATCTGGGTGCTGGTTAAAGAGATGTGCTCAGTGTATAAAAATCAATTCAGCTATCCCCTTTTAATATGCACACTTTTCTCTCTGCGTATTACACTGCAATAAAAAATATTTTAAAATAATTTAAAATGCTTTTAGCCTCTATGTGTCCAGCACCAGGAGTTAAAAAGATCCTAGTGCCTTGGCCTCTTCCCTTGAAGTTCAAGGGACTCAGAGTCTAGGGACTCCTGAGCCAAGGGACTCAGGAAAGCTCCTGTAGAGAGGCCACGGTAACACAGCGTGAGAAGCACTCCTTCAGTGTGGCTGCAAGGGGACTGGGAGAGTCAGAGAAAGGGGCCCGAACTCTGCCATGGAGGGTCATGAAAAGTGAGTTTTAAGCTGAGGCTTGGAGGATGGGTAGGAGCCTTTTCCGTAGACCAATGTGCAGATGTTGGCAAGGGGAGGAGGAGAGATGGTGGGAGGGAGGACATTCCAGGTCCGTGAGAAGAGAAGATAAAAAACTGCCAATCTCCAGTCCCATCAAATACACAGTCACAGTAGAATAAATAATGTCCCTCAAAGCAAAATATGCAGCCTATTAATATAGGCTTATGACAGCTATTGGACACATAAGACTTACTGAGAACAGGGGTGTGAACCATGTTTTCTTTTTTTTCTTTTTTTTTGCGGTACGCGGGCCTCTCACTGTTGTGGCCTCTCCCGTTGTGGAGCACAGGCTCGGGACCCGCAGGCTCAGCGGCCATGGCTCACGGGCCCAGCCGCTCCGCGGCATGTGGGATCTTCCCAGACCGGGGCACGAACCCGTGTCCCCTGCATCGGCAGGCGGACTCTCAACCACTGCGCCACCAGGGAAGCCCCCCATGTTTTATTTATTCACTGCCTGCCTCACTCCATCAGCAAGCAGTGCTGTCACCCGCCGTGTCCACATACATTCGTCTGTTTTAGGCTTAATGTTGAGCACACTGCCTTTGATCAAGAAATGAATCCACCACTTTTCAGAGATTTTCCCGTTTTCTGAATCCCCTTCTTCTTCCCTAACCAAGTTGCTTTGGGAACTAGGGAACTAGCTGCCCCTCCTCTCATAGTGAGAGAGGTCTGGAAGTCAGTTTCATGGGTAAACTGAGGCTCCCCCAGGTGCTTGCCCTTACACGTAACAAGCTGTCCCAGAAAAACCAGTTTGGACAGCAACTTCTTGTCTAAACACATCTCTAGAAAGCCCCATACAGAGAACACTAGTTTCCTATGTGATATCCACTCTCTCCTTCTCTCTTAGAAACAGACCCACAATGTTATTCCAGATGGCATGTATTCAGTAAAAAGACTATGATTCTCTGCCTCTCTTGTAGAAGATGAAAGCAGAAATTGTTGGATGGAACTTCTGGGAAATACTTTTTTGCCATTCCATCCTACCTGCCTCCTGTCATTTGAAATGTGGATGTGATGGCTGGAGCTGCAGCAGCCATATTGAGGTCACAAAGAAAAGACTAAAAGAATCACAAAGGCGCAGTACTAATTTTTTTGATTCTTAAGCCACTGAACCAATGCCAGTAATTATCCACACCTGCATTTCACATTAAAAATAGACAGTTGTGTTCAAGTCACTGTAGTCAGTTCTGTTACTAGCAAGTGAAAGCAATTCCTAATTGATACACTGAATTAGAGAGAGGGTAGCTCAATGAATACTCAAAGGCCTTAGTTACAGGGAGCTGAACTCTTATAAAGCCACAGTTCTCAGAAATTCTTCCTTTGCGGACAAGCCCTAGTGCCAATCTTCTCTGAGTTAAGTGAGATCTTTGTGGTATTCCCAAATTTAACTTCTTCAGTGAAAATGAAACATGAAAGCCACCGGGCTCCCTCCCTAGATAAGCAGTTTTAGGAAAGCAAGTCATCATCTCCCTTTGACGTGTGGTCACCTGGTAAAAGCATTGCTGATACCATGCCTGTGAGCTACGTGTTGAAGTTCTCCAACATCTGGCAGCTGAGCTGCTACTGGCTTTTTTTAAGCACGAGTAAAACCAAGCATTCAAATGTTCCCAATTTAGCCCCTTAAGCATCACGTTGGGTGCCTCTACCTTGGCCCACAGCTGCCAGCAATTCAAAGCTCTTTCTTATACAGACATTTTCAGTTTTTTTAGTTTGTGCATTCTCCTCATTCCCAGTGGTGGTAAAGTCACACTGGAGGAATTTTTATAGAGGCAGTCACTGTTGTGTCTTACTAGCCATAGGTTTCCCTGGGGCTGGGGTGGTTAGAAGAGATCAGGAAAACCTGCCACGAAGCTGGAAGCCCCGTGTCCTCTTAACCCCTTGTAAAGAGCCGATTCCTCACTGTAGCGAGGCCCTCATCTCAAGCAGCCAGTTTTAAGTCATAGTGGTGCCATCAGGGTGGTGGTAGGAATAGCAAACCCCACTTTCTTTCTCCTTCACACCTGGGCAGGATGAGAAGCTGGGTCTGTGGAAGGCACAACTGTGGAACAGATGGACTCCATCCTCAAGGGCCAACCATCGCATCTTGTGGACCCCTTCATCCGCTGGTGCTGCCCAGGACCTGAGGGTTCTTAGACCACCCTTTCTCCGGTCGTGCTCCAGGTTAGTGCCACCTTCTGCAAGAAATGTGTGGAATCAGAGAATATCAGCACTAGAAGGTGCTTCAGAGACTGCCTCACCCCACTTTCTAATTTGACATATGGGTAAAATGAAGTCCATAGCAGAGAGATGACTTGTCTCGAGTCACATTACTAGTTAGTGGCCTAGCTTTAGGTCCTGACCTTAGGCCAGTATGTTTGGCCCAGTAACAGATTTCTTATCTAGTGTTCACTATGTACGGGGTGCTGGTGTAAGATATATATGGTGTGTGTGTGTGAGTACAATCTTTCACATTTTATGCATGAGCAATATAAGGCATAGAGAGGTTAAGTAACTTGCCCAAAGTCACAGCTAGTAAGTGACAGAGTCAGGATTTGAACTCAGGTAGTCTGGCTCTTCTCTTGAGCACTGCACTACCCTGACATACTAGTGCCCAGTCTTTATTCACTTCCAGTCCAGGGGGAGGGATCTCTAATAAATTCCTTGGCCAGAGGATTCCTGGCTTGATATCTTACCCCTGGAGGAACGTTTCCCAAAACATGATAGCAAGTGATACTAAACCAATCAACCAAAACTAAAACAAAACAAAAATAAATTCCATGGTCAAATAAATTTGCAATGTTGTATTAAAACAAGTTAAACAGAATTGTTTTTACCACAGAACTTCTCAGGGCCTTTAATATGCTAATGGACATTGTGAATTCTCTAAGAGAGTCTAAAAGCATTTCCTAAACATTTTGGACCATAGAACATTTTTTCATGCAGTGATGCCATCACACAACATGTGGCTTCTGGAAAACTTGATTGAGTAAAAAAGGCAAATTGTGACTTATTATTATTACGAAAATAGTTTTGATCTGAAGAATCCTCTAAAATGGAAAACAGTTTTGACTCAAAGATACCCCCCCAGGGTTCCCTGGAATACACTTTGAGAACTGATGTCCTAGAAAATAATATATTAAAAATAAGACTTGAAGCACATGATCATGGGCTAATTATCAACTTACCCTTGTAAAGGACAAGGAGAAAAGCAAATGAAAGAAGATAGGTGTGTTTTAAGAATCGGTCTCTCATTCTACTAACTCCTTATTTTCCCTTTTTTTTCTTATCTTCTCTTCCCTCTCTTCTTTCCATTTAAAAATTCCTTGTTGCCCCATAAAGGATTTAAAGTAGCTTACTCTTCCAGTGAGTCAACATTCTTGTTGACAGAGACATATTTAAGAATAAGTAAAGTGTTATTTTAGCGGGGCTCCTGACCCTTCACCCTATCCCCCCAATTCTCCTTGACTTGCACCCTAGAGGTCAACCTGAAATTTCTATCATTAGCATTTTGTTTATTTGGGTAAAGCCATGTCTTTCTAGAAAGAGGCCTGAGTTCAGATACGATTTGGATATGGCGGGAGGCGTGACACGTTGGGCTACAGCGCCTGAGCCTTTGCACAAGTGGCTCAGATTAGGAAGCTTGTCCTGGATGAGAATCCTGAGGGACTGGGACTCAGGATGGGTAGGTACTGCAGCGGCTACCTGCATGAGACCCTAGAAAGCGAGGTGTCCTGATGAGAAGTAGCTGCTCTTTCCTTTTTAGGGAGATATCCAAAGGTGCACTTTATTCATTTAACAATTTTACCGGGGGTCTGCCCTTGATCTGAGGTCACTGTGCGTTTATACTAGACCAGAGGTCTTTGAACCTGACCTCAACCTTCAGGACAAAGCCAGTGCAGCATTCGGAGAAACCCAGACCAGGTGGGAAAAATGAAATATATGTCCGACTGGGTGGCACAGGGTCCTCCTTTATAACACTGGCCAGTGCAATGTAATGTCCTTTGCTTACAAAGCAGTTACCCTGCGGGAGAATGCTCCCCTCCCCACAATCTGGGACCAGATGGAGAATCACCAGCTGGAGGGACAGTAAGTGTCCTCTCCCTCTTGAGAAGAGCACCACCTCCCACGCTTCTTTGTCTTTTCCATCCTCTCGGTTTTGGGGCTCCTGCCAGGTGATGCTAACACTGAATCACCAACTCTTATACTTGCCACTGCCATGCACCATATGGTGCACTTGAGCCCCAGGTGTGTGCCAGGAGAGTCCTTAGCTGTTTGCTTGGAGCGGGCTTGCACAGTTGGTGTGCTTCTAACTAAGGCAAACCCATCCAACTAAGCATTTTATAAACAACAAAACAAGTTTTATTAGGAGTTTCCCACATACATTCGTAACACATACTTGTTTTAGAAGATACGGATGAGAAAACGGAAAAGTTGTCCATAATCCTATCACCCAGAGATAAGGACAGCCAGCTTTAGATGAGAATCCTTCCGTCCCTCCTGTTCTCTATCTCTCGCTTCCTATGCAGCTACCGACACCTGTGGAAGGTCCCAGGTGGGGTCCATATGTGGCCAGAGGAGTGGCCACTATTCCACCCTCCCCTCCTTCCACTGATATGCAGCAATGGTCTGCATAGCAGAAGGGGTCAGGTTTTGTGTGTGAATTCTCAGGCTTAGAGGGTAAATGGAGAGGACGGCGTGGAGTTGGGCCCCTTTCTGCCTCAGGGATGGATGGATCTGATGGGGGGCGAGAAGGGGAGGAGGAGAGGAAACCCGCTCCACAGCTCTGGGTAGAATTCAGCATGTCCCACACAGTGAGGACTCTGAGAAGTGCAGCTCTGCTCAGGCAAGTGACGGGAGGGAGGATGTCCGTTCTCCATCATGTATTGAAGCTGCTATTTTTCCTCTTGGGACACCCCTGCTGTGGAGTGGGGTCCTCAGGCAGGGATACCACCCTCTCGGCCAAGCATCTGCCACTTTTAACTCCTGGTTCCTGCACTCACCATTGATGCTGCTTTGGTATTCCTTTTAGACTTCCTAATTTGAAGTCTATATTTAGTTTTTTCTTCACTAGAACATGCACAGCAGTTAAACATGAAATCCAAGATGTCATACACCAGCAGCCTACTACTCTTCCATATAAAATGTGTGGGGAGACATCACAAGCATTCAGGGGCTGTGATGAATCACCTCAGGTTCTCAGCATCTCAGCATCTCACCATCTCGCTTAATTCTTCAAATTAAGCAGGGAAAGAGCTGGGGAAAGTTGGGCTCTTGTGAGGCCAGCACCGGCCAGCTAGAGCGAATCCTCTCTGCTGGCTCAGCTTCTCCACCAGCAGCCCCTGCTGGCTCACCTGTTTATTCTGCAATTAGCATTAGAAGGAGACTCATGGGGAAATTTTTGCTTTGGGGGCCCAGGATTTATATTTCAGAACTTCCTCCCCTCATTAGAGCGCCAGATTCTGTAAGGAGAGTTTGAAAACAATAGCTCTCAGTGCTCTTCCAATAATACTCTTGATAATAATCCTTCGTAATTTCAATATCCTCAAATGCAGTCTTTCTCTTTTTTTTTTTTTTTTTTTGCAGTACGTGAGGCTCTCACTGCTGTGGCCTCTCCCGTTGCGGAGCACAGGCTCCAGACGCACAGGCTCAGCGGCCATGGCTCACGGGCCCAGCCGCTCCGCGGCGTGTGGGATCTTCCCGGACCGGGGCATGAACCCGCGTCCCCTGCATCGTCAGGCGGACTCCCAGCCACTGCGCCACCAGGGAAGCCCCCACATGCAATCTTTCTAATACTTAGACTCCCAGCTCCTCAACTTCCTTTCCTCCCAGTGTTGGAAGGAATTCCTTTATGGAATCTTTTTTTTTCCTATCTCACATGGAATAGTGCTTTTATTTATTTATTTTTAAAAATTTTATGGGAGTATAGTTGATTTACAATGTTGTATCAGTTTCAGGTGTACAGCATAGTGATTCAGTTATACATATACATATATCCATTCTTTTTCAGATTCTTTTCCCATGTAGGTTATTACAGAATATTGAGTAGAGTTCCTTGTGCTATACAGTAGGTCCTTGTTAGTTATCTACTTTATATATAGTAGTATGTGTATTTTAATCCCAAGCTCCTAATTTATCCCTCCCCCCAACATTTCCCTTTTGGTAACCATAAGTTTGTTTTTAAAATCTGTGAGTCTGTTTCTGTTCTGTAAATAAGTTCATTTATATGGTTTTTTAAAAATTAGATTCCACATATGAGTGATGTCATATGATATTTGTCTGACTTACTTCACTTAGGTGAAGGAAGGTCCGCCCATGTTGCTGCAAATGGCATTATTTCATTCTTTTTTATGGCTGAATAATATTCCATTGTATATGTGTACCACATTTTCTTTATCCATTCCTCTGTCAATGAACATTTAGGTTGCTTCCATGACTTGGCTATTGTAAATAGTGCTGCAAGGAACATTGGGGTACGTGTATCTTTTTGAATTATGTTTTTCTTCGGATATATGCCCAGGAGTGGGATTGCTAGATCATATGGTAGTTCTATTTTCAGTTTTTTAAGGAACCTCCATACTGTTCTCCATAGTGGCTGTACCAATTTACATTCCCACCAACAGTGCAAGAGGGTTCCCTTTTCCCCACACCCTCTCCAGCATTTGTTGTTTGTAGACTTTTTGATGATGGCCATTCTGACTGGTGTGAGATGGTATCTCATTGTAGTTTTGATTTGCATTTCTCTAATAATTAGTGATTTGTATTTCTCTGACAGTGATGTTGAGCATCATTTCATGTGCCTTTCGGTCATCTGTGTGTCTTCTTTGGAGAAATGTCTGTTTAGGTCTTCTGCCCATTCTCTGATTGGGTTGTTTGGTTTTTTTTTCCATATTGAGCTGCATGTGCTGTTTGTATATTTTGGAGATTAATCCCTTGTCGGTCACTTTGTTGACAAATATTTTCTCCCATTCTGTGGGTTGTCTTTCCATCTTGTTTATGGTTTCCTTTGCTGTGCAAAAGCTTTGAAGTTTCATTAGGTCCCATTTGTTTATCTTTGTTTTTATTTTCATTAATCTAGGAGGTGGATCCAAAAAGATATTGCTGCGGTTTATGTCAAAGAGTGTTCTGCCTATGTTCTCCTCTGAGTTTTATAGTTTCTGGCCTTACATTTAGGTCTTTGATCCATTTTGAGTTTATTTTTGTGTATGGTGTTAGGGAGTGTTCTAATTTCATTCTTTCACACGTAGCTGTCCAGTTTTCCCAGAACCACTTATTGAAGAGGCTGTCTTTTCCCCATTGTATGATCTTGCCTCCTTTGTCGTAGCTTAATTGACCATAGGTGCGTGGGTTTATTTCTGGGCTTTCTATCTTGTTCCATTGATCCTTTATGGTATCTTGGCCACTCACACCCATGGCCATGCTCTTGACCTTGCCATTACTAACAATTGTGCTCCCTTCATAATCTCAATTTCAAATGTCTCACTCTCCCATCACAATTTCTCCTTCCAGCTCAGTCTTCTATTCTCTCCAATGATTCTTCAACCTCACTGAGATCTGCAACTGATGGATCTACTACCTTTTCACTGTTCCTCACCACCCCATCATCACCCATGAGCCCTCACTGCCCTCCTTACCCACTTAGATTATGTGGTGCCTCATTATCACCCTTCCCATTAATATACAATTGATTCCCTTTGACCCCTCCTTTCATTGTCCCTTCTTGGCAAGACCATGATCCTGGCTGAATCTACCTCTGCCCACTGTGTCAGCACCTGCATGGCCAGGCGTGGCTACCCTGGCTTACTTTAAGGTTATCACCACACCTGCAGGTGGGTCCTTGGTGCTTGCTTGGCACTCCCTACACTATTATTCTCCCGCTCTTGAAGACAGTGATTTCACATTTTTCTCCTCCCTCCTCAAACCCTCAGTGTTCTTCCCTCATCCTCACTCTCAGCTGATGGCCTTGCTTCCTGGTTCAGTGGGATAATAGAACAATGAGCTGACAAGTTCCACGTTCCCACCACCACACCCAGTCGCCCACCCTCATCAGTGCCTATCCACTCTGCCTTCCCTCCTAGTACCGGGATGAATTTCCCAAGAGTCGATCAGCAGTACTCAATGTGTGGTCCTCAGTCCTGACTGGCAGCATCAGCATCACCTGGGAGACTGTGAGAAGTACCAATTCTCCAGCCCCACTCCAGACCTGCTGAATCAGAATTTCTGGCGGGGTGGGGGGGGGGTGCTGGGAACTGTCTTTCTAAGTGATTCTTAGGCACAGTGAAGTTTAAGAAGCCCTGAGCTAGGTCCCTTTCTCTCTCACCTGCTCAGGGTTATGCCTCCAGGGGTGGTCCCCTCTCTCTTTTGCATCGTCGCACTTTTTCCTCTTTTGGATCATTGTCCATTCCATCCTATAAACAAGCTGGAGACAAAACACACAACCTCTCTTGATCCCAAATCCCACTTTAGCTACCATGCCATTTCTCTACTTGCCTCTTTCTCTTGAAATCCCCTCAATCAGTTTTTTGCTCCTACCATCCCCCAAAATGAACTTGTTAAGGCCATTTTGGCAGAAATTGGCTAGATGGTCACCCAACTCTTCCCTCTTTCTGGCGACACAACTAAATGACATTTCCCAATTTCTTTGCATGTAAATGAGCCCCGGTGACTAGTTCTTGGCATGGGAGCATGAACCTTCAGGCTGAGGCATTCGAGCAAGGGTGTGCTTCGATATGGATTGTCCCTCCCCTTTCCAAGGTAACCATGGAGGCCACACACTGAAGATGGACAGAGGCTGAGTACCTGAATCACCACATGGAAGGCCATCCACCAAGCACTGACTGGACTGTGGCAGAAGTGAGAAATAAGCTTTTTCTTATGTTAAGTCACTGATTGAGGGTTATTTGTTACAGAAGTAAGCCTGCGTAATAAAATTATCAGTGACCACCAAATTTCTAAATCCAACAGTGAATTCTTTGTTATTATCATGTGACCAAAGAGCAGCGTTTGGCAAAGTTGAACAATGGTTCCTTCTTGCAAAATTTTTTTCGTATATTCTTGAGGGCTCTTTTTATCATTTTTTACAAAAATTCTTAACTCACTATAATATCCTTTGCTAATTCTTCACGTTAACTGCCTCCCAGCCCTCAGCCCTTGGATCTCTTCTCTGTTAGTACTCATTCCTCCATTAATATCATCCTTGCACTTGTCTTTATGCACCTTCTCTACAATAATGATTCCCACATTTATATCTCTAGCCTGGACCCAAGGCTTGCTTATCCAACTGCCTACAAGGCATCTCCACTTGGTATCCACCAGACACCTCCAACGTAACATGTCCCAAACCAGACTCCCGATGCCTTTAGTCCTGCTTCACGCATCATCTTCCCCTTCTTAATAAAAATGTTAGCTCCATCCTCCCACTCACTTAAGTCAAAATAATGGACTAATCCTTGATTCTGTCTCTCATTTCCCATATCCCATTATTATCAATTCCTATAGATCTTACCTTAAAAATATCCCGGGGCTCATCTCACCCTTGCATGGGTGCTGCCAGGGTTCAAGACACTGCTGCCCTCTCTTGCTTACACTCTTGCACTATCCTCCTAATACTTTCCCTGCGCACATTCTGTCCTGTCTCCACGCTGTTCTCAATAGAATATCCAGGATGATCTTTAGACACAGAAATCAGATTATCTCACTTTTCTGTTCCAGTCTTGCCCCGCCCCTAGTGTTTTCCCAGATCGCTCAGAATTAAAACCAGAGTCCTTAAAATGGCTCTCAGGCCCTCCATGAGTGGCTCCCCGTTGCCTCTCTGACTTCATCTCTTCTGACTCTCTCCTTGGCTGGCTCTGCGCCTGTAACACTATCTTCTTTGCTGTTTCAAGCATATTCTTGCCCGGAATACACTCGCCCAGTTAGTCATAGCCCACTCTTGCACTTCCTCCAAACCCCTGGTCAAACTCACCTTCACAGTGTGGCCTTCCTTGATATAAACTCATGCCCACCCACCCCTGCACCCCCTGTGCCTCTTAGCACTTATCACCACCTGGCACACTAGACATTTTCTTATTTGTTTGTTTATTGTTTGCCAATTCTCACCAGAATGTAAGGAGAGCAGACTTTGTCTTCTTCATTCTGTGTCCCCAGAATGTAGAACAACGTTAGACGCACAGTAGGTGCTCAATAAATATTTGTAGAATGAATGAAAGAATGAACAGCTAAGCAAGCCAGCTGCAGCCTCATTGGCCCAGGAGAAGCAAATCTCGCCAGTTGAGTTGTGCATGTGTGCTTTATTTCTGGTGAATGAGTCCTTTCTTGTTCTCCCAGTGAATTTTGCCCCAAGGATCTTGTCTTCAAAGCCTCTTGTGTACCCTGTTTTGGACTGTCTTGGGAGACCTGTCTCTTCCTCATAGAACTGGCCTTGTAGACACTTGGTGGCATCGTACGTGACTCTCCAACACAGGCATTTGCTCGTGAGGCTCCAGGGCTCCATTTGACACTGCAGGGAGGGTTGATTCCCCCACCTGCTCTCCTACCAGGCACACCCTGAGGTCTGACCAGGAGAGCAATGGACAGCACTGGGTTCTACTTTTGAAAAACTGTAGGCAAGTAATCACGGAAACTTCAGAGGAGAGGAGGGAGGTTTGAAGGTCCTTTCAGCCACAGGATTCTTGAGGAGAGATGAACAAGACTGGGCAGGCTGCTGGAAGGTGCTGCTTCCTGGTCCTCCCCAGTCTCTGATACTGTCTCTGGGCAAGGTTGTTGGAACCAGAAAACACATGGCTTTGTTGACGAAAAGCCTGTTTATTCCTAGTACACTGGACACTTTGTTCAGGAATAGTTCATCCATTTGAAAATATTGCCCTTGTAATGGTGCCAAGGTCGTTGCCTGCTGGGGTTATCAGCAGAGTACGGGCCAGCTCTGCCTGGGGTATTTTAATAGGTGTATCGCTTCCCTGCCAAAGTGACTAAAGAACATTGCATGGTTAATTTGTATTCAGTCCTCTCCCTGCATGCATTCTTAATATTCAGTTTTTATTGGGACTTTAAGAGAAAAATTGAGAAAGAAATGAATAAATAGGTTAGGATACAATGAACTGCTGTAAAAAGGAATTTTAAGTGGTTCTGACTCATTTTGGAGTTCTCTGTATCCATTTGATAATAACAATATACTTTGCAAAGCATTGGATGGTTTTCAAAAAAATTTTATATTCATTCTCTCCTTTGATGCTCAAATTTACTCTGAAAGGAAGGGTGATGTGTCCTCTATTTTAGGTGAGAAGACTGAGGCTCAGGGAAATTAAATGGCTTGTGTGAAACAAGGTCAAAGAATGCTCATGATGGAATGAGCATTAGGATCCAGGTCTCTTAGTGCCTAGGTCAGAGCATGTCCATGCCGTGGTGGCGAGCTCGGTGGTATAGGCAAGTCTCTGGAGGGGAAGGATCTAGCTGGGTTTGGTCAGAGACCCTTGAAGTCCAGAAGTGAATGCAAATGGAGAGCTACTTTGTCGGTAGCTATGGCCTTCTGTGTCAGCCAACACCAAATAATAAACACAGTTTCTCATCCTGAAAACAATGTGGAGACCCTACCTGCTGACTGGCTGGTGAGTATGTAGCAGGTGTAGCAGGGCCTGGGAGAGGCAAGCATCCCACACAGCAGCCCAATGGCACTGTGGGAAAATCTCCACCCTGGGCTTCAGGAGACTGGAGTTCCAGTGCCAGCTCCACAGGGCATAGGTCTACTGTGCAACCTTGAGCAAACCCTGTGTAAGGTAGATTCGATCACCTTGGCTCACCCGCTGGTAGAGACAGCTAGCTTCCATCGCAATGTAGCCATGGCTGGCGTAAAGAAATACAAAGCTGGCCCACCAAGTTTGTGAATGCCACGAAGCTGGAAAGTGTAGCTAATAATGACAAATGACAGATCAGTTTTCTAGAATATCTTGAGACTGGCTGGAACATCGGGATGGAACCTCTAAGGTAAATGGACACAATTGTACTCGGGTTTAACAACAATTGCATCAGGGGCAGCATTTGTTATCGATCCACATCTTTTCTACTCTCAGAAAGGATTTGGGAAAGCAAAATGCACAGGTTTGGACTGGAGAAGATTTATAAATTTTAGTTGCCTGGAGGCTCAGTGTAACTGGGGCTGACAAAGATGTTAGTGCAACCATGGGCTCTACTGACAAAGGTATAGAGCCTAGAAGGGCTCACCTTGAGTTTGCACGCACAGCCAAGTGAACACTGGGCTCCATAACAATGCTCTGTAAGAGGATCGAACAAAGTGGAGCCAGGGTAAGTGGTGGGGAAATCGTGGTCTATGTCAGGGGCTATATGACCTGTAAAGAAGAATACTCATTGGGGTGACATGATGGTGGTCGTCACGTAATTAAATGGTCAGGAGGACGAGGAGGTACATAATCTATGTGGAGAGCTGCAAGGCTGGAACGAGGCTGGTGAACGGAAACTGGAGGAATGCAGAGTTGAGATGTAAAAACGGGGCCAGGAGGCCTTGAAAGGCAGTGGTTCCTGCCCATCAGCTGTGCAGCAGCTTCACCTCCTGATGGGGGTTCCTGCCCCGTGTGGGGCTGGAGCTAGGGGATGTCTCTTGACCGACACCAGTGATCTAAGGAAGGAGAGAATGCGTGTGATACAAACTCTAAATGGTCTGTGAAGGTGAGGTCATTCTGCTTGAGGAGCTGGGGAGACTGGCCAGGCCTTCCTTCATCAGCACGCGCTTTCCACTGTCTCAGGCAAGGGATAGGAGTGTGTCTGCACTCACTCTTCACTGGTCTAGAGTGGGTCTCTAGGCCCCGCCCCTCGCTCTGAATAGGCCTGGAGACAAGGATGTTGCTTTGCCAAGACTTCTGAGTGTGTTTTATTTCCGTCCCACAACTGAGGACACTGAAGTAGCAAAGCCTTCAGGGTCGGGGAGAAATTCAGAGGCAGCTCCCGAAGGGGCCCATCCTTGAGCGGGAGTCTGTTCTTAGCAAACCCAGTGAGCCGGAAGCGCTGTGAGTCTGGCTTTACTGGGGTATCTTTATTTATGGGATCTATAGAATTAAGGTTGAGGTTTTTCCTCTTTTCTTTTTCTTTTTAGAGGTTTCTGGGTTCCCTAATAGATCAGCTGAACTCATCTGGAGAAAAGAAATTTGTCTTTCAAACAGAAATGTATCCTTCAAACAATCCGCGGAGGCTGTTGCCAACGTGAAGCTCTTAGGCTTGAGAACATGTGCGAATGATGCCCAAAGCTTCAGGCATGAAACCAGATAGGCTTCTGACTGAGGAACCTTCCTGAAGGGGGTATTTGCATTTTGGCAGGAAAATACCTGTGGCACACACACCTCTGCTGTTTGTTCCTTATAACCCACAGTTGGGTTTCATCTGGACTCCCTCCCCGGGCCCACCCAAGCTGCCTCACTCTAAGAATCACAGCTGCCCCTGACCAAGCACAGGGGGCGCTCTTAGCCAAGTTTCTATCAAAAAGCCCTGCCCAATCCTGGACCTGGGGGAACCCATCTACAAATTGGGCTGGATTAAGCAGAGACTGCCTCCTGGAGAATGATGTTAGGCCTGGACAGTCAGGTGGTCAGTGGCTGGCTGGAGCTGGGCATGAGGCAGAGCCAGGGTCGAAGCAGCTGTTTTCTGACATGTGCTTTCAATCACAAAAACTTCCCATTCAGTTATCATAGCTGAGAGGGAGCCGGATGTGACTGTGGGTGCCTGGTGTCTCCCTCCTTCCCCTCAACGACTGTGATCTCCCTGGGATGTGATTGCTAAGAGTGAGTTTGTTTTCACAGATTCCACCACAACAAGAACCAGGATGCTCTTAGAATTTATTAGACTCTTTGGCATTAAAAGTAGTGAGTGGTTTTAAGTGCAAAGTGATGGTCATGAGCAGGGTTTATAATCTTGACTTGTATGATATTTGAGACATGCTGTTCTCTCAGTCTTTTTGAAAAGAGGTATAAGTAGGCCATGGGCTATGCTAATGAGTATTTTCACCGGGCTCCCAAAAGCTTCCTTTTAGATTTTGTTAATGATAGACATGCTTGTAGAGTTGATGCTTATTATTTTGAATCAAGGGCTAATGCTTTATTCTTGTCATTACTTTTGCAGAACACTAAAACTCACTCTGAAATTAAAGGCCTTTCACAGTTTTTAAGACAGTGGTTTATCAACAAGGAATTGCATTTGGCTGTGAGGGACAGAGACCCGAAAAATGGAGACATAACCAGTTAGAGGCTTTATTTCTCATGTTAAATAGAAGTCTTAGGGCAGCGTCCAGGGCTTGATATGATGGCTTTACAATGCCGTGAGGGGCCCAGATTCCTTCCATCTGCCATCTTTGGCATTTGGTTTCCATCCTTGTGGTCATCATATGGCTGCTGGAGCGCCGGTCATCATATGGCTGCTGGAGCTCCAGCCATCAGGTTCACATTGTAAGTGGAAAAGGGAAAAAAAGGTCTAAGAGCAAAATGTACATATACCAGTTGGTTGGGTCCCACCCAAGAGCTTCTACCTATGTCTTATTGGCTAGATTTAGTTCCATGGTCATCTGGCAAGGGAGGCCGGAACACGAAAATATTGAGTCAGGCTTATTGATACCTCAGACAGAAGTAGAGTTCCATTAGTAAGGGCGAAGTCAGGGTCTGTGCTCTACAGAAAGGAAACTTTCTCTAATTTCTCTAAGGCATATTCTATTGGCTTAACATTTTATAGTCAATACCTATTCGAATTCCATATGAATTTTTCATTAAGAAACCACATCATGTACAATCTCTGATAGGGTTTCCATAGCTGACCTACCATCACTTCAAACTAAAGCCACTCACTGAACTCTTAATCATCCCACCCGAACGTCTCTGTGTCTGCCAGTTCCCCAGATCCAAAACCATAGTTTACTGTTTTGTACCCTTTATCCTTCACGTTCAGCCAGTCACAAGTTTCAGTCTCCAGACTATCTCTTAAGTCTTTCTGTTGCTTTCCACCCGCACCATTGGGTCAGCTGAGCATCCCTGTAGTCAGGCGCTGTGCTAAGCTCTGCATGTGCAATGATCATTAAAGCGTTCGGTCTTATGACTGCAGCCCTGATTTCTTGTCCAGACCTGCCACTCCTTGCTGCGCACACAACACTTGCTCAGACACTGTCTTCTTCCTCCTGCAGTGTGCAGTCAAAATCTGTTTTTCAGAGGCCTCTGCAGCCTTGTACTTCACAGTACCCCTTTTGACTTTGCTGGATTAGCTGGCCATGTGGAGGGAGGGTGGATTCTAGAAAGATCCCTGTTTAGACATTTCCTGGCACTGTGACCTTGGGCAAAAATCCCTGGCTTCAAGTGGTGTATGGGCAACAGTGGCGTATAGCAGGGAACACTTGAGTGTGTTTGTCAGAACCAGGAACAATAAGAAAATCTGAAAGAACCTTCTGTCTTAAGAAGGTACTTGACCCCCTTTGGATCAATTCAAAGAGGCTTCAATGACTCTTAAGAGGATTAGGCCAGAGGACTTCAGTGAAACTGTTGTGCTTTTGTTCCCTAGGTGGAAGCCCTTCACAAGTGATACACACAAACAATACTTGGGGTGGGACAAGAGCTTTATAATCATCTGTCTGGGGCCCATAATACAATTCAGCATCTCTTAAGAGCTTCAGAGTCTATAAACATTTTCAAGATATTTCATTTGGGCTTCCCTGGTGGCGCAGTGGTTGAAGAGTCCACCTGCCGATGCAGGGGACACGGGTTCAGGCCCCGGTCCGGGAAGATCCCACATGCCGCAGAGCGGCTGGGCCCGTGAGCCATGGCCGCTGAGCCTGCGCGTCCGGAGCCTGTGCTCCGCAACGGGAGAGGCCACA
>NW_006772017.1:1699059-1713233 GCF_000442215.2 Lipotes vexillifer
GAAGAGCGGAGTGTGTGTTATGGAGAGGATGGGTGTAAAGCAGGTGGCAGCGTGAAGAGAGTGGGGTCATAGTCCCAGAAGCAGGATCATGGAAATGGCCTTGCAAGACCAGAGCAGGAAGACAGTCATCTTCCAAGCACCTTCAGGCAATGTGCATTTAGCAACTGGATTTGGCCTGTGGAATTTGTCCTTTTAGTTGTCCAGCATCTGTTCACTTTTCCCCTGTTAACCACATCCTAACTTCCTACTTGGGAACTACCACTAACCCTGTTCTCGATCTATAGATCGCTGAAGGAACTGAATCTACCCCTAGCCCAGGAATCAAGAACCTGACCTGGGCCTAAGCTAATCATTCTGTCAAATTTCCTTCGGCAAAGTGATCGTTTAGGAATGAGCAGTGATCCAGTTAGAGCCAATGATATTTTCCCAGATATTCTGGGACAAAGACTCACTTTCTACTGGGTGTGGACCTGGAAGTGTGTAGTTCTGGGAGTTGCTGACAGCCATCTGATGGGCATGAACCTGTTTCAGAATGGCTTCAACATTCAACAAGAAGTGAGCAGAGAGATGGAGATAAAATTGGACCCTGATAAACTTCCTTTGAAATCTTATATATAATGATCTTCCTGAAATTTTCAGTTATGTGAGCCAGTTGTTTTTTGTTGTTGTTGTTAAACCCAGTTTGGGTCATGTCTTCTCTCAACTGCAGTCAACTGGACCCAGTTTCATAAAATAATACTTTAACTTTACATAAACTATCAGCAGAGTCAAGGTTTGTCATATAAATTTCTTCTAATGGAATTTCTTTTTTCATAGAATTGGGAAGGATTGCAAAGTGTTTCTGCTTCTTGCTTCAGGTAATGGCAGATATCAGACTATCCTCCTGTCAAGAACAACCATAAATCTGTGCTTAAAACACTGCTGTCTGACAGCATGGAGAAGCATCAAGGCAGCCAAGATTGGAGGCGATTATCTCTGAGAGAATGAAATACAATTCCAATCAAAAGCCCAGATTTTTGTGGAAATTGACAAGCTAATTTTAAAATTTATACGAAAAGGCAAAAGGCCAAGAATAGCAAAACTACCTTGAAGAAGAAAAATCATTTTTTAATACCACCAAATATGAAGACTTATTATGAAGCTACAGTAATTAAAACAGAATGTCTCAAATATAGACAAAGAGACCAAAGGAACAAAGTAAAGATTCCAGACCCAGAAATACACAGTCATTTTATTTTCAACAAAAGTGCCATTGCAATGCAGTGGGAGAAAGATGGTCTTTTCAATAAACAATATCCTAGGTCAATTGGGTATACATCTGAGAAAAACTTGACACCTACCTCACACTATACACAAAAATCAATCTCAGCTGGATCACAGAGCTAAATGTGAAGGATGAATAGTAAACTTCTAGAAGATAATCTAGAACATCTTCATGGACTTGGCGTAGGCACTTATTTCTTAATTAGTGTGTTTTCTGGCCTATTTATCTTAAAGGAAAATACTGAAAAGTATTGAAAAAATTCAGTTCAAAATATTGAAAAATCAGCCACTTCATTAAAAGTAAAAATTTCACTTATTAAAAGAAACTATGGAAATACAAGCCATGGAGCAGAAGAAGATATTTTCTATGTATATAGTTGACAATGGACTTGTATCTAGACTATATAAAGGCTTCCTATATGTCCATAAGAAGACCATAGATAGCTCATTTTTTTAAAAAGGGACCAAAGATTTAAATTGCCCTTCACGAAAGAGAGTAATCAAAATGGTGAACAGACATAGAAAAAGATGTTGAGCATCACTAGTGTCAGGGAAATGAAGTGAAAATGTAATACTATGAAAATGAAATGACTAAAATTTAAATAATTGACAAAAACAGGTGTTGAGGATTTGGAGGATCTAAAATGCTCAGACACTGCTAGTGGGGGTGGGGGAGAAAAGGACACAAGTTTGGAAAACTGGTGGTGTCTACTAAAGCTGAAGATGCCCTGTGATCAGCAATTCCACTTCTGGGTGTATATTCAACAGAAAGATATCTACAAGCGTGTTCATCTCAACACTATTTGTAACAAGCAAAAATTGGACACCAGATCTGGGGTGTCCACCCACTCTGGGGTGTAGTAGACTGTGATAGATCATACCAGTCATGGCTGAACTCCTTCTCGCTGGCTGTCTTCTACTGTGGAGGCTAAGAAATTCTAAGTATTCACTTTCTCCACTTTCCTGGCAGTTGGAATGGCCATGTGCCATTGGGCCGTGCCCAATGAGAGATCAACAGAAGTCTACTGTGGAGTTATTGGTATAGTTTTTGCTTTCCCCTCTTTTCTTTCTTCCTTGAACATAGATGTGATGTCAGGAGCCACCTTTACACCATGAGGCCACACATTTGGAGTAAAATACTAACCTGTAGCAATGATAGAATGAAAGATAGATGGATCCTGGGTCTCTGACCTCATCACTGAGAAGCTAAACCAACATGAGCAACCACTTACCTTGTCATGTCTTGTGTAAGATAACCCCCAACCCGTTTAAATTGCTGTCAGTGAGGATTCTGTTATTTGCAGCTGATGGATACATTTATAACTGATCATGTGGCAGATGATGGCAGGTAGTCAGGGAAGTCTTCCCTGAGAGTTAATGTCTAAGCTGAGGTGTGCAGGATGAACAGGTGTAAGCTGGGGGAGTGGTCGTGGCAGAGAGAAGGTACTCCAAACAGGGGAGAAGCACAAGAAGAGGTGAAAGAGGACATGACAGTTGTAGAGAATTACAAAAATTTAGTTTAGCTAAGGCATTGAATGAGAATTGGGAAAAGCTGAGGTTTGAGCAATAGGCCAAGGTCAACCTGTAAGGATGACTGTCAGCCCCATTAAAGAAGTTGGACTCTATCCTAAACTTCAGTGGGGAACCACTAAATACTTATTAAAGAGAGTGATATGATAAGATTTCTATTTTAGAAAGATTCTTCTAGAGTGTGATGAGTGGCTCAGAGAGAGCAAGTATATAGGCAGAGAGAGCAGTTAGAAATCTATTTCAGTGATACAGTTGAGAGATGATAGTACTTACTAGGTGCCAGATGTCATTTTAAATGCTATACCTCTATGATAGCAAATGGGCTAGGAACAATTGTATTACTTTGAGAGCTATTAAGGAGATAAAATATGGAGTATTTGATGATTTGATAAGGAGTGATGGAGGAAGAGAATTCATAATAAGTTTATGTTTGTGGCTTGGTTATGCGTGGATGGTGACACCCTTCACTGGGTTAAGGTACGTGGTACGGAAGCATGTTTTGGTAGAAGGGGTAAAATAATTAGGATTTGGACACACTGATTTTGAACTGCTGTTGGGACCTTTCATTGGAGATGTAGGTTTGAGGATGAGGAGAGAAGTCAAAGCAGATACAGATTTGGGAGCTACCAGATGGATGGGACATGCATATTATGTCCCATCTTCTCACATTCTTCTGGCGCCACTGCCTCTTGGACCCTCAACCACTTGTTCTGCTCCAAATGGGGCCATCACCAGTTGAGTGAAGCTACTTGCATTCGGGCAATTATGCCAGACCGTCCTTCTTGGCTGCCACCTCACAGTGGCAACATATTGTAGATTCTGGCTCCTCCCACCACTTCCAGACTTGGATGAAATGGCTTACCATAGGTCATGGGTCCTGGCATTTCAAACGATGTATTGAATATAGGAAACAAAGCGATAATAGTGGATGAGAGGTTGGTGTGGGTACAGCAAAGGTAACAGTCATGGGATCAGAGAGAGAGAAACGCTGCATCCTTTTAGAGTAAATTCTAGCAAAGGATACATAATCCTTACGTCAAGAAAGAAAGAAGCCATGGGAGATTTGAGGAAAAGGCTAATACAGATGAAGCCAGGGAGGCTCTGGCTGGAGTGTGGCCCAGTGCATGGAAAATTAAACAGGAAGCAAGTTATATTCTTCTTAGGACTCTGGGCTTTCTCTTGTGTAACTTCATTCAAATTTTTGTCCATTGCTGGTTTTCAAGGCTACTGTCGAGCTGGGGAAAGGGAATGGGACTAAGCAAAGTCAAAATGGCACAAAGGTCACTGCTCTTATCAATATTCAAACATTTTTCTTAAATTAATGTTCATAAGGTTAAAAAAATTTTGTCCTTGTGATTTGTAGATATTTTGGGAAATGGAATAATCTTATATTTGCTATTAGTCAATAACTGATATACACTTTTTTCAGTTTTGCTCTTATAGCTTACAAAATGCCACAACAACTGTCACTACAGTTTAGTTCCTTGTACTGATAGTTAGTATTAACAAGCAACTATATGTAAGTTTGTGAGTATGGGTATGATGGTGTGTGATGTTGTGTGTGTGAGAGAGAGAAAATGAGAATGAGAGACACAGATAGAGAGACCCAGTGACGAGCAGTGAGAATGTAGTGGGTTTAAGACATATCTGAAAATTCTTTGATGCTTCTCCCATTGAGAGGTAGGGTGAATATTCCCTCCCCTTGAATCTGGGCCTTAGTGACTTGTTGATCAACTGTAGTGACTTGTTGGCCAACAGAGTATGGCCAAAATTATGCTTTATGTCTTCTGCTGCTAGGTTACAGAGGGCAATATAGCGTCTGCCTGGTTTTCTTGGGATTCTTGCCTTTGGAGCCCTGAGCTGCCATGGTCACTAGCTATGAAGAAGAAGTCCCAGCTACATTGAGAGCCCAGGTGTAGGTGTTCTGGCTAACAGGCCCAGCTGAGGTCCCAGTCAACAGTTGCCATCAACCACCAGACACATGAGTGAAGATGCCTCCAGACGATGCCTGTCCCCAGTTGCCGAGTTCCTCTGCTTCCAGGTCTTTCCAGCTGAGGCTGACATTTTGAAGCAGAGGAAAGCTGTTCTCACCTAGCCTTTTCCAAATTCCTGACCCACAGAATCTTTGAACATAATGCAACGGTTGTCTTTTACTGGTGAATTTTAGATAATTTGTTATAGAGAAATATAGATATTTGAGGCAGTTAATCATGATGCACTTTCATTGCAACTGAACACAGTTTGCAGTAACTACTCTTACCATGAATAAACAGAGGGTTTTATGTTTCAAATATATGTCTATTTTATCTCTAATAGTTTTTATTTACCCTGAATAAGGAAGAGGATGTAAATTTTAGTGGATTCTGCAAATTAAAAGCTCCCAAATACAATATTTTTTCCAGGCCTTCCACCCAAAATACCAAATACATGTACATGTGTATGGTATGGTTTATATAAATATTACTCATTATGCTGAAGTAGGAGCATACACATAACACTTTCATACTCAGCTATCAAGTAAATGTTCTTCATTTTGATTTAGGCTCAGAGGGTGTTTCTTGTGGTCTAGTATGAGGCCTGTGCTGAGGGAGGCTAACATGCTAGGTCACTGGAAGGCAGAACAGAAAGGACTAGAGAAATGAATGTAGGGGAGATGGTGCTGGAAGCAAGGGACAGAAGGCAGGGAGGAGAATGTTCCAGTTCCAGTAGAGTCTGGTTAGAGGTGACCAGATTTTCAGATAAAGTAAGAAACAAACTAGATCTCAAAGTAAAATTCCCTGTGGCCTATACATAAAACACACATGTAAAACAATGTGTCTTTGAAAGCTTGAAAATAAAAGGATAGGCAAGATCATACAAAGCAAAGGCAAATAACAAAAAAATAGAAACTAGAATTCCTAAAATTAAACAAGGTTGAATTTAAGGCAAGAAGCATGATGTCTTAGAATGATAAAGGTGTAAACCACAACAAAGACCTGGCAATTATAAATAGATATGTAGTAAATAATATAGCAACAAATTTATGAAGCAAAGGGTACAGAACATACAAAGAGAAATAGAAAGAAAAATATTAACGGTAGAAAAATTTATGTCTTTTATCTGAGCCCAGACAAGTACATAAAAATAATATTAAAGACCTAAGTAACATAATGAACATATATTCAAATACTGTATCAGAGAATGCAACTTCTTTAAGGTACTCATGCAATAGTCACAAAACGTGACTCTATTAAACTAAAGAATACTTCATTGACTTGCAAAATGTAGAAATAGTGCAGGTCAAATTCTCTGACAATATTTCAGTAAAACTGGAAATTGATTGTTAAATAATACAAATCTAAAAACCTTATCGTTTGGAGAATTTAAGCTCTCCATTTCCTTTTTGATCAAAGAGGAAATGAGAAAGCATAGAAAATCTACAAAGTAATGGTAACATGTATGTTACCTATTTGAACCTATGGTATATAGCTAAACAGTGCTCAGAAGGAAATTTGAAGTCCTAAATATTTATATCAGTAAGCGAGAAAGAATAAAAATAAATTAAGAATCAAGTTCTGGAAGTTAGTAAAAGAACATCAAAACTAAGGGAAGCAGATGGAGAGAATACTAAAGATAAAAGCTTAACTTATTATTTGTAGAGACTTGGATGGATCTAGAGACTGTCATACAGAGTGAAGTAAGTCAGAAAGAGAAAAACAAGTATCGTATATTAACGCGTATATGTGGACCCTAGAAAAATGGTACAGATGAACCGGTTTGCAGGGCAGAAATTGAGACACAGTTGTAGAGAACAAACGTATGGACATCAAGGGGGGAAAATGGTGGGGGGGGGGGGGATGAATTGGGCGATTGGGATTGACATGTATACACTGATGTGTATAAAATGGATGACTAATGAGAACCCGCTGTATAAAAAAATTTAAAAAATAACAAACAAACAAACAACAACAAAACTAAGGCAAGCAGATGGAAAGAATACTAAAGATAAAAGCTTAACTTATTACATTAGAAAACAGAAAGATGGCAATACTAACAAATAAATCAATCCAAGATCTGGTTCTTTAGGGGGAAAATAATAAAATATATATAGATGTTAGGTAATCTAATCAAGAAAAGGGGCAAAAATACAAATATACAAAATTTTAAAAAATGAATCATAAGTAGCTGCTTTGCTTAACTATGCAAATAAATGGCTAAGTGGATGTTTTCCTAGAAAATATAAGTTGCCAAAATTGGTCAGAACAGAAAGAAAAATCTAAACAGACCAATTAACATGAAGGAATTAGAAAATGTTTTTAATGACCTAACCCCCAAAGAGCAATGGGCCTATATAGTCTCTCAGGCAAATTCTATGAAATTTTTAAGAAACCAGTAACTCCAATGCTATTTAAATTGTTTCAGAATGAAGGAAAAGCATCAAAGGTACAAATTCTTTTTATGAAACCAGTGTAAGATTGATGTTAAAACCCAACAAAAATAGCACCAAAAGTAAATAAAATCATAGCCTAATCCTACCTACAAATAAGATATAAAAATCCATAATAAAAGAAACAATTCTATTAAAGCCAGGAAATAGATAACAATATGTATTATTACCATTATTTCACAGTATATTGGAAACACTA
Organism: Lipotes vexillifer; assembly: GCF_000442215.2. NCBI lineage: Eukaryota > Metazoa > Chordata > Mammalia > Artiodactyla > Lipotidae > Lipotes > Lipotes vexillifer. The sequence continues at coordinate 1,706,478 of NW_006772017.1, forward strand.
GCCAACATAATTAAAGAGAAAAAAAAGAGGTATAAAAACCTGGAAGTAGGAGGTAAAATTATCATTCTTTGAAGATAGTATTGTTTACCTGAAGAATCCAAGAGATTCAACTATTATAAATAGTAATAAAATTTATTCAGAAAGCTTGGTATAAAGTTAACATTAGGAAAATAATAATTTGATTATGTAGAAACAATAACCATTTAAAAATGTGATGGAAAAAAAGACCTCATGTTGTACAAAAAATAAATTGTTCAGAACAAATTTAAAAGGGAACTGTGCAAAGCCTAAGTAGAGAAAACTTTCAAATGCAAATGAAGTCTTTAAAAAAGGAAAGATGTTATGTTCTTGGATAGGAATATTCAACATTGTAAAGATGTCAATTCTCCCCAAGTTAATCTGTAACTGTAAAACAATAACAATAAAATTACTATCAGAATATTCTTTTAGAATTAGATAAGCTGATTATATACTTTTATACTTTATTTGAACAAATAAATAATTAGTAATCTGAAAAAAATCTGAAAAAAAATAGATATAAGGGATGTATTAGTTTTCTATTGACACAAAACAAATTACCACAAATTTAGTGGCTTAAAGTAACACCTACTTAATTAGCTCACAGTTCAGTGGGTCAGAAGCCCAGGCATGGCATGACAGGGTTCTCAGCTCAGGGTCTAGCAAGACTGGAATTCAGATGTCAGTGAGGTGGCATTCCCTTCTAGAGGATGGACTAGGGAAGAATCTGTTTCCAGTCTCACTCAGATTGTTGGCTGAACTTAGCTCCTTGTGGTTGTAGGATTGAGGACCCCATTTCCTTTTGTGGCTGTCAGCCAGGAACTGTTAGCTCCTAGAAGCCTCCCATATTGCGGGCCACAAACCCCCCTGCATCTTCAAAGCCTTCTCCATGGTAAATAGACATTGCAGCTAGAGAAAGAGAGAGGATAGGAGGGTCACATGAATCCTTCACATTCCATTGGCCAGAACTCAGTTATATGACCATGCCTAACTCAAGGAAAGAGGGAAAACGTAGTCTAGTTGTGTACCCAAGAGGAAGAGGAAATGTATTGGGTTAACAACTAATAGTCTCTTCCACAAATCCCTCACACCTTACACCAAAATTAATTGTAGAGGGATGAAGGAGTAAAATATTAAAACAGAGGGAAGAAAGGAAAGAAGGAGGGAAAGAAAAAGAAAACATGGGAGTTTAAAAAAATTTTTTGAAATGATTTTCAGAAGAAACATTTATAATTATTAAAAAAAAAATCTCAGAATGAAGAAGGCCTTTCGAACTGACTAAAAATGTAGAAAAAGCTATAAAAGAAAAAGAATGATAAATTTAACTAATTTTAAATTTTAAAAAATTCTTCCTGACAAAACAAAAGAAAAACAGCATAAAGGAAAGTAAAGACAAGTCAAATTCTAATTGGGAAAAATCTAGCACATTGATATCTCAACCAAAGTGTTAATTTCCTAAAGTATAAAGAACTCTCAGAATTTTAAAAGAGCAAAAACACCCAATAGAATAATGAGCAAAGGATGTGAACAGACAGTTCACAGAAAAGGAATAAAATGGTTCTTAAAAGTATGAAAAGATTTCTTGACTTCATTTATATAATAAGAGAACTGCAAAGGTACATCTTTAACCTGTCAGACTGGCAAAGATGAAAAGATGGATAATGCACTGTGTTGGCAAAAGGGTGTAAAGTCATGCTGCTGGCGGTGTAAATTGGTCTAACCTCTGTGGAGAGCAATTCAACAGTAAAATTTAGCACATCTTTACCCTTGATCCAGCAAGTCCACTTCTAGGCATTTATCTTTAGGAATTTATGTACAGATGTACATAAATGAAAAGACAGTAAATATACAATAGTACAGTAGTCATGGCAAAAGATGGTAAATACTTAAATATTCATCAGTGTGGAAATACAGGGAAGTACTATGGAGCCATAACAAGAGTGAGCTGTAATATATAAAGTCATGGAATACTAATCAAGATACACTCTCAAGCAACAAAAGCAACGTAAGAATAGTATATACAGGGTTAAAAAACAAAATTCATCTGAGTAAAATTTAAAGATCTTATTATTTTTATTCAATGATTCATGCATAAGGCAGCATCTAACCTAGCAGATAGAAAGGAACTCTGAGGAGCTGTATGAAATGTTAAGATTTTGTAGGCAGAAGGCAGCAGGAACAAGGAAGTTATACTAGCAAAAATCGGATTGGTTATGGCAAGGTCGCTTTCCTTTAGGGGCTGGCAGGGGTCTCTCAGGCAGATTACCTAACTAGTGCTGTTCAAGTGATTCCTGATTGACTGGTTTAAGATTCCATTTCTGGGAGTGGCTGAAACTGTAGTTATCTCATTATGGTGACATGCGGCTCGGCATAAGTGACTCCATTTGGGGTCTGTTGTCTTGTTTTTACAGTTGTATGGAAGAGTAGAATAGAGATTGACTTCTGGGAAAGGAATGGGAATTTAGCAGGTAAACAGGTGGCTGTAGGAAAAGGATGCTAAAGAAACTTTCCTTTTCTAGTATACCTACCTTTTACGTTTTGCACTGTTTGAATTTTGTGCAGTGTACATGTATGGTCCATTAAAAAAGTAAATAACATATGTTTTTAGATTTTGGAAGCAAATGTGTTATTTGGGTCCTCCGAGAAGCAAACCACAAGGTGAAATCAGACATGCAAGTGACTCATTAGAGAAAATGGGGAGGGAGCCAGAAGCAGCAGGGAAAGCCCCCAAGTGGTGATGAAGGTCTGACCCCTGAAAAGAAGAGAGGGAAGGAAGGAAGGAAGTTCTGACAAAGCCAATGGGAGTCCTTAAGCCAAAATCACCAGTGGGAAGAGTCCCACCTCCCACAGGAATGGGTGTGCCTTAGTCTCCCTGCCCTGCTTAGTCAATGGCTGGGAGCAGCACCTGGAAAGGCAGCCTCAGAACTGTTGATGGACTCAGAGCACAGCAGACCGGGCCCTTGATGAGTGGCTTTCCCAGCAGCAGATCCAAAATCTGTTCTGACCAACCCTTTACTGAAGTTTGCAAATACTTCTCCTTTTTTTTTTTTTTTTTTTTTTTTTTGCCACTCCGCGGCATGTGGGATCCTCCCGGACCGGGCCACGAACCCGCGTCCCCTGCATCGGCAGGCGGGCTCTCAACCACTGCACCACCAGGGAAGCCCTTTTCCTTTTTGTTTTGCAAATACTTCTCTTATACGATGATTTACTTTGATTTTATAGTTGCAGTGACTTGAACTTTTCTGTTTTTGAACACCAACATGTTTTTCTTTAATCATTTGCTCATTCATTCATTCATTCATTGATCCAACCAGTATTTATTAAATACTTACTAAATCCTATGCATTGAGCTAAGTGCTGGGGATGCAAAGATGAGCAAAACAGACACAGGTCCCAGACTTGTGAACTGTATGGTCTGCTGAGGAGGCTGACATGAATCAGATGATCAGACAGCATATAATTTCAAACTCTAATAAGTGCCATAGAGAAAAAGTATAGAGTCATGCATGCATCTAACACCAATCTGGAAGGTTGGAGAAGGTTCCCCCAAAGAAGTGAAACACTAGAAGTATATGCTCATTGAAAAAGCAGAGAGTACAGAAGAGTTTAAAGAACAAAACTAAAATCACCTATAATTCTAAAACCCAGGGATAACCTCAACTAGCAATTTTCTTCATCTTTTTTTAAATGTAATTGCCCAACACGGCATTGTCCAGTGGAAATAGAATGTGAGTCACACATGTAATTTTAAATTTTCTAGAAGCCATATTTTTAAAAGTAAAAAGAAACAGGTGAGATTAACTTTAATAATTCAGTTTATTTAACCCAATATGTCTAAAATATTGTCATTCAATATATAATCAATATAAAATTATTAATGCAGTAGTTTACATTATTTTTTCTTACTAAGTTTTTGAAATCGCATATGTATTTCATCCTTACAGCCCATCTCACTTTGGACTAGCCACATTTTAAGTGCTCAGTGAGCACATGTGGCTAGAGTCTATTGTATTAGGTAGCACAAGTTATATACGCATATATAGTACGTATACATGTATGTAGATATATATACACATATAACATCACATTTGAGATCTTAATGCAGTTTTATGTCCTATTTTTTCAGTTAACATTCTATATATGAATTTTCCCATGACAGTAAATATTTTAAAAAATCATTCTTATGCACAGTATACATTACACAGATCCACTATTATTTATTGAACCATTTATATATTATTAGATATTTAGGTTATTATCAACTTCTCAATATATAAATCATGCTGGCTGCAATAAACACAACTCTTTATCTGTATCACAGCTTGTCACCTTACAATACATTCTTGTTGGAGTTGCTTGGTCAAAGTGAGTGAAGATTTGTAAGGCTCTTGAGACATTTCATAAAATTACCTTGAGAGAGGCTGTACTCATGGCATCGCCAGCAGCCCTGACAGTGTATGTCTCACTGTGACCCTGGCAACGATGACCATTGTAATTTCTTCTAAATTATTAATGTGATTTGCCAAATTTGGCATTTCCTTATTTTCACAAACAAATCTTTGAATTCCAGAGAGGCTGAGCATTCTTTATCTTTCTCTTCATTAGCTAATTCATTTCTAGTTTTAAATTACTCATTTTTTTTCTGTTAATGTGAATCCGTGGGGCCTCTTGCACTGAATGGGGGAGGATTAGGCCTGACATTTATGTTTATTTTTTATTTATTTTATTTTTTAAAGAAGATGTTGGCGGTAGGAGTTAATTAATTAATTAATTTTTGCTGTGTTGCATCTTCGTTTCTGTGCGAGGGCTTTCTCTAGTTGTGGCAAGCGGGGGCCACTCTTCATCGCGGTGCGCGGGCCTCTCACTATGGTGGCCTCTCTTGTTGCGGAGCACAGGCTCCAGACGCGCAGGCTCAGTAGTTGTGGCTCACGGGCCTAGTTGCTCCGCGCCATGTGGGATCCTCCCAGACCAGGGCTCAGACCCGTGTCCCCTGCATTAGCAGGTAGATTCTCAACCACTGCGCCACCAGGGAAACCCCTATGTTTATTTTTATAAGCTAACGTGGTTTGACTGCAAATTCCACCAACAATTGCTGAGCTTTACTCATTGGGTGATGCTGGCCTGGGTGTTAGAGGAGATACAGTGAGATGTGGCTGCCTCTCACAGGAAGCTCAGGCTTGTGAAGGAGAGAGGCAGGCACACATGCAGGCTGCTGACCCACCAGGCTGTGTGCTCAGATGGGATGGAGGTTCAAAGGGCCCCTGAGGGCACAGAGTGGTGCTGGTTAACTTACTCCAGATGGAAAAGGCTTCATGAGTGAGACAGGCCTTGAGGAATAAGTAGGATCCCATCACATGGAGTAGAATGAGAGGGCACCCAGGCTGAGGGATGGGCAGAGACAACAGAGGTGTGGAAATGCACCTGGTATTTGCAGAACTGGGATGAGTCTAATAAAACATCAGTGGTGGGAGATGATGTGGGAAAGGCTGCCGGGCTCAGGTTCCAGCAGAATTTAAATACCTTGCTAAGGCTTTACTTTATAGACTTTGAGGATTGGTGGTGCTGTTAAGCAGTTCTTTTTTCATATGAGGAAAGAAAATCTGAATTCACAGAGCTAGCTTTTCAAGGAAAAGGGTCTAAAGAAAGGAAAGATTGTATGTCGTTAGATCTTCTGGATTCGCTTCCCACTTTGGTAGGCACCCCCAAGGTCAGCGGAGGATGGAGAATGGTAAAGCAATATGGAATTGTAATCGACTAAGTTCTGATTCAGAGAGAAGAAATTAACCTGAAATCCAGTTTCTTTACAACAGTTTCATCCACAGCTTTTTGCAAATTGATTTCAACTCATGATCTCCTGTGTCATAAATGAACGTGGCCGCTGAGCTAGTGGGACTGCCTGATGGAGACTATCTCATAAATGATCAGATCTTTCCACCTCAAAAATAACTAGGAGTGAAAGTGAGGTGGCCTCAGCTCCCTTATGGGTATGTGCCCAGAGGGCAGTGCTCCTGACAGGCTGGGGCCCTCACAGGCTTCCAGCCACCAGGCGCGTCTGAACACCGCCCAGCTAGACTGGAGAGACTGTCTTCCCTGAAGTCAGCCTGGCGAGAAGAGACTGGCTTTGGTTCCTCAGAACCACACCCAGTGAATGCACATGCATGCCCTAGAGTGGCCAAACATCCAAGACAGTATGACAAAAGAAGGTTCCTTGTGGTGACAGAGGCTTGCCTGTCATGGTCACTGCTCTGTCAAGTTCCAACTTGAGCCAGGTTCCATCCCTCCTCCAGCCCTTCCACCTCCACCCCCTCCCCCCCACCAACCCTGCCACCACACCTACCCCAGGGTCTAGTCCTTTGGAGGAACATGAATTTGGCCACCTTTAGAATAGGCCAACCACTGGCTACTTCTGATTCAGGAAAGCTGGCTGTAACACTCAGGGCTTCCACTATCTTCATTATCCCAAAGTCTAAGCAACAATCTCTGAGCCCTCCCCACCTCTGGGGAAGGAAGAGGGGACAAGGCATCTAACCAGGTCTCTCGTCTGGGGAGGAGAAGCACCTAGAAGCAGGGAAATCCTCCTTCCAGCACAGATAAGGAAGTCTTTTCCTTTCAGAACCCAGCTGTTGATGAGATTAATAAGGCATTCTACTTGCTAATTCAAGTGGAATACACAAAACCCACCCTAGCACTGGGTTCTACAGCTTTGGTTGAGGCAGTTTTTACAGATGCTAATGAACC
>NW_006772017.1:1713265-1751818 GCF_000442215.2 Lipotes vexillifer
GAACCGCTCCTTGGCATCTCAGACAGACCCCATCCTCAGGCGATTTGACACTTGCTAATGACTGAAACTCCCTTTGGCTTCAGAAACAGTGGGGGCCAGACGTGCAGTGCTGGCTGATTAGAAGCCCATTGGGCAGGCTGGGGCTGGGGTAGTTCTCCACCTGCCTTCGTTCTTGGGTGCAGGGTGAGTGCAGTGGAAGGAAGGTGAGAAGGTGGTGCCTCTTCTTGATCTCTCGGTTTTCCTCTGAATCTTCCATCTAGAATTCTCTGCGCAGGAGAGAGGGGCAAGAGGATTCATGCACTCGCGTGTGCGCGCGCACACGCGCACACACACGCTCCACATGTCTGCTTGTGACTGTTCTCTATCTTGTCAAATAGGCTCTGTGAGGGGCTGGTGAAGGCTGGGGCACACTGTGGGGAGAATGTCTGATTGTAACCCACTCTTAAAGATTAATCCCAAATCTGTCGGTGTGTGTCGTCAGAGAGCTGGGGGCGAGACAAAACAGAGAGGATAAAGATTTGCATCAACATGATTGCTTTTTAAAAATATGACAACTTGCGAAGGCTTTACTGTCTGTTTAGAGTGAAAGGCACTCCTTGTCATTTACAGAGCAGTTCTGCAAGAGGGCTTCAGGGCAACTCCAGAACAACTGCCAAGAGAGGGGCACAACCCAGGTCTTCTGACTGGCTGATTCCACACGAAGTTTCTTTTGTCATCAGCTCTGCTCACTCTGCCCTCTGTGTGGGGAGGAGGGGAAGTTGAGCAGAGGGAACATTAAATATTAGGAAACCGAAGGAAAAAGCAAGAGCCCGATAGGGCAGTCTGCCCTCCGGAGGTTTGCGGTCCAGGAATGATGAAGGGAGACTGCCACCTATGGGCCAGGTTCCAGGGGAGCCCGCACGTCGGCCAGAGAGACTCCACACAGAAAGGAGGCTTCCTGGAACAGTTAGTCACTGCACCCTCTGCTCGCAGACAAAAACACTCTCAACTCATTCACAACAAATCAGCCTTTTCCTGATTTAAACAGTGTCTTTCCCCCACAATAGCATGATCCTGGGAGCTGAGTTCTGTATATATAATAGACACATCTGGACCCACCACCACATTAAACAGCTGTGCACATCATTTGGCCGCTCGGTGCCACAGCAGACGTCACTCCCGCACAACACCTACAATTTTATGACTTCTTAATAAAAATGAATCAGCCTAATGGATCAGAGACAAGCATCGTCTTGCTGTGCCATCCTAGTAGAAAAGCGATAGGATAAGAACAATCGGGTAAATATCAAACACATTACAGAGGATGCCTGTGAGGGGCGGGAGGGATGGGAAATGAGAGTGGAATGGGACACAAAGGAGAAAATAAAGTAAAATAAAACTACAGAGGGGCCTCGCATGTGGTAATGGTAATGGAAGAGTATAATTGAATCAACTCTGCTCCCAAAATGGAAAAAGAAAATTTGCAGAATTTGAGCTTGTATGAGGGGGGATCTATTGTGTTATAGTGGTTCCAACAGTATCACACAGTTGTCCTTTGATACTTGATGTGTTTGTGAATAGCAAATTCTATTATTCCCATTCCATTCTAAAATCAGACGTGCCCTACAATATTTACACAATAGTGGATCTTGACTGATGAAGCAACCCGGCTTCTGTCGCAGAGAAGGGAGTGGTGTAGGTGTGTAAGTGTGTGTGTGTTTCTTTGTGTATATGAGTTTGTGCACATGTGTGCAATTATTTACATAAATGTGTTTGTGTATATATGAAAGTGTGTGTGTATTTAATAGAGGAACCCAGGAAGGAATATTGTTCTGTAACTCCAAGCCAAAGGGGGTTTAAAGCCCCTATGCCCAGCGTTGCAGCACCTAGAGGAAAGCTAAGCACATCCAGGGAAGCAGCACTCTCGAATAGGCACAAGTATAGGCCCTGGGCATGGATCAGAGAGGCAGAGCTAGGCTGTAGAACTTTCTACAGAAATCAGCAGGTGAAACTTGGGGTGTCAGGTCTGTAGTTCTGGTGAGTGCCAGAGGAAACACAGGAATGAATCCATCCGAAGTAGGAGAGAGATTTCCCAGCGCAAACTAGGCTGGGTGAGGGAGAACCACCCAGGACCTATAGAAGAAGACAAGAAGCAGGGCCAGAGCCAATCTCTTAGCCCCACTGGTCGAGGGTTATTATTATCAGGTCCTTAGGGAAGAGGAACTAGCCATTGATATCAGAACCTCCAAGATGTCCTTTAGGGTTCTTTGTACTTAGGCACATAATAGCGCTAAATTCTCATAAGCAGCTTAGTCATTCTTGTTACCTTTTATGATGTGTAAATTCAAGGACCTCTCTAGATGTTGTAGTATTAGAACACCTGGGGCAGAAGGCACCTCTCTCTCCACCTTAGAGATGTGAATCATAACCAGGAAGATTTTGGTATCTTTAGTGTAGTATTGGTAAATAATATGTATGATTGTATCATTTATTTAAAATTTTATATAAATGATATCACATATAAATATTTACTTTGCATCATTTTAGCTTATCTCATGTATTTTAGATTTATCGATGTAGATGATACAGCTCTAGTTCACTCACGTTAACTGCTATGCAAGGTTGCACTGTATAGATAATTCCCCTTTTATTTGTCCGTTTTACTCCTGAAGGTCAGGTAGCTTGCTTCCACTTTCTACCTATTACATGGAATGCTGAAAAGAACGTTCTTTTGTTTGTATTTCCTTGGGCCCATGTATCTCATGTATAAAGGTGGAATTGTTGATCATAGGTTATGCATGTAGTAACTTTACCAGGTATTGCCAAATTGCTTTCTGCAGTGGTTAGATCATTTTATACTTCCACTGGCAGTGGATGAAAGTTTTCATTTCCCCGTTCTCACAACTGGTATTGTTGGTATTGTCAGAGTTAAAAATTTTTTCTCCACTCTAATAGGTGTGAAACAGTATCTATTTGTTTTGCACCTTCTTGACTACTAGTGAAGTCAAGAGTATTTTCATGTGTCTATTGACCGTTAAATGTCCTTTTCTACTCATTGCTTCTTCATACCCTTTGCCTTTTTTGCTGTTTGGTGATTTTTTCTTGCTTATTTTTAGGAACTTATTATATAATTTGGGTAGTTATCTTTGTAATGTTGGTTGTAGTTATCTTTGAAATGTATGTTGCTGATATTTTCTCTAAGTCTGTGTTTGTCTTTTTACTTTGTTATTGATGTCATTTGTCATGGACAAGTTTTTAAAAATTATGTCGTTCAATTTATCACTTTTCCATGATGATTTTCACTTTGTGCCCTTCTAGGATGTTGTATATAGTTTCCATAGTCTGTCTAAATGTATACAGCTTTCCCTTAACATCTCTGAAATTTACTTTTGTGCATGCTGTGAGGTATGAATCTAATTTTTCCCTTTGAAAATATTATTAGCAAATAGTCCCAGTGCCATTCATTAAATAGTCATCCTTTCCCCACTGATTTGTAATGTCACCTCTGTCATATTCCAAATTCCTATGTATATGTTAGTGTTTGTTTTTTCAGAAAACCTGTCCCATGGATCTATTTATCCAAATGCTGATATCAGAGTATTTTAATTACTATAACTTTGTGATAAATCTTGGTATCTGCTAGGGTGAATCCTTTCTCGTTTCAAAATAGTTTTGGCTGTTCTTGGCCCTTTACTCTTCTGAGTAGGTTTTATGATCTGCTTATAAGGTCAATAAAAAAAAAAAATCCCCCCAGGATTTTTAATAGCATTTATTAAGTTTGTGGTGTAAGTTCAGGAAAACTACTACTGTTAAGCTCTTGTCTTCCCATACATGAACATGTTATATCTCTCCATTTATTCGTTATTTGTTTATTTATTTTCTGCGGTACGCGGGCCTCTCACTGTTGTGGCCTCTCCCGTTGTGGAGCACAGGCTCCAGACGCGCAGGCTCAGCGGCCATGGCTCACGGGCCCAGCCGCTCCGTGGCTTGTGGGATCTCCCCGGACCGAGGCACGAACCCATGTCCCCTGCATCGGCAGGCGGACTCTCAACCACTGCGTCACCAGGGAAGCCCCATTTATTCGTTATTTTTATGTATTTCAATAGACTTTTAGAGTTTTCTCCATGAAAGTTTTTCACATCTTCTGTTAGACTTACTCCTAGGTATCATATAGTTTTTTAGAGTGTTGTAAATGGTATATCTTTTTATTTTATCCTAATTCTTGAATGATAGTTTGTGTATAGAGTTCTAAATTAACAGGTATTTTCTCTCAATAGTCTGAATGTATTTCTGTTAGTGACCTAGGAATAGAAGGAAAATCCCTTAACTTGAAAAAGAGTATCTACCATAATCCTAAACAAATATTTCTCTTTATGGTGAAATGCTAAAAGCATCCCAGTTAAAGTTAGGAACAAGAAAAGGAAAAATATTCAGATGCAATTTCATCCTAATTACCAGGAACAAACAATTAGACATGCATTTTTTCTTTTTTTAAAATTTATTTATTTATTTATTTTTGGCTGCATTAGTTCTTCATTGCTGCAGATGGGCTTTCTTTAGCTGCGTCGAGCAGGGGCTACTCTTGGTTGTGGTGCGTGGGCTTCTCATTGCGGTGGCTTCTCTTGTTGCGGAGCACGGGCTCTAGGCTCGCAGGCTGCAGTAGTTGTGGCGCACGGGCTTATTAGTTGCTCTGCCGCATGTGGGATCTTCCCGGACCAGGGCTCGAACCCGTGTCCTCTGTATTGGCAGATGGATTCTTATCCACTGCTCCACCAGGGAAGCCCAGAAATGCATTAAAAAAACAAACAAACCAATACATGTATCTGGATTTATTTAAATTAAATCTGAGCTTCAGTCTTTTAACTGGCCCATTTACGTTATTGTGATTACATATTGTGATGAATTTATTCTTTAAGCTTATTTCGTGCTTTCCATTCACCATGTTGTTCTTTTTTTCTCTTTTTCTGACTTCTACAGAACTGATCGATTCTTTTTCTTTCAAGTGATTATATTTCTACTTTTTCCTACTTACTGTTAAATTTAGCAAGCATACTGTTCAACAATCTGGTAGGTTAATCCATACACCTCACCTTCCTTTCAAACTAAATATTGACCTTAGGATGCTTCATCTCTAATCATTCTTCTCTTCTCACATATTATTGTTTCTAGTATTTTAGTTCCATCTTTTTTCATAACTTCTGTTAGTGCTTTTGTTACAGTTATTATGGACATTCAATGCTTATTTAGATTTACTGTATATTTATCAATATTTTTACTCTCCATTTGCTTCTTTTTAAAACATCTTTATTGAGATATAAATCACACACTGTACCATTCACCCATTTAAAGTTTACAACTCAGTGGTTTTTAGTGAATTCACAGACTTGCACAACCACCAGCAGAATCAATTTTAGAACATTTTCATGACCTCCAAAAGAAACCTCATACCCATTAGCAGTCACTCCCCATTTTCCTCCAGTCTTCCCAGCCCTAGGCAACCACTAACCTGCTTTCTATATCCATAGGTTTGCCCATTCTGGGCATTCATAGAAATGGAATTATATAATAAATGGTCTTTTGTGACTGGCTTCTTTCATTTAACATGTTTTCAAGTGGTATCTCGTGATATTGGTTTGCATTTCCTTACTGACTAATGATGTTAAGCAACTTTTCAGGTATTTATTGACCATTTGTGTATTTCTTTTAGAGATTCAGATCCTTTGCCCATTTTTAAACTGGGCTATTTGCCTTTTTATTATTGAGTTGTAAGAGTTCTTTATATATTATAGATACAAATCTTACCTGATATAAGATTTACAAATATTTTTTCCCATCCCATGGGTTGTCTTTTCACTTTCTTGATGGTGATTTTTGAAGCACAAAAGTTTTTAATTTTGATGACCCAATTTATATATTTTTCTTTTGTTGCTTGTGCATTTGGTATCATATCTAAGAACGTTTTGCCTAACCCAAGGGCATGAAGATTTATCCCTGTGTTTCGTCTAAGAATTTTATAGTTTTAGCTTTTACATTTAGGTCTATGATAATTCTGAGTTAATAATTTTTGTGTGTAGAGTGAGGAAGAGGTCCAACTTCGTTCTTTTACATGTGGCTATCCAGTTATCCAAGTACCATTTGTTGAAAACAATTATTCTTTCCCCTTTGAATGTTTTGCACCCTTGTTGAAAATCAGTTGACTATAAGTATAGGGTTAAGTTTTGCACTCAGTTCTGTTTATCTATATGTCTGTCCTTAATCCAGTATCACGCTGTCTTCATTACTGTAACTTTGTAATAAGTTTTGAAATCTGGAAGTGTGAGTTCTTCAACTTTATTCTTCTCGTTCAAGATTGCTATTCTGGATCACTTGGACTTACATTTGAATTTTAGTACTATCTTCTCAATCTCTAAACAAAAAGCTAGCTGGAATTTTGTTTTTTTTTTTTGGCGGTATGCGGGCCTCTCACTGTTGTGGCCTCTCCTGTTGCGGAGCACAGGCTCCGGACGCACAGGCTCCGCGGCCATGGCTCACGGGCCCAGCCGCTCCGCGGCATGTGGGATCTTCCCGGACCGGGACACGAACCCGTGTCCCCTGCATCGGCAGGCGGACTCTCAACCACTGCACCGCCAGGGAAGCCCGCTAGGCATTGCATTAAATCTGTAGATGAATATGCAAGTATTGTCATCTTAATAATATTAAGCCTTCTAATCCACGAGCACGGGATGTCTTTCCATTTATTTAGGGGTTCTTTAATTTCCTTTAAAAATATCTTATCATTTTCAGAGTACAAGTTTTGCACTTTTGTACTTATTTTGTACTTTTGTTACATTTATTCCTAAGTAGTTTACTATTTTTTTTTTAAAGGAATTTTGCCTTTTTTTTTTTTTTTAATTTTATTTATTTATTTATTTATGGCTGTGTTGGCTCTTCATTTCTGTGCGAGGGCTTTCTCTAGTTGCAGCAAGCGGGGGGGCCGTTCTTCATCGCGATGCGCCGACCTCTCACTATCGCGGCCTCTCGTTGCAGAGCACAGGCTCCAGACGCGCACGCTCAGTAATTGTGGCTCACGGGGCCAGCCGCTCTGTGGCACATGGGATCCTCCCAGACCAGGGCTCGAACCTGTGTCCCCTGCATTGGCAGGCAGATTCTCAACCACTGTGCCACCAGGGAAGCCCAGTTTACTATTTTTGATGCCAGTATAAATGGAATTGTTTCCTAATGTTATTTTTAGATTGTTCATTGTGAATTTTTTGCTTCTTGAATCCTTTCTCACTGGTTCTTTTTTCCTATTCCCTGAAGTACATCTTTATGTAGTTCTTTCTTAAAGAATCTGTGAATGGAAAATTCTCTTAGCCCCTGTGTGAAAATGTCTTTATTTTCTTAAATGATAATTTAACTGGGTATAGGATTGTAGGTCAGCAATTCTTAAGATTTCTTCCTACTTTATTTTGGCCTCAGTTTTTGCTGCTGAGATGTCAACTCTCAGTCTAATTGATGTTCCTTGACAAACAATGTCCCACCCCCCCCCCCCCCCTCCCCTTTTTTTTTTTACTGGTTGTTCTAAGTTTTCCTAAGTTGTTTTTTTTTTTTGAAGTTTCCCTTAGTTTCACCATATGTATCTAAGTGAGATTTATTTTATTTATTCTGTTCAGTGTTTGTTGTGCTTCTTCAATGTGAGGATTTGTGTTTTTTAATTAATTCTAGAATATTCCCAGCTATTTCCTGTTTTAATATTGCATTCTCTCTAATCTCTTTCGAGACCTCTGTAAATGTTATATTTTCTCATTTTATTCTCCATTGTTTTTATTTTTGCCATAAAGAATCTCATTCTGAATTGTATTTTGAATACTTCTCAGATCCATATTCTAGTTTTTTGTTATGATTTTTTATTTACTACAAAGTAAAGGAGATAACTCTCCTTAAAAAAATATTAAATCTTAAAATGGAGGACATGAGTTTCATCCAGTGGGAAAATTTTCCATTAAGAAGACACTATACCTTCTCCAAATACACCCTTTAAATATAGAGAGTTGTCCTAAGGTGGCTATAAGTTTTTAAATATAAATATTTGTTAAATGATTGGACTTATGCTAAGGGGATATCTCTGAAAATGTTGGAGGGGAAAATCACATATTTCATGATTTTACCTGTTGAACCTGATAGATCAGTAGGATGCCAACGAGCGTATGCTTGGGGTCAACCAGACTTGAGTTCCAGTGCCAGCTTTGCCATTGACTAGATGTGGGACTTGGACAACTTATTTTAACCTTGCTGAGTCTCTCTGAACCTTAATTTCATCATCTATAAAATAAAGCCTTCAGCCCTGACATGAGGAATGAATGCTTAAGTGCATCTGAAGTGCCTTGTGCAACGTCTGGCCAATGGCAGGTGCTTCATAAAAGATTATCATTATTTCTTGCATAAAAATCTTAATTAGAGCTGGTGCCATCATGTGAGTTATCCCCATTTAGGATTTGAGATCTTCTCATTAGTCATGACCAATCATAACCCCTTTGCTATAACTTTGATCTACCTAAAATACACGGATTAATAATTAATCCAGGTAAGGGCTGGAATAATTGCTAGTGGAAATGTCTGTGATAAGTGATATTTCACGCACTTTTCTCCTGCAGCAGTCCCCTTGGGCAGCTATTGAAGGCCAAAAATAAAACATTCTGGGGTTCTTTCTTGCAACAGATGGTGTAATGCAAAGTCTATCTTGGAGGCACACCCTATAAGCAAGATTTCTAGGACTCTTAAAAGAAAAACACTTAGAAAATTGATTCAGTCAAATGGAACTGCTATAAACATACTTTCTCTGTAATTTTTCAAACTAATATATTTAATTCTGTCTGGCAGTGTCCTCTAAATTGAATTCGCATTAGATAGCTGAGTCCATTGCATGAATATAATATATTGATGCAGGAATTACTCTGCCTTTGGTGGGGGTACTCAGTATCTCCAAAAGGTGAGGCTGCCTTGCACTCATGGTGTGATGGCAAATATTGCCTTCACAAGGCTGTTCTCATGAATTCTTTCTCTAGCAATAATTATGGCAGGAAATGGGATCTTTCCTGTAAGCACATTTTGGTGACTAGCATCCCTATATGTGTAGTATATTCAGATCTTTTCATGGACCTTGATTGTACAGCCATCGGAATGTAGAATAAATCTCATCTTTATTAAACAACATCAATTGTCCTATTATCTGCAACCCACTGTTGTACATGCCTGATAGTATGCTGAGCCCACACATATATTAATATATATTTGTATGTATATGATATATATTATATTTAGTCTTCACCATAACTCTGTGAGGAAGGTACTATTAGCCCCATTTTATAGATGAGTAAAATGAAGCCCAGGGAGTTAGGTGCTCAAGCCTGTACAGCTAGGCAGTGGTGGAGCTGCAGCCACTGGGAAAGTCATCTTACCTTGCCTTACGTGGTGAGACTTGAAGGTGCAGGGCTGCCCTCTCTTTGCTCGGGAGCCATGCGTCTACTCACCAGTCTCCCACGTATCACCTCTAGATATATTGTCAAAAAGACTGAAATTCAGAAATTTTAGCTCTGCTTAATTTAAATTGTATCATTACCTTACCTTCTACTTACCTTTACTCCACTGGCACTTAGGCAAATAGTTCTGCCCCCTCTGCCCTTCCTTCTTTCCTTTTTCTTTCTTCATGTTTGCTGAGGGCTTGGGCGTAAAAAGAGAAGGACGAGAAGAAGGAGAAAAGAGCCTCTCCACTTGGGAAGCTTGCGTTCTAGGTGAGGAAACAGGTGCACAGATGTGAAGCAGAGAAGGACGTGACAGTGTTTGGGGACATGCTGATGATGCCACAGGTAGCACAGGCAGGACCGTAACAGTCTCTCCAGCCTCTTCCTCACACGCAGTTGGCCTCTGGCCTGCCTCTCTCTGGTGGAGTTAATGCTCCATGTTCCCGTGCTGTGGCCCTCCCAGCCCCTTGCCTTGGCTCTGCCTTCCTCCTTTGCTGCCCGTACCTCATAGGGCCTTTTCTGGTAGAGCAGGAGCCAAAGTACCCAGACCAAGCTGACAACGTAAATTTCAAACCACTTGCAGTAAAATGGAATTCCACCTCCTAAGCTAATGGAAGGTACAATTAGAACATTACACTGGCATTAGCACACAGACTAATTTTTATATTTCTTTAGAGGGTTCTGGAAACACTGGGACACAAGCAAGCACTTCAGAAGGGCCTCCTTAAATTTTGATATCATGATTATAAAATAGATTTCTAGTCTCATCCTCTGTACTAGGTGAGGTTAATCCATTTGAGCTGTCACAAAAAAATACCATAGACTGGTGTCTTAAACAACAGAACTTTGTCTCATGGTTCTGGAGGCTGGAAAGTCCGAGATCAGGGTGCCAGCATAGTTGAGTTCTAGTGAGAGTCCTCTTCCTGGCTTGCAGATGGCCATCTTCTCACTGTATCCTCGCACAGCAGAGGGAGGAAGCTCTGATGTCTCTTCCTCTTCTTATAAGGCCACTAATCCCACCATGAGGGCTCTACCCTCATGCCCTCATCTAAACCTAATCACCTCCCAAAGACCCCACCTCCTGTTACCATCACATTGGGGGTTTAGGGCTTCAACATATGAATCTTGGGGGACTCAATCATTCAGATTCTAACATAGGTAGAGGTGCTTTTAGCAGCACCCCTACCTATGTTATAATCAAAGTGAGAGCAGCCCCCAGGCTCTCTTTTCTCCTGGTCACCTTCCTTCTCCTCTCCCCCGCTTACCCTTCCTCCGTGGGCTGAGTCTTCACACCTTTCCCGGGTAATTCACTAGCATGTGGGACATTTACCTTTCAGATCAGAATAACTAATCTTCCTAAAGTAGCTGCCTTCTACCACTAGTTCATAGACCAAAGAAGGTATCTTATGTAAATACTTTATTCCATAGAACTTCTGAAGAATCTAGCTCAAACAGATATTTTTCCTTAAAATTAATTTTTGCAATACATGCACAAAATCAAAGAGTGCAAAAGAGCATAACATTCATTCTTCGAAACTCATCAGATGGTATATTCCAATAAAGCTGACTTATAAAACTGGAAAAAAACTGGTTATGATATTAAAAACAAGTTCCTCTCCCATTCCTGTCCCCAGCCACCCTATCCCTCCCTGGAGGCCGCTGCTGTCAGGGAGTAGGGTATAGGCTTCCAGAGATATTCCCTGCATGCCGTCATAATAACGCATCGTGGAGATGATTCCATGTCCCTGGGCAGCGTAGTCTCGCCCATAGTTTCCCCCCGTATGGATGGGCAGCGTAGTTTCCCCCGTATGGATATAGCATAGTATCTGTACCAGTGCTTCTTAAAGAACTTTTAGGTTGTTTGCAATCTTTTGTTATTTTAAAGAATACTTATATATAAGCATATGTATAGAATAAACTCTTATAGTAGAATTATTGGGTCAAATGGCATGTACACTTTAAAAGCTGTGAAATAATCTAAATATACAAAAAGTATAAAGAATAATGTAACTAACACTATACCCAGCGTTATTACATCTCAGCAAGGAAAATCACATTTCCTTTAGGAAGCACTGAAGTGTACAGTCACTAACTCATGGGTTATGTATTAATGATTTGGAATAAGGAGCTTATCTGATTTTGCTTTACGATCTGGAAGCCTGAATTCAAATGTTGCTAGGATTGTAGATGTATTCCATCTAGTGGCCTCATCAATGTCCCAAGTGGATTGTGTTTCTAACCCATCAGGTGTGTGTTCCTGAATATGATTCTTTGGTGTACTTGACCCTAAACAGTGAGACGACCGAGGCCTGGCCTGACAAGGAGTGGGGGCTGGTGAGAGACCTGAAATAGCTAAGAGGTGACTGCTTGCACCACGCAGAGTCCACTCCAAGTATCCAGCCATACGAGTAAGTGACTTTACGGGGATTAATTCTATCCCTTATAAAATGGAATGAGCTTTCAATTTTATCCTTATCTTTTGAATTGATTGTGGCTTAATCTCTTCGTAAAGGCATATGTACGTGTATGTGTAGGCATAATTTCTATTATACTGTATTGTAAACCTCATACCTTCGGCAGGGATTTTAATAATGCTTTTCTGAATAGGAAGCCAGGGTTCTCTCCATGCCCCATCCCCTGCTCTCACTGTGTTCACTTCCTTTGCACGTCGCACATACAGGGTTAAGATTTTTCAGTTTTCCTTTGAATAATGATTGCAGTATTAAACACAGCCTCATAACGTTCAGCCCGTTATTTGTGTAGATGGCTCTCCAGTGCTTTTAAATTTACTTAATTAAAATTCTAGAATGATATGATTCCAGTGGGTTACATTCATCTTACTCTTACCTTCTTCAATCAGTTTTCTCTTATAGCCTTTTTCTTTGCAAGAATTATTGAAGATGACTGCAGCCTAGCAGACTGCTTAACTCATAATTCATTTCTTAAAAAAAACCTCATAATTAAAAGCATTCATTGTTAAGCACGGTGGAGTTAAACTCAGCTTGCTGTTGATGCAATGTCTCTCTACTGCAAGGATATAGCTAACCTATCCTCAAAATGAAAAGGGAGAGGCTTCAGTTTTCTGAGATTTCCTATCCATCTTTTCTTTCTTTTTCCTTTTTTCTTTGAACTGAAATTATCCCGTCAGTTAGCCACCGAGTTTGATTTTATAATCTACTTACAGTTCAACAGGAGGGAACAAAGGATGTGCACTATCTTTTCCCTTTATGCCCAGAACATAGTAAGATTAGCAGATCACAGTTCATTGCCTGGGCATTGCAAATATAGCCATGCACAGGACAGACCTCTGGTACCTCTACGTTTCTCCCTCCCTTAGTGACAGAAAACCCACTGGATTCCAGCAGCAGCTGAGCTCTGGCAGCCATTGGCCCCAAAGCTCTACCTCCTGCCTTTCAGTAGGTAGAGGCCAGCTGGGGAGGTGACCAATCGGGTGGTTTGTATCCAGGAGAACATGGCACAGTTAGCTATTTAAATCCAGCCAGGATGATGTCAGCAAGCAGAGCTGAAAGGGTTAGGAGAAAGGCTAACGGAGAGGAGAAATCTTGTCAGGCTGTATTATTACAGAAAGCTGGGCTGAGGCTAAGCAGAGACTAACACACCCACCACCTGTGCCCTGAGCCCAACTCCCAGTGCCTCCGAACTGCCTCCTCCCAGCCTCGAGAAAGGAGGAATGGCTGCAGAAGATAACCTGATGCTAAATTATGTGGGGAGAGTTTAATTCTTACATGATTTTTTTACACTGGAAGAGCAGGTCTCTACTTAGATGAAAATGCACAAACCATCTCTGGTTTGCAAATTGCTGGGGTTTTACAGGAAAGCTGGGCTGACTCTCACCCGCTGATAAGAGAAAAGCATTTGTTCCCGCCTCTGGAAGTCTGTGGTCCCAGTAACCCCGGGTGAAACTTGCAGAAATGGTTCTCAGCTTAGATGCCGTTTTGCAGCACGAGCAAAATGTTCAGGCTCAGGAAATGATGCTAAAGACATTTTGAAAAGTGTAAGATGGGCCTGACACAGCGCTGGCACAGGATATATGATGGAAGCGGCGTGGTGAGTGGTGATAACAGCCCCTGGGGCTTGGCAGGGAGCTGGTTTCACACCCCAGCCCGACCAACACCCCCCTCCAGCAGGAGCCTCATCAGACTCCGGGGTGAGAGCGGAAATCTGGCCATGCCTCTGGAGGGCCCAGGCAGGGGACAGGCCCTCAGGAAGGAGGGTGAGGTTCCTGAGAGCACCTTCTTATCAGCAAAGACTTGACAATCCACCTGTACACACATCACACTTTAAAAAATTGTGTCGGTTTTGGTTGTTCTAGGTCCTGCTCACTCCTACTTTTCCAAAGCACCTGCCGTAGACAGAGCTGGCTTGGGGACAAGAGGGGATGCAGCATTTTTCCTTAGGGTCTCTCAGGGAGAGGCCACACAATGCCACTTACACAGGTGCTCAGTAAGAATTAGATGGAGAGGACACACTCTGATTACTGCTAATGAGGGGGTAAGTTAATAACGGCGACATGCCTGTTTCCGGGCAGATTGGCCCAGTGTGATGGGACCTGAAGTTGATCTGCTTAGGAGGGTGGCTTTTCTTCCAGATGGCCGTGACCTTTGTGTCAGGGAAGGGCTTTCCTTCAAAGGCTGGTGCTCCACAGTTGCAATGCAGATTAGGGGTCCGTTTTTACTTGCCACTCTTAAAAAATAAACATTCTGGGCACAAGAAAGGGAGCTTTTCAACCCTGAGAGTGTTCTGGATGTTGGAGTACATGTGGCAAGACCCTCTTTTAGATAATGAGCAAGTGCTCCCGGCACTTTGGAATTATTCCTTGCTTCCACCCCAGCATTGTTCCGACAGCTCTGTTCTTAAAGATTAAGTACCATTCATTTAGTAACTTTTGCTGTAGAGAGGGGAGGGGAAAACTTGATGATATGAATTTAGAGCAGTTATTATATTTGATTTGTGTTTCTCCTGCAATGCTCTTCCTTTAAGGAGTAAGCAGGGAGGTATTATTATCTATTTGCCATTTTGTTTCCCTAATGTTTTTATTGCTGCTGTAATTTTAACAAGTATGGGAAGGCAAAATACTTGAGGACCCCTTTAACCCCTTTAATTTGTCTCATGCAGAATTGAGACAAATTCTGCATGAATTCTGAAGAGGTCACTACATTTAAATGATACTGAAAAATCAGTATAGGTAACGAAATGATGGAAAATTCCATGATATTACAAAGTAAACAGAGAGTATCTCTTCTCTGTCAAGCATGCCCAGGCACAGAGAGATAAAAGTCTTTATCTCTACATAGATACAATTCCTGCTTCAAGGTGCTCAAAATCTAGCGAAGGAAACAGACATGTACACAAATAACTGTAAGACAAGGCACGTACGTGACAAAAGTAAAAGTGTAAACCATAGAGCTGAAGAGAGCTGAAGAAGCAATGATTCATTCCAGGGGTGAGGCCTCTGAGTCGGACCTCAGGGATGAGGAGGATTTCATCAAGCAGAATGTGGGGTGTCGCATGTGAAACTCCGCAGCCTTAAAAAAAGAACACCCTAAGTCTATATGCACAAATAGATCAAGCTGTCCAATATAGACTATATAAATGGAGGTCACCTAGCAGTGTATGTAGAACTAGAATATATATATATATATATATAGTAGTTGAGCTTATTTTAAGCTCTAAGGACAGACTGGATTAAAATCTAAACTCAGTACTTTCAGTGAATTGTGTCATTGTTGAAAATATTTTCTGTCCCTCCCTGAGGGAAGGTTATTCTTTCCCATTCATTGATACCAGGCTGGTCCTGTGACCTGCTATGACTAATGAAATAAGAGCAGAAATGAGGTATGTGCCTCCTGAGTACACACTTTAAGATCCTTCATTTGCTTCAGTCGTGTTCTCCTTTCTCTGTATTCTGATGATCAGGTAAGTCCGACTAGAGGTGCTCCTTTGGCTTCAGCCTGGATTCTGGAATGAAGATGGCATGTAGTAGGGCTAACTGTGGTCGACATGGCTCTTTAGCATAAGCAAGAAACAAACCTTTGTTAGTGGGGACACTGAGATGTCGAAGATGCTATTACTATAGCATCACTCAGTCTGGGTTGACTGAGAGACACCTGGCAACCAACGGAATCTTATATAACTTCTTTAAACCTCAGTTTCCTAATCTATAGAATGGGAAAAATAATAGTATCTACCTCAGAGGATCATTGTGAGGTTAAAACAAGTTGATTTTAAAGCACGTTACATGATGTTTAGTTCATAATAAGAATTTAGTGTTAGTTATTTTTAAATAGGTACACAAAAATGTCTGGAGGAATATACACTAACCTGTTAAACAACAGTTCTCTCTTGAATGTGAGATTACAGGTGACTTCCTAATTTTTTTTTGAATTTTTTTGTTTTTTATGCAGCAGGTTCTTATTAGTTATCCATTTTATACACATCAGTGCATACATGTCAATTCCAGTCTCCCAATTCATCACACCCCCTGCCGCTTTCCCCGCTTGGTGTCCATATGTTTGTTCTCTGCATCTGTGTCTCAATTTCTGCCCTGCAAACCGGTTCATCTGTACCGTTTTTCTAGGTTCCACATATATGCGTTAATATACGATATAGGATTTTCTTTCTGACTTACTTCACTCTGTATGACAGTCTCTAGATCCATCCACGTCTCTACAAATGACCCAATTTCGCTCCTTTTTTATGGCTGAGTAATATTCCATTGTATATATGTACTACATCTTCTTCTTTTTTTTTTTTTTCTGTACGCGGGCCTCTCACTGTTGTGGCCTCTCCCGTTGTGGAGCACAGGCTCCAGATGCGCAGGCTCTGCGGCCATGGCTCATGGGCCCAGCCGCTCCGCGGCATGTGGGATCTTCCCGGACCGGGGCACGAACCCGTGTTCCTTTTTATGGCTGAGTAATATTCCATTGTATATATGTACCACATCTTCTTTATCCATTCGTCTGTCGATGGACATTTAGGTTGCTTCCACGTCCAGGCTATTGTAAATAGGGCTGCAATGAATATTGGGGTGCATGTGTCTTTTTGAATTATGGTTTTCTCTGGGTATATGCCCAGTAGTGGGATTGCTGGGTCATATGGTAGTTCTGTTTTTAGTTTTTTAAGGAACCTCCCTACTGTTCTCCATAGTGGCTGTATCAGTTTACATTCGCACCAACAGTGCAAGAGGGGTCCCTTTTCTCCACACCCTCTCCAGCATTTGTTGTTTGTAGATTTTCTGATGATGCCCATTCTGACTGGTGTGAGGTGATACCTCATTGTAGTTTTGATTTGCATTTCTCTAATAATTAGTGATGTTGAGCAGCTTTTCATGTGCTTCTTGGCCATCTGTGTGTCTTCTTTGGAGAAATGTCTATTTAGGTCTTCTGCCCATTTTTGGATTGGGTTGTTTGGTTTTTTGATATTGAGCTGCATGACCTGTTTATATATTTTGGAGATTAATCCTTTGTCTGCTGCTTCATTTGCGAATATTTTCTCCCATTCTGAGGGTTGTCTTTTCGTCTTGTTTGTAGTTTCCTTTGTTGTGCAAAAGCTTTTAAGTTTCATTAGGTCCCATTTGTTTATTTTTGTTTTCATTTCCATTACTCTAAGAGGTGGATCAAAAAAGATCTTGCTGTGATTTATGTCAAAGAATGTTCTTCCTATGTTTTCCTCTAAGAGTTTTACAGTGTCTGGTCTTACATTTAGGTCTCTAATCCCTTTTGAGTTTATTTTTGTGTATGGTGTTAGGGAATGTTCTAATTTCATTCTTTTACATGTAGCTGTCCAGTGCTCCCAGCACCACTTATTGAAGAGACTGTCTTTTCTCCCTTGTATATCCTTGCCTCCTTTGTCATAGATTAGTTGACCATATGTGCATGGGTTTATCTCTGGGCTTTCTATCCTGTTCCATTGATCTGTATTTCTGTTTTTGTGCCAGTACCATATTGTCTTGATTATTGTAGCTTTGTAGTGTAGTCTGAAGTCTGCAAGCCTAATTCCTCCAGCTCCGTTTTTTTCCCCTCAAGATCGCTTTGGCTATTTGGGGTCTTTTGTGTCTCCATACAACTTTTTTTTTTTTGGTTTTTTGGTGGGTGTTTTTTGCGGTACGCGGGCCTCTCACTGTTGTGGCCTCTCCTGTTGCGGAGCAACAGGCTCCGGACGCGCAGGCTCAGCGGCCATGGCTCATGGGCACAGCCGCTCCGCGGCATGTGGGATCCTCCCAGACCGGGGCACGAACCCGTGTCCCCTGCATTGGCAGGGGGACTCTCAGCCACTGCGCCACCAGGGAAGCCCTCCATACAACTTTTAAGATTTTTTTGTTCTAGTTCTGTAAAAAATGCCGTTGGTAATTTGATAGGGATTGCATTGAATCTGTAGGTTGCTTTGGGTAGTATAGTCATTTTCACAATATTGATTCTTCCAATCCAAGAACATGGTATATCTCTCTATCTGTTTGTTTCATCTTTAATTTCTTTCATCAGTGTCTTATAGTTTTTTTAATTAATTAATTAATTAATTAATTAATTAATTGCTGCTTTGGGTCTCCATTGCTGCACGTGGGCTTCTCATTGTGGTGGCCTCTCCTGCCATGGAGCATGGGCTCCAGGCATGCGGGCTTCAGTAGCTGTGTCTCGAAGGCTCCAGAGCTCAGGCTCAGCAGTTGTGGCGCACGGGCCCAGTTGCTCCGCAGCATGTGTGATCCTCCCGGACCAGGGCTCAAACCCGCATCCCTTGCACTGGCAGGTGGATTCTCAACCACTGCGCCACCAGGGAAGCCCGAGTGTCTTATAGTTTTCTGCATACAGGTCTTTTGTCTCCCTAGGTAGCTTCATTCCTAGGTTATTTTATTCTTTTTGTTGCAATGGTAAATGGGAGTGTTTCCATAATTTCTCTTTCAGATTTTTCATCATTAGTGTATAGGAATGCAAGAGATTTCTGTGCATTAATTTTGTATTCTGCAACTTTACCAAATTCATTGATCAGCTCTAGTAGTTTTCTGGTGGCATCTTTAGGATTCTCTATGTGTAGTATCATGTCATCTGCAAACAGTGACAGCTTTACTTCTTCTTTTCCAATTTGTATTCCTTTTATTTCTTTTTCTTCTCTGTTTGCTGAGGCTAGGACTTCCAAAACTATGTTAAATGATAGTGGTGAGAGTGGACATCCTTGTCTTGTTACTGATCTTAGAGGAAATGCTTTCAGTTTTTCACCATTGAGAATGATGTTGGCTGTGGGTTTGTTGTATATGGCCTTTATTTTGTTGAGGTAGGTTCCCTCTATGCCCATTTTCTGGAGAGATTTTATCATAAATGGGTGTTGAATTTTGTTAAAAGCTCTTTTGCATCTATTGAGATGATCATATGGTTTTTATTCTTCAGTTTGTTAATATGGTGTATCACATTGATTGATTTGCATATATTGAAGAATCCTTGCATCCCTGGGATATCCCACCTGATCATGGTGTATGATCCTTTTAATGTGTTGTTGCATTTTGTTTGCTAGTATTTTGTTGAGGATTTTTGTATCTATATTCATGAGTGATATTGGTCTGTAATTTTCTTTTTTTGTAGTATCTTTGTCTGCTTTGGGTATCAGGGTGATGGTGGCCTCCTAGAATGAGTTTGCAATTTTTTGGAAGAGTTTGAGAAGGATGGGTGTTAGCTCTTCTCTAAATATTTGATAGAATTCACCTGTGAAGCCATCTGGTCCTGGACTTTTGTTTGTTGGAAGATTTTTAAT
This sequence comes from Lipotes vexillifer, assembly GCF_000442215.2. Lineage (NCBI taxonomy): Eukaryota > Metazoa > Chordata > Mammalia > Artiodactyla > Lipotidae > Lipotes > Lipotes vexillifer. The sequence goes on from NW_006772017.1 coordinate 1,732,504, forward strand.
CACAGTTTCAGTTTCAGTGCTTGTGACTGGTCTGTTCATATTTTCTGCTTCTTCCTGGTTCAGTCTTGGAAGGTTAAACCTTTCTAAGAATTTGTCCATTTCTTGCAGGTTGTCCATTTTATTGGCATAGAGTTGCTTGTAGTCGTCTCTTAGGATGCTTTGTATTTCTTCAGTGTCTGTTTTAACTTCTTTTTCATTTCTAATTTTATTTAATTTAATTTTTTTTGAATTTTATTTTATTTTTTTAGACAGCAGGTTCTTATTAGTTATGCATTTTATACATATTAGTGTATATATTTCAATCCCAATCACCCAATTCATCACAGCCCCACCCACACCCTGCCGCTTTCCCCCTTCTAATTTTATTGATTTGAGTCCTCTCCCTCTTTTTCTTGATGAGTCTGGCTAATGGTTTATCAATTGTGTTTATCTTCCCAAAGAACCAGCTTTTAGTTTTATTGATCTTTGCTATTGTTTTCTTTGTTTCTATTTCATTTATTTCTGCTCTGATCTTTATGATTTCTTTCCTTCTACTAACTTCGGGTTTTGTTTGTTCTTCTTTCTCTAGTTCTTTTAGGTGCCAGGTTAGATTGTTTATTTGAGATGTTTGTTGTTTCTTGAGGTAGGATTGTATTGCTATAAACTTCCCTCTTAGGACCGCTTTTGCTGCGTCCCATAGGTTTTGGATCATCATGTTTTCATTGTCATTTGTCTCTAGGTATTTTTTTATTTCCTCTTTGATTTCCTCAGTGATGTCTTGGTTGTTTAGTAACGTATTGTTTAACCTCCACGTGTTTATGTTTTTTACTTTTTTTCCCCCTGTAATGGATTTCTAATCTCATAGCATTGTGGTCAGGAAACATGCTTGATATGATTTCAATTTTCTTAAATTTACTGAGGCTTGATTTGTGACCCACGATGTGATCTACCCTGAGAATGTTCCATGCGCACTTGAGTAGAAAGCGTAATCTGCTCTTTTTGGAAGGAATGTCCTATAAATATCAATTAAATCTATCTGTGTCTATTGCGTCATTTAAAGCTTGTGTTTCCTTATTAAGTTTCTGTTTGGATGATCCATCCATTGGTGTAAGTGAGGTGTTAAAGTCCCTCACTATTATTGTGTTACTGTTGATTTCCTCTTTTATAGCTGTTCGCAGTTGCCTTATGTATTGAGGTGCTCCTATGTTGGGTGCATATATATATTATAATTGTTCTATCTTCTTCTTGGATTGATCCCTTGATCATTGTGTAGTGTCCTTCCTTGTCCTTCTTGTAACATTCTTTATTTTAAAGTCTATTTTATCTGATACAAGTATTGCTGCTCCAGCTTTCTTTTGATTTCCATTTGCATGGAATATCTTCTTCCATCCCCTCACTTTCCGTCTGTATGTGTCCCTAGGTCTGAGGTGGGTCTCTTGTAGACAGCATACATATGGGTCTTGTTTTTGTATCCATTCAGCAAGCCTGTGTCTTTTGGCTGGAGCGTTTAATCCATTCACGTTTAAGGTAATTATCGATATGTATGTTCCTGTGACCATTTTCTCAATTGTGTTGGGTTTGTTTTTGTAGGTCCTTTTGTTCTCTTGTGTTTCCCACGTAGAGAAGTTCCTTTAGCATTTGTTGTAGAGCTGGTTTGGTGGTGCTGAACTCTCTTAGCTTTCACTTGTCTGTAAAGCTTTTGATTTCTCTGTTGAATCTGAATGAGATCCTTGCCGGATAGAGTAATCTTGGTTGTAGGTTCTTCCCTTTCATCACTTTAAATATGTCATGCCACTCCCTTCTGGCTTGTAGAGTTTCTGCTGAGAAATCAGCTGTTAACCTTATGGGAGTTCCCTTGTATGTTATTTGTCGTTTTTCCCTTGCTGCTTTCAAGAATTTTTCTTTGTCTTTAATTTCTGCCAATTTGATTACTATGTGTCTTGGCGTGTTTCTCCTTGGGTTTATCCTGTATGGGACTCTCTGCGCTTCCTGGACTATTTCCTTTCCCATGTTAGGGAAGTTTTTGACTATAAGCTCTTCAAATATTTTCTTGGGTCCTTTCTCTCTCTCTTCTCCTTCTGGGACCCCTGTGTTGCGAATGTTGTTGCCTTTAATGTTGTCCAGAGGTCTCTTAGGCTGTCTTCATTTCTTTTCATTCTTTTTTCTTTATTCTGTTCCGCAGCAGTGAATTCCACCATTCTGTCTTCCAGGTCACTTATCTGTTCTTCTGCCTCAGTTATTCTGCTATTGATTCCTTCTAATGTAGTTTTCATTTCAGTTATTTTATTGTTCATCTCTGTTTGTTCTTTAATTCTTCTAGGTCTTTGTTAAACATTTCTTGCATCTTCTCTATCTTTGCCTCCATTCTTTTTCCCAGGTCCTGGGTAATCTTCACTATCATTATTCTGAATTCTTTTTCTGGAAGGTTCCCTATCTTCCCTTCATTTAGTTGTTTTTCTGGGGTTTTATCTTGTTTCTTCATCTGGTACATAGCCCTCTGCCTTTTCATCTTGTCTATCTTTCTGTGAATGTGGTTTCTGTTCCACAGGCTGAAGGATTGTAGTTCTTCTTGCTTCTGCTGTCTGCCCTCTGGTGGATTAGCTACAGGTGACTTTCAATTTTTATTTCTCTTATTTCTTTAATCAAATTCTTTATAATAATGAGCATATATTATTTTAGTAATCATTAAAAAATAAGATATTTCCACTTTGGAAAACTGAACAATAGTACATTTTTCTGTTACAGTGGTAATTGCACCAAACTTGGTCCCTTGAAGGACAGGGCTACATGCTCTGCCCTGTGCGACTAGCGTCTGGCTTACTGGATGCCCCAAGATAGGTGCTCAACACATGTTTACACAAGTGTAATTTATCACTGTTCCTTATCTGGATAGCTCGATGGATAGTAGGTAATGACCTACTATTTCTGAGATGAGAAACACGAAAAAGGTATAAACTCAGAATGTGTGCATTCTGAGTTTCTCATAGATCATTAATTGGGCACTGGGAATACAAATTTGGAGATCAGAGATGGAGATATGAAGCTCCTCTGAAGAGAGGTGATTAGTTGAATATGTGGGTATAGAGTGGGAGCATGGGCTTTCAGTTTCACTCCACTCCTCCCCACAAGACCAAGTCCAAATATTTTTCAACAACGACACCCATTCCACAGCAATTTTCTGAGCACCTACCACATACCAGGCACTAATGGTACAGGAGTGAACAAGAAATGTTCAGATGTCTCTGCCCTCGAGCAGTTTATGTTTTATGGTGAGAGGTAGACAACAAGCAATAGTGAAACAAATAATTAAAATATAGAGTGTATTATATAGTGATAAGGAGGAAAAACATGGAAGGGGAAAGGGAACTCCGGGTGTTGCCATGTTTGACAGGGTAAGTCAAGGTAGGCCTTGCTGAGGACATAACACTTGAGTGTAAGACCTTAAGGAGGTACCAGGTAACTGTGACTACTGTGGAGCACAGTCCAGGTAGAGGGAACAGAGAGGGCCAAGGCCTTGAGGTGGGAACATGCTTGTGTTTAGAGAAGCAACAAGGAGTTCAGTGTGTCTGGGTGAGTAAGGGGGTCAGTGGTAGAGGAGTTTAGGGAGATAATGAGAGTTAGAAGGGAGGTGGTGGACAGATCCCATGAGGCCTCATCAGCAGACTGTTGGAGGAACTTTGACTTTTACTCTAAGTGACATGGGAAGCTCCTGAAGTTTGATTAGAGGAGTAGGTAGCATAACCTGACTTGTGTTTTAAACTGACCAGCCTGGTTCCTATCTTGATAATGAATGGATAAAGGGCAAGGGAGAAGCTGGGAGAACATTAAGGAAGTTATGGCAGTAATAGGTGATGGGTGTGTGGGCTGGAGTGGTGGCAGTGGAAGAGATAAGAAGAGGTCAGGTCCTGGATATATTTTGCAAGTGCAGCCAACATAATATACTCGTGGATTTGATGTGGCACATGAGAGAAAGAGGGAAGGAAGGATAACTCCATGGTTTTGGGCATGAGCAACAGGAATGATGGAGTTGCTGAGAGGTGAAGACCTCAGGGAGAGTGGTTTGGGGTAGGAATTTAGGAGTTCAGTTATAGACATGATAACTTTGAGATGCCCTTAGATATCCAAGAGGAAACGTAGAGTAGGTGGTTGGCTACGTGAGCCTAGAGTTCAGGGGCGTGATCCAGGCTGAATACATACATGGGAGAGTTCTCAGCAGATCAGTAATGTTTCAACTGTGAGAATGGATGAGATCATCTAGGAAAAAGTGCAGAGAGAAGAGGGGTCTGGGGACTGAGCTCTGGAGCCCCCCACCCTTTAAAGCAGAGGAGAAAAAGACCAAGCAGCAAAGGAGAATGAATGAGTGGCCGGTGAGGGAGGAGGAGAAGCAGAGGTGAGCTGCGTCCCAGCGTGTTTCTAGGTAGAGGACCTGCTACAGCAGGCTCAAGGGCAATGAGGACCAAGAACTGTCCATTGAATGTAGCCGGGTGGAGGTCACAGGTGACCAGACAAGAACAATGTGGTGGAGTTGCGGGGTGGGAGGTGGGGTGGCTGAAGGAGGTTCAAAGGAGAATTCAAAGAGAGGAATCCGAGACAGTTTAAACAACTGTTTGAGGGAATTTTGCTGCAAAGGAGAATAGGAGGCATGGAGCCTCCTGGAGAGAGAGATGAATCCAAGAAAGTATCTTCTTTCTTTTTTCTCTTTTTTAAGATGGGAGAAATGGCAGTGGTGTGTATCCCCCTAGCACCCAGCCCATCATACTCATTTGATAAACATTTGTTGAACTGACATGAGCGGATCTAAGGGTAAGACATGAGCAAATATCCCCATCGTCCCTGAATGATGTCAAATAAGTGAAATGAGAAAAAAATTCTGATGCTTCCTGTAAGAGACTGAACATTAACACTTGGAGACTTGTGGCTATGCAGATTCCTTTACCATCTTCCTGTACTTAATACAACTGCTTTTTAACAACACAGGGTCAGGATCTATTTTTAAGTGGAAACTTTTGGGTTGAAATTTTTTAAGGGCACACAAATATAGGGAAGAAAATAGCAATGACCCACATTCCCACCAGGCAGAATTAAGTACTATTAACATGTGGGCATATTTGTTTCCAGCCTTTTCATTCGATGCTCTGTTTTTAAAACCTACACGGTGGAATTATGTGCTAAAAAACATGTTGTGTTCCAGTGTGTGTGTGCACACTGTGAACTCACACATACATACCTGCTCACACATTTGTGACTTTTTGCTCGCTCTTTCCTGGAGTTTCCGAGTTGGTAGGTGCTGTGTTACAAACTGCTATGGCAGTAATGGAATCATGAAGCCATGACTTCACATGTCAGTATACAGAATGCACTGGCCGAAGAATACTTTTTTTAAACCTAAAAACTGTAAGTAATCTGTGCACACAGGAAAAAATCCCAACACTACCCTTCTGGCCTACAGTCCTCCATTTTTTCTTTCCAGACACAACTGGCATTGCCAGCTCCTTGTGAATGTTTCCAGAAATAGTACTTGCATATGCAAACATGTATTTTCTATTTTCCTACACAGATGGTAGCATACTGTTGTATACGGTTTGGTACTTAAGCACAGGGTTTTGAAAATTTTGGAAGTGCTTCTTAGCAGTAAGCTTTCTTTTTTTTAAATTTGTTTCATTGAGGTATAGTTGACATATAAAAACAGTAAGTTTTCTACATGTGCAAATTAGCAATCATGCTCTTCCTTCTTGCCTGGTCTCAGACAATGAACTCAGGGTTGTGGGCAGGGGGGCGGGGTGTCAAGAGTGTTCTACACTAGCTGGACAGGTCCCTTCAAATCACAGACTCCCATGTCAGTGCCACACAGTTTGTTCTCTCTCTGGTTGAACTTACTTACTTCACAGCCCACAAGAAAACCCTTTATATTTTTGGTAGCTAAACCAAAGTCCTGCAGAACACAACAAAACCAAACGGGGAAATTTGGGGCTCAGCTTAAAATACAGATGGGCAAGCCCATACTTAGTTGCTGGAATAACAACCAGCTGGGAGGGTCCAGCTAAATTTAGCTTGGAACCTTACACACTGGTCAGCTCCAAAGTCAACAGCCCCCATCCCCCCCCACAGAGCACTCTCCCCCCATCTCTGAAGCTGGTAGAGAAGAGGGGACAACCCTGCTTGTCCAAAATGCTGACTTTGCAAAAACCACCTAGTCGATCTGGTGTGATTTAATAGATTGTAAAAGCTTCGATTTACAGCTGATCAATAGGCAAACAGTGTGGTTTGTTGCCGGGAGAATATAGAGCACAGGGACCACCAGGATGAGGCCAAACGGTGGGAAAGGTTAATTTACATTGTAAAGTCCATTTTAAATTTTCTTTAAGAAAGCAAGAAGGAGAACAAACTGGAACTGTAGGCGGGTCTCGAAGTCAAGGCTGGCCTGAAGGAAAACGGAAGGTGAGCAGAGCCGGTGTGCTCCACTAGCCCTCCTGGGAGGCCTCCACGTACACCCTGTCCCGGACCCCAGGGGAGGGCTGCAAAGGACAGGGAGCCCCATGCACGGCCTCAGTCTTGGCTTTATGACGTGGTGGGCCTCAGTTTCCTGGTTTGTTCAAGTGGCAGAGTTGGAGTAGATGAACCCTCCCAGACCTGGAATTCTTGGTGATTTGGGCCTCCTACAACTACCTGCCTTGTAGCCTGGAGCTCGCTACACCCTCTACCCTCACTCTCTGGAAACCCAAGTAGGGAGGAGGGACACACAGGGCCCCTAGTGCCTCAAGATGAGACCACGTGTTGAAAACATAACTTGCTAAGTGGGGAGGATTAAGCCCCTGAGAGATCCTGCCATCCACCCCGATCCTGAAGACGCCCCGGCACTGGCACCGGGGGAGGCCTGACAACTTGCACAGAAACTCAGATGTGAGCTGGGCCTCCTCTAGGAGAGACATGTGACATACTTTATGGAAAAAACAACAAGACGAGGTTGCCAAGTGTAGCCTAGGTGGTGCCCAGGGAGTGATTGCAGTGAGAAGCAGGATTTCTGTTGTGCTCACTGTGCTTACGTGTGCAAAATAATGTATGTCGTGGTTTCCGTGAGGCCCCTACCCACTGGATGGAGGTAAAGAGAAGCCAGACTGAGTGCCAGTTTCGACTTCGATGCAGTGATCACTACACCGTCTTTAGGGTGACTTCTGTCTCCATGCTGCTCAATCTTCCAGGCTCGCCTCCACTCCTCTGCTCCTATCTTAGAAGCTGCCTAGCGGAGGGGCGGCAGCAGAGGCCTCCCAGGATGTCATGGCATTTGGGGGTGGGATGGGCCTTATGCTGGTTTGTGCGTGTGAACACTCTCTGGGACCCCTAAGCTGTGTTTGGGCTGGTTTGATGTTTCACTGGTCTCAGCTGCCTGTGCACTCCTGGTGTGTTCTTTCTCAGCCTATTTGTGGGCTCGCTGCCCCTCCCTGTGGATCTGGGCTCCCCTTGTCTCTCTGTCATCACAGGCACCTCTGAATCTCTGCCACCCTCTCCCCTTGGGCCCCGGCCAGGCTGCCCCGCACAGCCTTGGCTGCAGGGTCACTTTGTGCCCCGCCACATTAGTGCCCTGGCAGATCTCCTCGCTCAAGAGGGCAAAAAGGTGCTCCAGATGCAAGCTAGACCCTCTCTCTGGCTGTGCCCTTCACATCTCGGAGGTGGGGTGTAGGGGTAGACGCCCCCCCCACCCGGAGACGGCGTGCTGCCTCCTCAGGTCCCGGTGGAACAGGGGGGGTCCTGGGGGTGTGCACCGCAGTCTGGACTGAGGTTTCCGCAGTCTCGCAGGCCTGCTTCAGCCCCAGCTTTGTGCTGAGTGGGGGTGTGGCTTCAGGCCAGGGCCTTGCCCGCTGCCTCACCGGGAGAAGGATGCGCACCTCATGGGATGTGCTGATGGTCGATGAGATTTTCTGTAAAGCAAGCAGCTCCTTTTTGAGGCAGGAGAGCTAGCGTGTAGAGGAAAGAAGTATCCTTTGCTAGCGAAGCAGTGGGTGGTAGGATTCCTCCCTACGGATTCTCATCCTGCCCCTGCCCCATCCCCACGCCGCACCTGAACTGGGCATGTGCCAGTTCCTGCTTTCTCTGAGTCTGTTTATCAATGTCTCAGTGACTGAAATACCACCCTCTGATTTGGCCAATAAGTCATTTTTTAATATAGCAAATTTTATGTTACTTCAATTATCCAGTCTCCTGGGGACGAAGTCAGTTTACAGTGATCGGTGGACATTGCCGTAAAGGGCGCGGCTTCCTCTCTGGGCTTGGACGCAGTGTGTGAAGGCGCCAGGAAGGCACGCGTCATTGGCAAGTAGGGAGCTGGTTATTGGCACCTCCCTCAGGAAGATGGTGAAGGAATTTGAGATCAACCTGCACACCAAGTACACTTGCTCCTTCTGTGGCAAAGCCAAAAGGAAGAGGTGAGCCGCTGGGGCTCTGGTGCTGTGGTACCTGGAGCAGCACCATCACCTCCACTGTCACCGTGAAGGCAGCCGTCAGATGACTGAAGGGACTGAAGGACGGGTAGACTGCCCCAGCGGAAACGCCGACAGCTAGACCAAATGGGCGAACTTACGTAACCAAGAAAAGAAGGGTCCTGGGGCCCCACACTGCTTCCTTAGGCTAACCCGCCGCACGGTGTATGCTGTCTTGGGTCCACTGAGGGTAACAGGGGGACTCCCCAGAGTCGGGACGCCTTCCAGGTCCCTCTTGTGTCGCAGGCTCTCCACTTCACAAGCTCCTCCCTCTCTCTTGACAGCCCAGCCCCAGGTGAACGTCCAGTTCCCTGTAGCCGCCTTTGGCTGGAGGGAAGGTTAAGGTAACCGGTTCGTCCACAGAAGGTGTGACCCTGCCAAGCTTTCATTTCAAGCCTTCTGTCGTTAACTGTTTCCTCTTTAACAGGGTTTCGGGTCTCTGTAGGTAGGGGAGGAGAGGTCCATTTTCAGGGCAATGGCTGTGGGCCAGTAGGTGCTCCAGAATTGCCCCAGGCCTGGTGGTGACAGGTTGGTCCTTAGGGAACCCTGGGCAGTGAACCAGGGCCTAAGAGTCCCCTGCTTCCTCCAATCAGCGTGGTCCAGCGGGATGGGGCCTGACCCCAGGAGAGCTGATGAGAGGGGGAACTTGGGCCTCTTTTTGCGAGCCTCTCATGTTCACTTTCCTACCTAAAGACAGACCCACTTCCTTCCCGTCTCCTCACATCTGTCCCTGCCTTGCCTGCTTTGACCCCGAGACTCCTAGACACATACATTATGATCCAAGTGACAGCATTTTAGATCATATTTAATGATTTCTTTCTACCAACCTTCCTGGCCTTAATTCCTATACCTTACCTCCCCTTTCCCCCGATTTTTTTAAAATTAATTAATTTATTTTTGGCTGCGTTGGGTCTTTGTTGCTGCCTGTGGGCCTTCTCTAGTTGCGGTGAGTGGGGGCTACTCTTCCTTGCGGTGCGTGGGCTTCTTATTGCGGTGTCTTCTCTTGTTGTGGAGCACGGGCTCTAGGTGCGCGGGCTTCGGTAGTTGTGACCTGTGGGCTCTAGAGCACAGGCTCAGTAGCTGTGGCGCACGGGCTTAGCTGCTCCGCGACATGTGGGATCTTCCCGGACCAGGGCTCAAACCCGTGACCCCTGCGTTGGCAGGCGGATTCTTAACCACTGAGCCACCAGGGAAGCCCTCTCCCCTGATTTTATTTTTCCCTCTGCTGATAAAGTGTCTGCCAAGGAAATGTCATTGGAACCATTCTTTTTGTTAATAATAGAGGTATTATTTTATAGGAAGTCCACAAGGCATTTTGAGGACATAAAATGCCACATCAATAATATAACTAGAGCAGAAACATTGACTTGAGACTGAAAACACAAGAGAGGAATTAGAAACATATTGTTCCTTAACTTCAGGGGCTGGAGAAGGGAAGGAAGCAGTTTAATTTGAGGGCTATTCCTGATGGGGAATTCCGTCATGTCAGGAAAGTTGCAAGCCAGAGGGAAAATTTGGTAAAATCAGAAGAGGTTTGTTGTGTAACAATGCTATTACAATGTCTGCGCTCTTCTTGGAGGTGAACTCAGGCAACTGAAATAAGAGCAGGCAGGTTAAAATGTCAGGTTGCTGAGCTATGAGGAACTGCCCTCCCAAATATGTTGTTTGATTTCTGGTTACTTCTCTCCACAATTCAAGTTGTTTAGGTACCTTGTAGAATCCAGACAAGGCCCTGGTAGCTCACAAACAGGCTGGTCCGTTATCAGTTGGCTGGAGTGTAAGTTGGGACTTATGCTTTTCATTCCACTTCTCTTTTAAAAGACAGTTTTATGTTTTGTCTTAAGCCACCACAAAATCGAATCTGGAGCTATGTGGTGTCTAAATAAAAGGCAGTTAAAATGTCCTTGCTGTCAGATGCAAATTCTTCAGTGCCCACACCCCATCACCCTTACTGCAAAATTGAGGACAAACACCTGGACCCCGAGTTCCAGGATCTCTATGGAGGGCCTCAGTGGGCCTCTCTGGTTCTTTCCCACATGGAAACAACCACCTTCTTCTTCCGTGAAGCCAGCGCCCATCTTGGCCCCCAAACCAGACCCCGTCCTCTTCTGCATTCACAGTGCGTGTCCCTTTTCATGGCCCTGCCCTCCTTTTGTCTTGCAGTAGATGCATTTACTTACCCTTCTGCCTACTTCTCCACACAAACCGTCTCCCAGACCACACATCGTAGGGCCTCGGAGGGCAAGGACCGTGCTTACTTGTCTTTGCAATCCTGTGAGTGCTGAGAATAATATCTTGAAATAGTTAAGAGCTGATAACTATATGTTGGTTAGTGGCGGGTCAGAAATTTGTTATAAGGACATTATGAAGATAGTTGTACCTCAGTCATCCATGGGAGTTACCTGTGCTAATTTTTTGAGCCAGAGGCAACAGGAATTCTACAACCTACCAGGTAAGCTCACCTTTTAATTTAATCACTTTCAGAACAAAGCTTTTATTATTTTGGCAAACTGGAAGACAATGCTTCTGCAAATTTAAACATTTTCTCTAATTTCAACTTTCATAAAGTTACAGAAAAGCTTGTTGACCCTTTATAAACTTGGAGAGAGATATTAAGTCAGTTGTTTTTTTTTTTTTAAAAGGCTAGTAAGCAATTTGGTCTAAATAGGAAGGAATTAAAAAAAAAGAAGACTCGGCTTTGAGATGGGCACATTTAAAAATTGTTTTCCTACTTAGGGACTTCCCTCGTGGCACAGTGGTTAAGAATCCGCCTGCCAATGCAGGGGACACAGGTTCGAGCCCTGGTCCGGGAAGATCCCACATGCCGTGGAGCTAAGCCTGTGCGCCACAACTGCTGAGCCTGCGCTCTAGAACCCGGGAGACACATCTACTGAAGCCCATGGGTCTAGAACCCATGGTCCGCGACAAGAGAGGCCACCGCAATGAGAAGCCCGCGTACCACAACGAAAAGTAGCCCCTGCTCGCCGCAAGTAGAGAAAGCCCGTGTGCAGCAATGAAGACCCAACACAGTCAAAAATTTAAAAATAAATAAATAAGTAAATTTATTTTAAAAAATTGTTTTCCTACTTAAAAGCAAGACTCATGGCTTGCTCAATAACTCATTTCATGAAGGATACCAAACAGCTCTAGTTCTTCTTGCCAAATAATGGTGCATACTCTGGCTATTAAAAGACAGTCTAAAGAGACCTTACTTACTTATTTCCCCCACCTTACTCCCAAAAGGAATCGAGTCAGCTTTATACACACAATTTATCAAACTAAGAATAAACAAATAGAGGTAGGGAAAAAGGAAAATAAAAGATAAAGACAAGGATAAAGTTAGTATGTAGAAATGTATGTCAGAATTTTTTGAACTTTTGAGTTTAGATCCGGGTGTCCTGGGGACCAAAGCAAAGAAAGGAACACAACTGACTGCAAATTTCACAGTGTGTCAAAGCTTAGTTCCTCAGTGTCTGCGTGCCCACCTCTCAGTGGTTTTCTTCATTTGGGTTAGTTAGTCTGCTGCCTGCCATGATGGGCCACATGTGTTTGAAACCGTGGGATAGAGGGGAGTCCTCAGTTTAGCCGGTGGACCTGCTGTCTGTAAGCACAATATGCCCATTCTTTTCAAGAGTCAACCCAATGAGGGTGAGAAAAACAAGTGAAAAGGAGAAGAACTCATTTCCATGCCAGCATCACATGCAGGGTTTTCAGTTGTGATCAAAGTTATGAGAGTTGCCTCCAAAGAGACCCTAGAAAAGTCCAAAGAGGCAAAAGAGTCCTTAACACCTTTTTGACAATTAACATTTTCCTCTTCCTGCCCTCCAGAAGCCATGATATCCTCTGGAGCCTAAAGCCCCAGCCTGCTTTTCCCAGTCCTCTGCCAAGTGCCCTGGCTCCACAATTGCCTCCCTTCCTTTTCCAAAGGGAAAAAAGAAAGATGACACCCTTCTCTCTCAGATAGCTGTGTAAGTCAAATAATTAATACAATGATGTGCATGACTGATATATACGCCACCCAGGAATAGACTGTATTTTTTTAAGAGTGGCTTTTTAACCCACTTAAAACTCGAATTAACTGACTGCAGGGTTGATTGATTAATAGATTGTGTAGAGCAGAGTGAGAGATTTTAAAACGATGACACCTTCTTTATATGTCTTGTATGCCTTTAGTGACCATTTCGTCATCCATCAAAGGCAAAGGATTTAGCAACTTGACCTCCAGCTTCTAAAAACTGACTACTGTTGCCCTAGTGATATGTGAGACACACTGGAGTCACTTAAGCAGTTACCTCACTAAGCCTCAGTCTTAATTTATAAAGAGGAATAACAGTAGAAGTTACTTTAGGAAATTTGGACATGAAAGTAATAGGAGTGCTTTTTCTTCCCTCTTTTGCTATCAGTCACCCTCCCTCCCTCATGCCTTTGTCAAATGTAAACCTACTAAACAACTGGTTTCATGCTTGAAATTGTATGTCCTCAAAAGCACTTTCCTTCCCACCCTGCCTGAAGTTGCACTGTTTCTGGACAGTATACAGTGTCTGCTCAGGTATCATTCCACTGTCCAACTTCCACATATATCTCTCCTATTGGTGTTGTCTCATAATTAAGGCTATGCGCCTGATGGTTGGCTAGTTGTGCCAACAGGTTGGATGTGGAATACTCACTGCTAACCACTCAGGATTTAGATGGTCCATGACCCACCTGCCCCAAACTGCTTTGTCCTACATCAGTTGCCAGTGGGGCAGAATTGTCAGCAGCAATCATCAAGGGATAGCACCTTGTGAATGGATATATATATATATATATATAATATATATATATATATATATATATGTATATGTGTATATACATAGATATATGTTCATTCTATGTGCTTTTTTGTATTGAGGTCCAAATTGTGCTTTATTTTGCCCTATGTATAGTTAGGTTCCAGATATGAGCGCCTGGGTAATTTTGAGCTTCTCAATAAACAATGCCCAATATTTTGAATATGTTTGAAAATAATCACCAATAGTGGCAGAGTACTTTGGTTAGACAAGCCTTCCCAAATAATTATAATATTTGGGAAAATTTTTTTAATGAAAATGACTATCAGAAAGCACTGAAGAATAATCAAAAGCTGAGAGAAACTAGACAAGAATCTACCATGGTGAGATTTGCTATTTGCAGCAGCTATTTGCTTTTGATAACTTCCCAATCTCTGTGCTGCTCAGAGGCAGCAAAAATCCACAGTCTCACTGGGTCAGTGAGTTAGCTGGCAGAGTTTGGTATGGGATACCACCACATACCCAACAGAATTGCTAAAATTTAAAAGATTTATAAAGCTAAACGTTAGTGAGAATATGGAGTAACTGGAATTCTCATATGTTGATGTATAAAGTTGGATATATGTTGGACTACAAAATGGTACAACCACTTTGGAAAATGGCTTGACAGTGTCATACAATTAACATAGAGCTACACTTTGACTTAGCAATTCCATTCCTAGGCATTATCCAAGAGAAATGAAAACATACACACACACACTCACACACACACATAAACAAAAACAAACAAAAAAAATCCGCTTGTACAAGGATGTTCATAGCAGCTTTTTTTTTTTTTTTTTTTTTAACAATAGCCAAAAGCTGGAAGCAACTCACTGTCCATCAACCAGATAGTAAGACCTATCTAACAATGGTCCTTCCACTTAAAAACCAGTATTCTCACAATGGGATGCCTCGCGGCAGTAATCGAGAAGGAATTACTCAACAAAATGAATGACCCTCACATATATTATGCCGAGTGGAAGAAGGCAGATTGAAAGAGGATGGTTCCATTTATATGAAGTTCTAGAACAGGCAAAAATAATCAAGAGTTAAGAAATCAAAACAGTGGCTTATCACTGATTGGGGAATGACTAAGAGGAGACATGAGGGAACTTTCTGAGGAGATGGGAAAGTTCTGTATTGTGACAGGAGTGGAGGTTATGTGGGAGTGTTTGTTTGCCAGTATTACATGGTTAAGCTTTGTGTATTTTAATGTGTAGAAATTACCTAAAAGAATGAACGGTAACAGTTTTAACTGAGTGCGGGGGGGGCGCAGTGGAGATACAGATGAAACAAGAATGGCAGAATATTAATAATTGTTGCAGCTGGAGGTTGGGTACATGGGGGTTCATTTTCTGTTCACTTTGTATGCATTGGAAATTTTCCATAACAGAAGTTTTTAAAAATATAAGAGCTAAAATATAATTCCTTTTGACTACAGCAAGACCCACTGAACATTATCCAGCATTTTTAATTAGCTGGAGGTTAAAAATGAGAAATTAAGTGGCTTTCATCATGAATGTGTTTCTCTTTATTTCTTGGATCATTTTCATTTGTTTCAGTGTTCAAAAATAGAAGAGAGGTCATCACTGTAATGCAGTCTCAGTAGTAAACTTTATTTTATTTTATTTTTTACATCTTTATTGGAGTATAATTGCTTTACAATGGTGTGTTAGTTTCTGCTTTATAACGAAGTGAATCAGTTATACATATACATATACATATGTTCCCATATCTCTTCCCTCTTGCGTCTCCCTCCCCACCACCCTCCCTATCCCACCCTCTATGTGGTCACAAAGCACCGAGCTGATCTCCCTGTGCTCTGCGGCTGCTTCCCACTAGCTATCTGTTTTACGTTTGGTAGTGTATATATGTCCATGCCACTCTCTCACTTTGTCACAGCTTCCCCTTCCCCCTCCCCATATCCTCAAGTCCATTCTCTAGTAGGTCTGCGTCTTTATTCCCGTCTTAGCCCTAGGTTCTTCATGACATTTTTTTTTCTTAAATTCCATATATATGTGTTAGCGTACGGTATTTGTCTTTCTCTTTCTGACTTACTTCACTCTGTATGACAGACTCTAGGTCCATCCACCGCATTAAAAATAGCTCAATTTCGTTTCTTTTTATGGCTGAGGAATATTCCCTTGTATATATGTGCCACATCTTCTTTATACATTCATCTGATGTCGGACACTTAGGTTGTTTCCATCTCCTGGCTATTGTAAATAGAGCTGCAATGAACATTTTGGTACATGACTCTTTGAATTATGGTTTTCTCAGGATATATGCCCAGTAGTGGGATTGCTGGGTCATATGGTAGTTCTATTTGTAGTTTTTTTAAGGAACCTCCATACTGTTCTCCATAGTGGCTGGACCAATTCACATTCCCACCAGCAGTGCAAGAGTGTTCCCTTTTCTCCACACCCTCTCCAGCATTTATTGTTTCTAGGTTTTTTGATGATAGCCATTCTAAATGGTGTGAGATGATATCTCATTGTAGTTTTGATTTGCATTTCCCTAATGATTAATGATGTTGAGCATTCTTTCATGTGTTTGTTGGCAGTCTGTGTATCTTCTTTGGAGAAAGGTCTATTTAGGTCTTCTGCCCATTTTTGGATTGGGTTGTTTATTTTTTTGTTATTGAGCTGCATGAGCTGCCTGTAAATTTTAGAGATTAATCCTTTGTCAGTTGCTTCGTTTGTAAATATTTTCTCCCATTCTGAGGGTTGTCTTTTGGTCTTGTTTATGGTTTCCTTTGCTGTGCGAAAGCTTTGAAGTTTCATTAGGTCCCATTTGTTTATTTTTGTCTTTATTTCCATTTCTCTAGGAGGTGGGTCAAAAAGGGTCTTGCTGTGATTTATGTCACAGAGTGTTCTGCCTATGTTTTCCTCTAAGAGTTTGATAGTTTCTGGCCTTACATTTAGGTCTTTAATCCATTTTGAGCTTATTTTTGTGTATGGTGTTAGGGAGTGATCTAATCTCATACTTTTACATGTACCTGTCTAGTTTTCCCAGCACCACTTATTGAAGAGGCTGTCCTTTCTCCACTGTACATTCCTGCCTCCTTTATCAAAGATAAGATGACCATATGTGCGTGGGTTTATCTCTGGGCTTTCTATCCTGTTCCATTGATCTATATTTCTGTTTTTGTGCCAGTACCATACTGTCTTGATTACTGTAGCTTTGTAGTATAGTCTGAAGTCAGGGAGCCTGATTCCTCCAGCTCCATTTTTTGTTCTCAAGATTGCTTTGGCTATTCGGTGTCTTTGGTGTTTCCATACAAATTGTGAAATTTTTTGTTCTAGTTCTGTGAAAAGTGCCAGTAGTAGTTTGATAGGGATTGCATTGAATCTGTATATTACTTTGGGTAGTAGAGTCATTTTCACAATGTTGGTTCTTCCAATCCAAGAACAAGGTATATCTCTCCATCTATTTGTATCATCTTTAATTTCTTTCACTCTTGTAGACAGCATATGTATGGGTCTTGTTTTTGTATCCATTCAGCCAGTTTGTGTCTTTTGGTGCGAGCATTTAATCCATTTACATTTAAGGTAATTATCCTTATGTATGTTCCTATTCCCATATCCTTAATTGTTTTGGGTTTTTTATCGTAGGTCTTTTCCTTCTCTTGTGTTTCTTGCCTAGAGAAGATCCTTTAGCATTTGTTGTAAAGCTGGTTTGGTGGTGCTGAACTCTCTCAGCTTTTGCTTGTCTGTAAAGGTTTTAATTTCTCCATCAAATCTGAATGAGATCCTTGCTGGGTAGAGTAATCTTGGTTGCAGGTTTTTCTCCTTCATCACTTTCAGTATGTCCTGTCACTCCCTTCTGGCTTGTAGAGTTTCTGCTGAGAGATCAGCTGTTAACCTTATGGGGATTCCCTTGTGTGTTATTTGTTGTTTTTCCCTTGCTGCTTTTAATATGCTTTCTTTGTATTTAGTTTTTGACAGTTTGATTAATATGTGTCTTGGCGTATTTCTCCTTGAATTTATCCTGTATGGGACTCTCTGTGCTTCCTGGACTTGATTAACGATTTCCTTTCCCATATTAGGGAAGTTTTCAACTATAATCTCTTCAAATATTTTCTCAGTCCCTTTCTTTTTCTCTTCTTCTTCTGGAACCCCTATAATTCGAATGTTGGTGCGTTTAATGTTGTCCCAGAGGTCTCTGAGACTGTCCTCAGTTCTTTTCATTCTTTTTTCTTTATTCTGCTCTGCAGTAGTTATTTCCACTATTTTATCTTCCAGGTCACTTATCCGTTCTTCTGCCTCATTTATTCTGCTATTGGCGGACTCTCAACGACTGCGCCACCAGGGAAGCCCTAGAGTATTTTTAATTTCATTTATTGTGTTGTTCATTGTTGCTTGTTTCCTCTTTAGTTCTTCTAGGTCCTTGTTAAATGTTTCTTGCATTTTGTCTATTCTATTTCCAAGATTTTGGATGATCTTTACTATCATTATTCTGAATTCTTTTTCAGGTAGACTGCCTATTTCCTCTTCATCTGTTAGTTCTGGTGGGTTTTTATCTTGCTCCATCATCTGCTGTGTGTTTTTCTGTCTTCTCATTTTGCTTATCTTACTGTGTTTGGGGTCTCCTTTTTGCAGACTGCAGGTTCAACTTTGGGGCTTCCTTCAAATGGTAGGATAGAAACAAGACACCTATCCAGCACACAGGTCAATGAATCAGTCTGCACACATCAACATCTGCTTCCTTTTTGACATTCCTTCACTAGTCATGGTCGTTTTAATTGTTGCTAGCAAAAACTCACACGCCCTCCAAGCCGCACTCAGCCTAAACGTGACGAATGCCGGAGCCCAGTAGTCAACTTTATAACTAACATTTCTGCAGACAGCAGACTAAAGAATTCTAATTTTATGAGAAAATTCACAAGTGTTCATGGTAGCAAGTTGTATGAGCATATAATTTGATAAACCCAAAACATTCAATTGTCTAATTTTTAAAAAATTCTACTGAACTATACACTTTAAAATGGTTAGAATATGGGGCTTCCCTGGTGGTGCAGTGGTTGGGAGTCTGCCTGCCGATGCAGGGGACATGGGTTCATGACCCAGTCTGGGAGGATCCCACATGCCGCGGAGCGGCTGGGCCCGTGAGCCATGGCCGCTGAGCCTGCACATCCGGAGCCTGTGCTCCACAACGGGAGAAGCCACAACAGTGAGAGGCCCGCATAGGACAAAAAAAAAAAAAAAGAAAGAAAGGTTAGAATACTATGTGTATTTTACCACAATAAAAAATTTATGTAAGAAAAATGTTCCACATGAAGAGATAAAATGGTTTTCTTTTTCCTCCACATACTCTATATTTATTTCTCTTGCCCTTGGATGTCATATGTTACTCAGTATCACAGTTCCTGGAAATAAAATACTTTAAAAAATATTTCCAATAATTGTCTTCAAGTTTCCAACAAGCAAAGATTCAGGATTCCAGTATTCCCGGAAATTTATAAACAGAAATGCTTCATGAACAGTTGCGTCATCTGTAAACTTCTTGATGAGTTTAATTTTAGCAGCTTGTTTTATATCAGCCTTTTTATTTCATAATATAAAACCCCAATTTTGGGGTCGGGGGCCAGAAGGAGAAGAAATAGTATGGCTTTCATGTGTAAAGAACATTTCAGTATAAATTCACTGAAGCAATCCTTAGAAAAAGAGGCGGCATTGTAGAACCAACTTTTCGTAACGTTTTAATTCGGATTTTCTTCAAGTGTATAAGCTTTCACACTGGAATGTCTCTGGCTGGGCCACTGTGGTGGTTTTGAAATCTCTGTTTCCTGGGAACTCAGTGGTTTTAGAGACAGAACAGATATTCCTCCAGGGTAGCTTTGGGCAACCAGGCAGCAGGAACAACTCAGCAGTCCTGGCCAGGGAGTAGGGCTGGAGTGAGAGTTTTTTGGAATGAATGAATACCTACTACTGCTTTCCGTCGTTGAGTCATTTGGTCGGAGAGATCAAGTCTTGAGAGAAAGAGTCTGATTGCCTGTGCTTAGGCCTGAGCCTGCCCCTGGCTGTTGGAGTGAGGGGGGATGCGGTGGGG
>NW_006772017.1:1751881-1753308 GCF_000442215.2 Lipotes vexillifer
CAGGAGGTTTGCCAGAAGGAACCTCCAGGAACTCCTTCAGCCTTCTCAGTGTCAGGACAGAGTGTCTTCAATTACTGGAGGAAATGAAATTCACAAAAGGAAATAGGATGTTGTTGCAGTCAGGGGATGGATGGGTCCACCTCTGAGAGGGAAAGCTCTTCAGAAGGGACTTTCCTAATATGGCCACACGTTACCCACCCATTTCATTTTCACAGATACATCCTCAGGCTCCTCCAGTACAAGAAGATGACCATGCCTATGTTCCCACTCATTCTCAATCATCCTTGCAATACTGGACAGAGTGGGTAGATCGGGATACTTTGGGCTGCAAGGAAAACCTCAACTGGGTCAGACAAGACAAAAAAGTATTATTTCACATAGCAAGTAGTCCTGAGATAGGATGGGTTGAGTCAGTGGCTAAGCAATGTTATCAAGGATCCACATGAATTCCATCTTTCTGCTCTGCCATTTTAAGTGTGTCAGTCACTGGATGGTGGCGGCAGCTCCAGAGTTCAAATCCCCACACACTATCCAGAGGCAGAACAAAGGGATTACTGTGTCCTTGTGTCTCTCCGTAAGAGCTAAGAAACCTTTCTCAGAAGACCCTCAGCAGATGTCTTTTCATGCCTCATTGGTCAGAATTGGGTCACACAACTTTTTTGGCCAGTTACCATGAAGGAAAACGGCATTTCCGCAACTGGCTTAATTGAGATAGCTGGGAATGGGGCCAGCCTGCCCCAGAGCTCATGGTCAAAAAAAGTAAAATGGACAACTAGACAAAGTTGGGTTAAGTTTTGTGGACACATCACATTTGTGGCTCCCTATATTTGAGAAATTTCCCACATGATGAGTCCCAGATGGATGCAGAACTCACCTTCCCAGTTGGTAGGTAAGTTTGGGTGCAGGTATGTTACCTGAACTCCACCAACCAGGTACACCTGCACAAGACTTGGATTTAGAACCAAGCAAAGTGAGGGATTAGATGCCAGGCAGATTCCTTTTTCCAGTGAAGCTGGAGGAGCATTTCAGATAGACAATGCAGTTTTCTGAAACAGCTGAGTGGTAACATCTCGCACATTGCATCCACGTTATAGGTGGCAATGGCGATGGGTCTCCACTGGAGCAATCTGGTGGTATAATTTGGGTATTGTTCCAGGTTATATAGTCTTCAAGCCTGATTTTCCAGCCCTCCTGGGGATTCTGTGAGCTCCCTGTGTCCTTAAAGAAACTCCTTTCTAGCTTAAACTAGCTTGAGTTGGTGCTGTTGTTTATTACCAGGAATTCTGCAAGGAAGAAGTGAAGAATAGCTGTTGGGTAGGCAAAACCATGTCTACTCCAGCAGGGGATCAGTAGGTAGTCAGCACCGCAAACGACCAGGGGGCTGTATTCTGTGGGGTGCACCCCACTTATGATGCCCTGCTGCTGAA
>NW_006772017.1:1753318-1755410 GCF_000442215.2 Lipotes vexillifer
TCCTTTCTCCATTGTCCTCCTTGGGATAACTCAAGGATTACTACCTTTTTCTGGAAATCTGCTCTTACTGCCTCTCTTTTTAAGCAGTTCCAAATGGCTTCATACCCTGAGAATTTTCCCCCTTGGCCTAATGGGTAGGTGTAACTTAATACTGTGTGGAAGAAACCACAGACCAGTCTAGCCAAGTCAAGCCAAGCATAAATAAAACGGTAAAAAAAAAAAAGAGATGCTGTATATGCATGATTCTGTATCCTCTTACAAATAACTAGAAGGTAATGAACCTTCCTTGCAATTTATTTAACATTTTTATTAAACAAACAAATAAATTTATGGTAACATTAATGAAACTTTCAACAACAGAAGGAAAAACTGCACTTATAATTCTGCCCCTCCTGCTGCCTTGACAGAACTCCTTGTGCCTCTTAACACTATTATTTGCATATACCAATGCCTTTCATTAAGTGGGTACAACATATCTTACCTAACCACCAACTACACTCACTAGATATTTAGGAGGCTTCCAAGCTAACAAACTTTCTTCTATTAATTTTGCATTAAGCAGGTGCAAAACATTGTTCTTCCTCTGAATAATGCAAATCACTGAATCAGATAAACATTTTGAATGGCTTTGCCTGGCATTGCTGTTTTGCATTGCGTACATGTGGACCCGTTTTGCTACACCACCTCCAGCAACGAGTGTGTTTAAAATATCTTATTAATAGAAGCAAAATGCAACCTTATTGCTCTTTTATATCGTATATTTTAATTGTTATTGAGGTTTTCCTACGATTCTGATCGTGAAGACTCCCTCGTTCAGCATTATCATAGAAGGTTCCAAGACAGAGTCAGCACCAGGCTCATGGGTTGTAAACGTAATAATGGTGTGCATATTATCAAGAATGTTTCAGAAGGTGCCATGTGGTTTTTTTCAGGAGATGGTTTTAGGCAGAATTAATCCTTTTAGAGGGTTATTATGTTGGATTGTCCTAGTTATGTCAAAGGATGGCCTGGGGGAGGGGACTTCTTCATTTGTTTGAACATTGCTGAACATTTAATTTCACAGTTTCTGCTTAGTGCATAATGAAAAGTGTTCACTGAATTTGTGGCAGTAAATATAAACTGTAGTTTTGACATTTGAAAAATTTGAAATAGATTAATATTACAGAACTGCATTAGTTCTCTGTAGCATCCCTCCCAAAAATAGAACTGCTGTTTTTTAGATAAATTACTCCTCCTCTTTTTCTCTTATTTTCTCTGCTGCAAACATAAACAGTCACTTCTTTAAAAAAAAAATTAGCCATTAAAAGAAATTTACATTTTGGCAAACACTGCTTAATTTGGAATGCTAGTATAGAATTTCTCACAGAAAGCTGGGGTCCTGGAAAACAGAATGTTCTTTTTTGAGCTGCACTTTGAAAGGGAGACTAACTGTAACTCTTGCTTTTCCAGGCCTTGCCATCCTGGGGGAGGACAAACAAAAAAGTAACAAAAATAGTTTTTGCCTCCAAGTGCCCACCATTGGAAATTCTGTAAACCATGTCCTCTAAGTTCGTTTCTTCCCCTCCCAGATGACCCTCTGGGTAAAACCTGCATCAGTGGTAGCCATTTAATGTGCTCCCACTTGGTACCCCCCTCTGCTCTGCCCCCTCGTGGCTCAGTCAGCCATTGCTGCCTCCATATAGTTTGACCTTTTGCCCGAAAGCCACCTGCCCTTTGTCACTGCCCCCACGCTCCTGCCAGCCTCAGGTGTCTGCAGAAGCTGTTCTTGCTGAGAAGGAAAGGAATTTGTTCCTTCAATGCATTACAGCAACCACTGCGCAGTCACTCTCTGGTGAGCTCATGCCCTCAGAATCTTACAGGCCCTTTTCCTGAAAACCTCTACTCAGGTTCCCTTGGCCCTAGATGAAAGGACATTTAAGTGACACAGTGTTATCATTGCCTCAGAAAAAGTCTCTCACCTCTCTTCAACAGCTGGAACAACTTGGATAGTCACGTGCAAAAGAATGAAGTTTGACCATTACTTACACCATATAAGAATTGACTCAAAATGGACCAAAGACTCCTTTTTTTTTTTTTTTTTTTTTTTTTTCGG
>NW_006772017.1:1755612-1764439 GCF_000442215.2 Lipotes vexillifer
TGCATCGGCAGGCGGACTCTCAACCACTGCGCCACCAGGGAAGCCCCAGACCAAAGACTTTTAAACCTAAGAGTTAAAACTATAAAACTCTTAGAAGAAAAAAGGAAAAAATCTTCACGACCTTGGATTTGGCAATAGGTTCTTAGATATGACACCAAAAACACAAGCAACAAAGGAAAAAAATAATCTTGACTAGGAGTGTGGCCAGCCATCCTGTATGACTGCACAAAAGAACCACATCTGCTTTTCATCCCATGGAAGCTCCAGGAACCTAAGAGGTGACCCTACCTAAGAGGTATCTTTTATCTCTGCACTTGCTACAGAAGCTTCCCCTGTTAGCTCCTGGGGTGGGCTATCTCCTCCCCATGACCAGAGGGTTGCTCCCTTACATGCCTTTCCTGGCTAACCATTGATTTACCAGGCCTCCAGCTCCTTCCCAGGCCTCTCGCCTTCACTTTCTTCTCCCTCAAATAGCTCATGGTTCCACAGACTGCTGGAACCCACTTTCCTTCACACACCCAGAAAGGAGGGGCCAAGAGACTCCCACAGATTCTTTCTCCTACGTTACAAAGCAGTCAGGGGAAGGATGTGAGGCTTGACCTCAGACTCCAGGCCCTAAGCCCAGGGCTCTTTCCTGGGTAGTTCACACCAGACCTCTGCTAACTGGAGACCTGGGAGGTTGGCGACCCCTGCAGGTGCCTGTCTGCAGGAGCCGATTTGCAGGAGAGCTTTCGGCTCACACTGACACTGACGGGGAAGGAAGGAGTTTCTTGGTGCCGAAAGGAATAGAGAAATAAGAAAAAGAGGGATGAAGGGGTTCTGACCCTTAGCCAGGCCTGTGGACCGGTTTTGAGCCCCCGAGGGAGGGGCAGGTGAGAAGTGAAGATCCTCTGTTTGTGAATGGCTGTGTGAGGCTCTGGGCGGAAGCAGTGCTGGCCCCGGGCCCTGGAGACGAGGTGCACAGAGGACCAGGAGAGCCCACCCCAACGCTCCCACTCCAGGCTGGCACCAGACCACACTCTCCCAAAGAAAGGGCTCCCACAGCTGGGGCAGTGGGATGGCGTGAGCTGAGGAGCGTGATGGGGCTTGTTTCTGGTCAGAGGTAAGACTGCACAGCCACAGGCACTCCCAGAAATAACTGACAAGAGACTGGCGGTAGGCAGGGCTAGAGGGGGCTGGGGGTGACTGTCAGTGGACTGATACCGTGGAACATACAGGGTACACATCATGACACTCTGGCCCTGAATATCATCTTCTCAAGCCCACATTCACTTGTTCATTTATTCAGCAAATATTTATTAAACATCTATGTGTTCTGGCTACCATTCTCGTATCAAGGATACCCAAAGGTGAGTGAGAGGGACAAACCCTCTGCTCTCAAGTGCTTACCATCCTGCTTAGCTATGCAGTTCCATTCTCTTCTCCTTGGGGTTCTCCTCTCTAGGACCCAAATGAACAAGAAGTATAATCTGCAGTGAGAAAAATAATAACCAAGAAAGAGATGGTTTGGAGCATCTTTAAAAACTTGCTACAGAGGCATTAATCTTTCTTTTTGGTGAGGTTCTCGAAACCAGGGACTATCTGGGTGTGGGACACCTGTACTGAGGGCTCGGGGAACATGAAATGATGCTGTTCCATGCCGGATGAGCTTTCCTCATGGCAAATCATGACCTCAGAGTGTGTCCTGGCCAGAGAACTAAAGTGTGCTCTGCCTGGAGCTGTTTTAGGAGACCAGCTGGTACAAGATGCAATCACATGGCTTCTTAAGAACTTAAGCCACTTAGTGCAAAGCCTGGCAGATCTTTAGTGTTGGGTGCTAGGCTGAAACAGGAGTTGGCACAGTGAGTGGTGAGCAATGGTTGGCTGGGGGCTTGGCCCCTGCAGCTTAATTAGAGGGCAGGGGAAGGTAGGACCAGTGGGGGGTCTGGAGCAGCTGCAGCCAATGGGCAGAGAGTAGCAGGGGCTTGGAGGAGCCAGGGGGTCTCCACTCCTAGTAGAAAATGAGCTGCTTCGAACATGGCCATCTATGCCAAAAATTCCTTCTCTTAGTTTGAGTTTGAGCTCTCAAAATCAAAATGGTTTAAAAAATTGAAAAGCTTCTGTTTCTATCCATACCCTAATAAGAACTGTCACAATGAAGTTAAAAACAACAACAACAACAACAAACCTGATTGACACACTGTTTATTTTAACAATCTCTGGGTGTGAACTTAGAAAACACCCAGAAAGAATAATTTCACTGAGACTTTCAGTGCTGAAACTTCACGTTTCTTGATCAGTCAAGGCCAAAGCACTGTTTTCAGAGTTCAGACAGAAATTGTTTTATCCATGCTGCATCATGGGATAATCATCCTGTTTATTTCAGAATTTATATTTCCTCTGTGTGCCCATCAGAGCTTTTCATTTTATGAGCCTTGTAGAGATGAAGTAGGAAGTGAGAGGGTAAAGTGGTTTATTTGAAACTTTTTACTTTGAGGTCTTGTAGATTCACATGCAGTTGTAAGAAATGATATGGTGAGGTCCTGTGTACCCCTTACCCAGTTTCCCAGTGGTAACATTTTGCAGAACTATGTACAACGTCACAGCCAGGACAATGACATTGTCACTAACAAAATCCATCATTGTCAGATTTCCTGTTTCACATGTGCTGGTGTGTGTGTGTCTGTGTGTGTGTATTTAGCTCTGTGAAATGTGAAGTGTCTGGGGCTCTGATGCAAAGTGCTTTGCAAGTACACAGTGATTATGATGAGGTTTTCATTGGTTTGCGGCTTTTACTTTTGCATTTCTGGTAGATAATATTGTGGACCCAATTTATGTAATATCTTTTATCTGAATAGTGTAAAGAATTGTATGATTCTTCTCATCTCAATGAACATGGGTGCTTAGCACCTTTAGCTCTTAAAGATATTACTATTAGCGGCCCAGATACTATCAGCTAGATTTGGGACCTGCTAGGATTCCTTCTGCCTGAATGCTGAAACTCTACATTTCCTTGATCACCTGAATTCCCACAGCTAAATTAAACTTTTTTCCCTCTATTTAAATTTTCTTTCTTGTCATATTGCCAAGATAATGTATTCTTGGGCTGGTAACTCAGTACAGAAGTACATTGTTTTGAAAATCAAACAAACTGAATTTGAGAGCCCCAAGAAGTGGCAAAGTAAGGCTCCTGGGTGAGCTCCTCTAGGCCCACGGGTCTCCAGACTGGTTAGGGGGCTCCTTCTCAGGGCAACTCATTGCCGTCATCACCCAAGAGCGCTGAAAAGCCTGTCTCCTAGAGCCTCAAGCCCTGGAGTCACAGCCTTCTCTGGGGCTGCCAGGTTCTGCAGGGAGACACTTGTACAACGGGTGTTACTAGCACGAGAGTCTTGATGAACAAACTACTTGATGGGTCAGGTTCTTCTCTCCCTCTGTCCCTGCCTTGTCAGCACTTCCTCTGGCCTCCTTAGGCCCCCGGCCACCCTGACTTTCCCCGGGGCAATGGCCAGCCAGGCCACACCTTGGACCTCATTGTCTGGCTCTCACAACTGAGCCATTTCTAAAATCTCTAGCCCTCAGCCCTCTCTCTGACTACAACCTCCTGCCATGGAATGCTAGAGCTTGGCTGTATCTCAAGGGTCATGTAGTTCACCCTCCACATCTCACAGGTGAGGAAAGCGCAGCTATTCGGTGACGTGCCGAAGCTAAGGAGTGGCAGAGGCAGCATTTGAAGCAAGGTCTCCTGACTCCTGGTCCAGGACTCTTTCTACGCAGCACACTCCTCATTCCCTCCCTCAAGCCACCTCATCTGCTTTGTGCCCTGGCGTGACCTCTGTCCTCTGCCCTCCCCCCAAACCTTCAGACCAGCACACTCTCCTCTCCCTTTACTCCCCCATACAGCCTAGGCCTGTAGCCCATCCCTTCAGCTTCAGACTTCAGCCTCTGGGCCAACCCCGGTCCTGGTCGTCCCCCAGATACACACTATTTCTGCTCTTCTTCCTGGGCCACGGGGCATCGTACAGAAAGCCACAGAAGTGTCCTGACTAGATCCACCATGAACTTGACCGGTGGACAACAGGAGGCAGGAGGGAATGAGCAGATACATGTCATCGTCTTCCTCTCTCCTGTGGGCTACCCCAAGGTAAGTTCCACCTTGCAACCCTTCCAGAGGAGTGCCCAGTTTGTGTAAACATCCCTACCCAGTGCCCTGGCTTTCTAAGGGCAAGGGACCATTCAAAGCCAAGGCAAGGAGGTGGGGAGCTGTAGGAGTGTCCAGGGAATGGCAGCAGTCCGGTTTGTCTGAGCACATGTTATGTGTAGGAACATGGCCTCCAGAATCACGCTAGCAGGGCTTGAGTCCTAGATCCACCATTTTTCCCAACTGTGTGACCTGGGCAAATAAACTAAACGGCAGTTTCCTCACATGTAAAATGAGAATAATCGTAGAACTCCAGGGTTGAAAGATTTGCCAGTTTAAAGTCATCGAAGCACTTACCACACGGCTAAGTGCTGTTATACCCCCCCAAATAAATCCTAGTTACTATAAAAAGGTAGAAGCAGCAGCTGCAGTACAGAACCCAGAGGATCTGGGATATACTTTGGAGGTCGATGGGCACACAGTGAGAGCCCGTGAGCAGAGACAGGCACATCCAGGACTGTGGTCTATGACAGTTACTTTGGTTGCTGCCTGTAGAATGGACTTGGAGCAGGAGGAGAATGGAGTGGGGTCAGAGGGACCAGGTGGACAGTAGATACAAAAAGTGCCAGGATGGCATGGTAACAGGGTGGGGGCACATCAAGGATAGCACCCTGAGTCTCTGAGACTCATCTCTGAGTCATGCATCGTAAGAGTTCTCTCTTTTCCTTCTGCTCTGAAGCCAAGGATTCTTGGGACATCTCTGCCTCCTGTTTGGATCCGGGCTGAGGCCTTCAGACAGGGGAGCTCTGACCTTCACTGGGGCTGGGGTTCTCCGTGCTGGTTGCTGCATGTTATAGCTTCCTCGGCAGCTCTAAAAAACGCCGAACCCTTTGCCCTGTGCTCCCCTCCACCAGCAACTGGACCAACATCGGGGTTGGTGCTGGGCACAGATGCTTTTTTTTAAAAAATTAATTTGTTTTTGGCTGCGTTGGGTCTTCGTTGCTTTCTCTAGTTGGCGGAGAGCGGGGGCTACTCTTCGTTACGGTGCGTGGGCTTCTCATTGTGGTGGCTTCTCTTGTTGTGGAGCACGGGCTCTAGGTGCACAGGCTTCAGTAGTTGTGGCTCGTGGGCACTAGAGTGCAGGGTCAGCAGTTGTGGCGCACGGGCTTAGCTGCTCCGCAGCATGTGGGATCTTCCTGGACCAGAGATCGAACTCGTGTCCCCTGCATCGGCAGGCAGATTCTTAACCACTGCGCCACCAGGGAGGTCCCCAGAGATGCTTTTTGAAGTTCTCTGGGTGATTCTAATGGCAGCCACGATTGGGCAGCAGTGAGACCAGGGACCACAGCCTCACTTCAGGACTTGGCACCAGAGCACCCTGCCTGGGCATTACTCGTTTGGTTCTCTCGTTCCAATCAGGACGAGCAACTTTCAAAATTTCTTGCCTATCAGGAGACATTCTTCATTAGTTCACCCAGACATTGTGGCAGACGTTGTTGGCATCTACCCAACAGCCATTGCCCCTTCTCCCTGATAAACAGCCTCCAGGTTGGTTCAGGTTGTGGCGGCAAAATACTGAGAGAAGATGGGCTCCTCCCCCAACCCCCAGGGCACAAAACTCGATTGATCTAAATCAATCATAGTCATAGTCATCCTCTTCATCTCTGCCAGCAACTGCTGTGGGGACACGTGACACAGTTCTGGCCAATGAGGTGTAAGGAGAACCCAGCTGAGGCGTTGCTGGGACATTTTTTCCTTCTCGGTGTAGAGTGTATGGAGAGCACTCTGCCCCTTCTCTCTCTCTTCCCTGCTCCGAGACGCTATAATGTGAGAACGCACAGGTCAGTGCTGCCACCACTGTCTTGTGACAATGTGGGGAGGAGGCATGACTGACGCTCCTTAATGCCATCCCTGAGCTTCAGGGCCAACCCTGAAATAGCCCATTTGGAGATTTAAACAACATAATAAATGTCCTTGGTATTTAAGCTACTTTTCATAGAGTATCCTGTTATTCACAGCTGAAAGCTTCTGAAAGATATAGGCATCCTCACTTAGTAATGCCTCACAGGTGAGCTTGACAAAGAATGGGGGTTTCTGATGGTCTCTTCTATAGGAGGTACTTCAGCAGTTGTTTTAAGATGAAGCAATTTGTAGCTAAGGCTCCTGACTCAATCCCTGAAAACTAGAACCCTCTCCCATCCAATGAAATACCAGGTAGTTAGAGACTCTTTGTAATCACCTGGTAATTAAATGGACCCTCTTTGTTAGCATCCTCAGCAGTGCTTGACGTGGCTGCTCCTGCAGAGCGTGGCCCAGGTGGTGCAGGTTCCATGGTAAGATAATGTGTTTAAAGGCAAAGACAGAAGGTGCACAGATTAGAGCTGAGCTCCATTAAATAGACTTTTCATGTAATTTTTTTTCAGTGAATACACTTTAGGACCTTTCCATAGTCTTGTGTCTATCCAGTTCCATGAAATTAGTTAACTTCCATTGCACTGTAAATTTTCACCAAGTTGCATTCTAATGTATTTGTACCTTTAAATCTGCGTGCAAAGTCTGCATAGGCTATCAATTTGATGAACGCCTCACAGGGATACGTGATAAAAATAATTAAAGCACTGAGATTCCATAGTGGCAAAAGCAGAAAGTATCTCAAACGGAATATTAGAATTCTAAACTGGTGATTTTTATTTCAAGCCAGAAGCAATTTTTTTTTCTCTGTGAGTCACATCTTTGTTATGGTCATAAAAACCACTGCAGGAATTGTGAGCATGAAAGAAGTACTTATTTAACTTGTATCTTTTCAAGAATATGTCTAATGTACAAATAAAGACAGGTTA
Source organism: Lipotes vexillifer (assembly GCF_000442215.2). Taxonomy (NCBI): domain Eukaryota; kingdom Metazoa; phylum Chordata; class Mammalia; order Artiodactyla; family Lipotidae; genus Lipotes; species Lipotes vexillifer. Next base: position 1,762,570 of record NW_006772017.1, read on the forward strand.
CAGATATTGAATATGAAGTATACGTAATGTAAACTAGTATAAACTATAAAACACACTGGTCGTCTGCGGTTGAAAGTAGCTATCATTCTGTGTACTTCTGCATCTTAGAGTACATAAAATTATATTACCTGCTCTACCACCTATATAATTCTCACCTTAACCCCAAATCCAGAAATCCACCAGACATTTTCAGGTGAATGTAAAGATTCTTAAGTTCCTCTTGCTCCCTATAGCCCCACACAGGATATACTTTGAGATAAGTGAGGGGAGAAAATGAAGAGCATATCTTAACAGTGTCGGCAGCCTAGGAGGTACCTCTCAATGCTGTGAACAAGAGGCCTCAGCCTGAAAAATTACATTTACATGTGTACAATGGTGTATGACACATGGGACCTGGGCATCAAAAACACCAGGTCTCAGATCACTTTACTAGCTGTGTGTCTCTGGGCAGGTCACTTACCCTCTCTGAACCTCAGTTTTGTCCACTCTCAAATTGGGATAATAATCCCCAAACCAACTACCTCTCAGGCTTACTGTAAACTCTAAATAAAACAATAAAAAGGAAATGCTCCAAATGAAAGCAGTTTAGAAACTATAAAGTGCTTTATAAATGTTTTCCTCTTTTTTTTTTTGTTTTTGCAGTACGCGGGCCTCTCACTGTTGTGGCCTCTCACTGTTGTGGAGCATAGGCTCCGGACGCGCAGGCTCAGCGGCCATGGCTCACGGGCCCAACCGCTCCGCGGCATGTGGAATCTTCCCGGACCGGGGCACGAACCCGTGTCCCCTGCATCGGCAGGCAGACCCTCAACCACTGCGTCACCAGGGAAGCCCTAAATGTTTTCCTCTTTAATCTTTCTAAGGTATAAGAAATGTCAACAATTTTGTTTCTAAAATAATTCCACTTATAAGCTTAACTATGTCAAATTAGGTTAAATAGCCATCAGGTAACCATGGAGGAACAGCCAGGTCAATATAATAGGCCATTGCTATGATATCCTCAAGACTTTCCCATGTCGTGCCCTTCAGTGAGGTAAGCTGGGCAGCTTTATTGCTTTTAAATAACTGCTGCCTATAATTCTGCCCTTGTCATTCTTTTCAATCGTTCTGACTTGCCTCGCAGACATTTCCTGGACAACTGAGCCGGCCAGCTTCACGTTCCAGTAGTGTGCTTACGAGGTCTATTTTAGCCCAAGATCCTAGGGTGCAAAGACCATAGTTAGTAATTGACTGTACAACAGGTTTTTAAACTGAAGTTTCAAATGAGATGGTAATTGTATAATCATCAGTTCCAAAATGAAGGTGAGGCAAAGTCTCCATAGGGCCAGTTACAAAAAAACATACAGACTCCCTGGACCTAAGGGTCCAGGCTGAGGCTAAAAATAAGGAGTCCGAGAGTGGAGGAGGGGGAGGATGTATGAGAAAATTTCTTTGGAGTGTGGGGTTGCCAATTCCTTCATCTCAAACTCAGCAAGAGGGGCTTCCCAGAGACTGCAGTTAGGTGGTCCTGAGAAAACTAAAGCTCCATCCTGGGATAGCATGGAGGGGACTGCATGGGCCTGCACTCTCAGAGTCTCAGGGGCAAGAGATGTGTGGGATTTCCCTGGGACAAGATGTGGGGCCATCTTGGGATCCATCTGAAGGGTCTGGAGTGAACCCTGGATTTCTAGGGGATGGGAAGGAGTTACAAGCAACCAATAGAATAGCACTGCACCCACCCAGAGTCTCAGGGAGAGAGGTCCCCATTAACAGGAAACTCTGAAGGACTCAGGAAAGACCCATGTGGGTTGCTTTAATCACAGGCCAGGCACAGCAAGCTCCAAGCCATCAGCTCCAGGACCCAGTGCTCTAGCTCTTGGCTTCTCCTTTCCCT
>NW_006772017.1:1764986-1791509 GCF_000442215.2 Lipotes vexillifer
CTCCTTTCCCTACTTCCTGCCCACCTCCACCCAGGCTGGGTCTTAAGGAGCCTCTAGTCAATGGGGAAGTGGTGAGCCTAAGCCAACCGCATCCCCTCTGGGAAAGCCAATTACAGACCTTAGGCCTGAGAAGGGAAGAGAGGGATGAGGCCTTACTTTCAAGTTAAGTTTGATGCATTTGTTTATATCTTGTAGCCAACATTAGAATTTTGGAACAAAGCTGTGGTTGAGACCTAGTTACTAGAAGACTATCAGTTATCTATAAACGAGCAGAAAATACAACTCTACCCAGCTTTCCATCCAGGGGCAGGGGAAGATAACCAACACTGAATATATTTTTAAATGGCAGTGAGACACAAAACTAAAGTTGCATTTTGGTCATCTCTCACAAGTCGTGAACTCAAAGTACTAGTTATGGTTTATATTAAATGGGCAAAAGTCCCTTTGCACAATAGAGTCCAATGGCCAGTAAAAGGGACTTGATATGATAATTCAGGTCGAGTCACTAGAAAAGATTTCAACCCTGAAGAACGCAAATGCTTTGTTTCAGACCCTAAAATTACCCAGTCAACTAATAAGTATTTATTGTTTGTAATATGTGAAATCCTGTTGGGTACTTTGAAGAATAATAGATTCCTTTAGTTCAGGTTAGTATCATTTCCCACCTAACACCATGCCTTACACATAGTATATGCTCAAAAATATTTTCAATTATTCTTTACAAGATACTTAGCACCAAGGGATGTGGCATTTTTCCAATGTTGACAACAACACTTCAGCTGAAAAATCCCCATATTTATAAAATGTGGTGCAGTCCTGAATGGAGAGTGATTATGGTCTCACTTGTATTTAACACTGTAAAGTGTTGCTGAATGGTCTAACAGGAGAGAACAGAATTTAAACCAGAAACATATAAATGGGGTTCTTCTGCCAGTCAACTGTGATAATGCAGTAGGAGCAAAAAATGACTGCTGATGGGAGGCCTAGACTTGAATCTACCGCTGTCACTCACTAGACCTCGGGCCCCGATTTTGTTTCCTGTGAACGGGGATGCCAGGCTGGCTACCTCAGAATGCCAGGGACGCTCAAAAAGATACTATACAGTGAAATACTCTTTGTAAACTCTAAAGTGCTTCACAAGTGCAAGGTCTTAATAATAGCAACAGTTTAACATTCGTTGACTGCCACATGCATAGCACTTTAAATCTGTTTTCTCATTCAATCTTCACAACCACCCCAAGACCTAGCTAGGTACTATTATTCCCTCCATTTTGCAGATGAGGAGAGACTGAGAGGGTTAAACAACTAGTTCAAGATTATACTGAACCGCAACTTGAACCAGTAAATCCTGAATCTTACTCCTAAACACTAAGCTGCTGTCCTGCTTATTGCTATTTAATAGAGGCGCTGATATCTCACAGGGGCTCAACAAACGCGGTTCCGTAAATTGCTGATTTAAAAGCAGACGCCTTCCCACCCCCTCTCTTCCAAGCTTACCGGTCGCCCTTTCTCTCAGCACCTGATGCTCGTACTCCCGGCCACGGGCCCTCGCCCACGCTCCTCCCACTCCCCGCCAGCTGGCGCCCACGCCTCAGTGTTTCTACGCATGCGTTGGGGAGACCTGCGCAAGTCCAGTGGCCCAGCGTGGGTGAGGGACCTCTCAGACCCTCCTCGCCCGGCCCCACTCTGCTGGGCCCCGCCTGCTCTCGGTGGCTGCTGCTGCCGCTGTCGCCGCCTGGGGAAAGCTGGAGGGTGAGCTGAATCTCCGCAGTTGTCACTGTCTCCACCGCTACCTACAGGTGCTTTGGGTCTGGCCGGAAGCCCCCTTCCCTGCGCCCACTCCCACCTCATTCCCTGGCCCACTCCGCCTGTCCAGCAGCTTCCTGGGCGTCCCGGGTAAATAGTTTGTGTACGGTAACCATGGAGACACTGGCCGGCCCGGCCGAGCGGGCGAGCCAGCAGGCTGGCTAGCTGGCTGGCGGGCAGAGTGAAGATGCTGTTGCGCTCTGCTCTGGCCTGGGCCGGTGGAGGAGGGGGTATTGCCGGGAGTGGGGAAGCCGCTGTCTGTATGGGAGGTGAGGCGTCCCCCGCCGGTTCACCCGGCACCCCTCCTGCTGTCGTCCGCCTTCTGTCCCTGTATGGGGAGAGAGGTGATGAGAGTGCCCTGTGCACGCCTGTCGGGGTCGGGCCGCGGCTGTCTTTATTTCTATACGCTGAGCATTTAGCCAAGCGCGTGGTGCTTAGTAGAAACTCAGTAGTATTTGTTGAATGAGAGTGATAGACTGAGAGACTTTGTTTAGGCATACAGTGACCCAGCCAAGGTCACACAAATTGTACCTGGGCTCCTCTAGGCAATACATAGGGTCTTAATAAATAAGTGTATATGTAACAATATGCATTAAAATATGTTGTACATACATATAATGCCTTTTATAATCCATTCCTATGAGTATCACAGCACATCTTCCATCTCACCCTGATTTAGAATTATTTTACTTGGTAGAAAGGCAAGTACCACTCTTTGTGTCCTATTTTGTGAATCTATAAAATTCTGATCAATTGTTGTTTTGACATAGCTGATATTCAGTAAGATACTTAAGATTCTTTTTCCACAAAGCAAAACACCCTGGTTTAAATGTTAAAACTTATGAAATGTATGACAACACTGAACAAATGTCATTTCCTTTCTTTTGCAATTTCTTTTTTTTAAATGAAGCTTTTCATTCATGAGTAAATTTTTTGTTGTATCCTTTTATCACATAGTGCTTGGACAGTATTTAATGATTTTTAAGGGCCAGGCACCATGCTAAAGCACTTTACGTTAATTTTGTCATTTAATTCTCAAAACAATCCTATGAAGCAATTACAATTACTGCGCACTTTTTACAGCTGAAGAAACTGAGGCTTAGAGATGTTAGAAGCCTTGCCCAAGGTTACATAGCTGCACATTGTCAGATTATTTGAACCTTTACTCCAGCATCTAAGCATTTAATCACTGCTTCTTTGGATACTCATATTAACACGAAAGTCATTCAAAATCATGGTAAGGGTCTTGAGTATTTGATTTGCAGGAAAAAGAGTATGGAGATGGCCAGTCTTTCCCCTGCTGCAAACATCCTGATAGTGCCGTGTTACATTTAGCAAGAAGCCTGTTTCAGATGACTGTTAGCAGCAGAGGTAAAGACAGATCTTTATAATTAGGTATAAACTTATAAATGACAACGCACAACTTTTCCCCTAACCAATAAGAAATATTTTGTTTGAAAAGGTCGCCAGTTTCAAATTCCCTACCGCTGGTGGTGGTCATCCGCTAGAGGTCCTATGGACATCATAAACTCAAGACAGTGATGCAAGAGAACTCAGCTGCTTCTTTCCCTTCAAAGTGCACATCCCCTCCTGTTTTCTTTTTATTTGGCTGTGCCGGGTCCTGCGATATGCGGGTTCTAGTTCCCCGACCAGGGATCGAACCCAGGCCCCCTGCATTGGAAGTGTGGAGTCTTAACCACTGGACCACCAGGGAAGTCCCTCCTCCTGTTTTTTTTTTTTTTGCGGTACGCGGGCCTCTCACTGTTGTGGCCTCTCACTGTTGTGGAACACAGGCTCCGGACGCGCAGGCTCAGCGGCCATGGCTCACAGGCCCAGCCGCTCCGCGGCATGTGGGATCTTCCCGGACCGGGGCACGAACCCGCGTCCCCTGCATCGGCAGGCGGACTCTAAACCACTGCACCACCAGGGAAGCCCCTCCTGTTTTCTTTTAAAAGGTCACCTTGCCCTCCCAACCTCCCTAAGTTTGCATACCCAGTGTCACCTCTACCCCCTTCCTGCCCTCTCAGATGCCAAATCCTGTTGGTTCTTGTGTTCTTGGTGCATCTTACTTGTTCTCATCTGTCTTCTTACTCTAGTTCACCTTCACTCCTATGCTTCGGGCTTTCAGTGCCCCATCCACTAATCACAGCATTTATCAAGTCTTACTCCATGCTGGGCAACTTGAAGTGAAAGAAAGAAAGCAAAAAGGGGCTAAATTTGATCTCATATTACCCCATGGCATCAAGAATCAGATGCCATTTGAAATAAAGTCCCCTGTGCTTTCTTAATCCACTGTAACAAATGCCTCCAATTCAAAAGCCATGCAGCCTTCATCTGGATATTTTCTAGCTTGGGTCTGTATTTGAAAATGGAGTCCAGCGATTACACAGATGCTGACTTTAAGGGGTACTTCACGTGAAGAGATAAGGCTCAGGGTCTGGTGGGGCAACACCAGGTGCGCGGGCAATTCTAACCCAGTGAGGGGTGGGGTGTGCTAACAGAGACCACGGGGGACCTTGCAGAGTGTGGCGGAGGGACACCTAGTTGAGGGTGGGAGAGGCATGTCCAGGAAAGCTTTCTCGGGGACCTCTAAGAGTTAGCTGGGTGGTTATATAAGAACTGCCTGATCTTGTCCCTTCTAGCTTTTTCCATCCTGCCCATTCCTGCCATCACATCATGCCTCAACATCTTTTAATTTGCTTATCAGCTTGTATTTACTTTCCTGACCTGCCATTCAGTTCTGTCTCTGCTACAACTCCAGTTTTCATTTCCAGAGCTCCTTCCTCTCAAGCGCACACCCCATGTGTCCTTGATACTCTGCCTTGACTCACTCATTGACTTGGTTGGAAATTCCTCCTCTATTCCAGCCCCAATGTCAGCCATTGTCGTTTGTTCAAATTCAGACCATTTTCCAGAACCTAGCTCAAGCATCACCTCTAGGATGTCTGCCTGACACCTCGCAATCAGAAATCCCTTTCTCTTTCATAATCACATGGTAGTTTATCTCTATTTTTCGTATTGCCCCCATCAGTTTCTAGCTTGTATTAAAAGCATGTGGGTACAAGCAGGACTGATACCCAGCTGGTTCACACCAAGAAAGCTGCTCTACTTGTGAAAACACCGGCATGTTTCTATATTGGTGTGTAAATAGCTGCAGCCCCAGGGCCTCTTGAGTTCCCACCTTCCACCACCCCATCCAGTGGGTAATAGTTTCAGTATCAGCCCTGGGCGTATGTCTTAGGTTGTGTGTGTACGTGTGTGTGCATGCTATTGCTTAAGACTTTATCCACCTCATAGAGTTAATTGAGATGATGTACTTGAGAGTACTTAGCACACTGCTTGGTATTAAAGTAAATGAACTAGCATTAGTGGTTGGTCCTTGCCTGAGAGTGAAGACAGTGTTTATTCCTGTCTGTGTTCCCAGAGATCCAAGGGGAGGAAACAGTTCATCTATACTAGCTGAATGGATTTGTTCCAGTTGTCAGGAGAATTTTTGTAAAGTTAAAATTTCTGTGATACTATTGCGTTATGGTTCAGGCATACTTTACTATAAATAGACAAGCTTTCAAACTCTGATCGTTTTTTAAATTGGCAAAAAACATCTCTAATAAGAATTTGTAATTTAATAATTATAAAGAAAAGACTCCCCCCCTGAAAAAGCCCCACTTCTAACTCAGTTCACTTGCATTATTGAACATTTCCATGTTTGCTTTAGTTACTAATATATTAATATTGATATGATCATAGATTGAGCAGATACTACATTATTGAAACAGTTTCTCACAACATAGCTGCTAAAGTGGGATTTGCGGGGAAGAGAGAGGCAAAGGGAGAGAGAAAGTTGTGTTAGAATTTGTGGTAAAAATTTACAGACGAAAAGATTTTTAAACCCATTATGTACGTTGTTTCCAGCAGTATTTGATCATTCTAAACTCCTGTATGCCCAAATAATTTACAGAGGTCTTAGAATTTGGCCTCCTTCATTACTCTATGAAAGGGTATAGTTGTCAATGTAAACTAAAATACAGCCAAGGACAACCTTAGTCAGGAATGATGGTCCATTATTACTCATCCAAAGCACGTTCTCTAATCTTAATTAGTTTTGCCAGATCACCTTTGGACATCCCTAAACTTATTAGTGCCATGTGGGGCTAAGGTGTCACAAACCTCATTTGGTCTCTGGAAGAAACTTGTTCATTGTACTGAAATGTCTTCTTTTCTTACTTCAGTGGGCTTTTCAAAAGCAAACCAGCAAACAAACTTTCCATGGACACTGAAGTTAGATGTTGTGGTTCTGAATTTGTATTATTATGCATCAAAAATTTATATATATATATATATATATATATATAGTGTGTATGAAACACTTTATATGTATATTTAATAATTAGCATTGAATATTTTTTAGTAAAGAGGCTATCATATCATATTAGAAGTAAATGTACCAGGCCTGCCACAGTTTTTGTTAATTGTTCTAATGGACATAATTCCGGAGACCTTGCTTAAATTGGAACTCCTATATCAAAAATTCCTAGAATAGTGTTGCTTATCTAGTAATTTATTACTAGATATTTACTTCAACACCTGGCCTTTCCATATGAAAGGAACAGCATATTGTTTGCAGTTATCATATTCTTTTCCTCAAAAACTCTTATGGAGGGTAGAACTAAACAAATGTTCTTGTTGTCCGTTGTTAAGTAACACCTTCATGTATAGGATCATAATACAGTTAAGCCCTCTTTAGTTGTCTAAGGAATCACCTGTAGATTCTACTTACAAAAATAGTGTCTTTTTAGTTTCCTTGGGCATATGTCACAAAACTTTTTTCTTTTTTGCAGAAGTTATTCTAAAATTGGGCAACTGAGATATATGAATAATTTAAAGACCTCAGTCTCCCTGGAGATACAACATTTTTTTTTAATGAACACTAAATGTACTGATTAGAATTGTTTTTAAAATCTCGACTATTTTAAAGTGTAGAGCTGTCAGAGGTGTGTTGCCGAGTTAGCCAGGCCTCCATGGGCACACGAGCATAAAGAAGGATCTGCATTCTCATGGCCCTTGTGCATAACTTTAACTTTTTAACCGAGGGCGGTGGCCTGGGAAAGGATCATTTGATATCGATATTCGGTATTTATTCATGTAGGACATTATCTCAAATTGAAGGTGATTTGAATCAACTCATTCAAATATATCATAGGCAAATGTAAGGCTGAACCTTTCTCTGAGTTTACAAGCTACATTTATAAAAGCTGATATAGTTTGGATAGAGGCCCCATCTGACTAACTTTAATCTTTTTTTTTTTTTTTTTTTTTCTGTTCCCCCAAGAGAATCTCCACCCACCTTCATAATTTTATTTTTTTTTTTTTTTTTTTTTTGCGGTACGCGGGCCTCTCACTGTTGTGGCCTCTCCCGTTGCGGAGCCGCAGGCTCCGGACGCGCAGGCTCAGCGGCCGTGGCTCACGGGCCCAGCCGCTCCGCGGCATGTGGGATCTTCCCGGACCGGGGCACGAACCCGTGTCCCCTGCATCGGCAGGCAGACTCTCAACCACTGTGCCACCAGGGAAGCCCTAACTTTAATCTTATACTAGCATTTTATGTGGAGGGCAGTGGGAAAAAAAAAAGGGAAACTTCAGTTAAACATTTTAGCAGAACCCCTCTGCCCCGCCACCCAGTGTGTTTTTATAGATTGGAGACTATGAGATGGTTTTCCCTTCCTGGGGTGTCTTCTTTCACGATTTATCCTCTTTCTCTCCAGGTTTAGCTTTCACTCTAGGTCTCTTCCCTGCGCGTCATTTCCCTCAGTCACATGTATTCCCAAAGGCATCACTGCGCACGTCAACCTAGTTTTTTGAAAGCTCTTTTCCCTTCCTGATCTTCTAAGTGTAACTGCGTGGTAGATTTTTAATTAAAAGTTGTGATTTTTTTTTCAAGTTTAATATACAGGAATGGTTTAAGTATGTATAGTTGGGTTTGAGCACTCCTTTCTAAATGACTGGATGAAAATAGTTGATATTTTGTACCGTATATTTGCAGGGTGTGGTGTCTACCTGAAGAACATTGCACTTTTAAAGGAAAGATGCTGTCCCCAAATGATAAAAAGTTAGAAAAGCTAGATCCGTTTTACCGACCTTCAGTGTCCGAGCAGAAGACTAGTGCAGAAATCATAAGTGAAGCACGAAATGCCTTAAGAACTGTTAGGACCCAAAGACCATTTACACCACGGGAAGACCAAAGAAAACTATTTGGGTGTGCATCTTCAAGAACAGCAGAAAATAGACCCCCGTCTTCCTTCAGGTATTTAAAATTTCTCTTGCCTATATACTCAAGTATATATATGTATGAAGATGACACTTTCCCTTAATTCTAGTTGTGGATAGTTACTTTTCTAAGTGTGACTTCTGCTAATTATACCTCTTATATCTGTTCAAGATTTCTAAAGATATTTCCAGACCTTGGGTCCAAGAAGTTGCTTTGGTTTGAAATGGTTAATAATGATTGTCATACCAACTTTATAAAGTGATATGAACAAAGCTTTAAAAAAAAAATCACAGTATACATTCCTTCTTTTCGTTATTCAATACTTACAGTCCTCCTAAAAGCAAGAAAAGAGTTGTTAATAAAATGTTTAAAGTACTGTGATTTTAAAAATCGCTTCTTCCTTAAGGCTTATGCATTGAATGCTTGTTTGGGGGCTAGAGTTAACTAACATATACTAGAAATTTTAAAAAAAGGATTCTTTACAAACTAACACTTCTATTCTGTCTCCTGTGCTAGCGTCCATGCATCCAGTTTTGAGTCCTTTGATTCCAGGCCCATCTTTGGCACACGTCTCAGTCCACTAGAGCTTGTGAGTACTTTATATTACCACGGGTGCTATGAAATGGAATGGCCCCAGTACTTGGAATCAGCACTTCTGTATGCTAAGAAAATGATCACATAGACCTAAATGTATTAATAATTTAATATGAAAGCAAATTCTTTTATACTTTTTCAAATATAATGGTTTGTATATAATGAAACACGTTTATTATTCACCTGTAGTTTCATAACAAAGAGGAATTTTAGAGATACATAGTAACTTGGCAAACAGAATGTTTCACAGTATCTTTTAAATTATGCATATGTATTTTATTTTCAGTAGTTACATATACAAATAAATTATAGATGCATGTACATAATCAAAGATTTGTTACCAAAAAAACCCCCCAGCAGTCTTCCATCCCCTTATTTTTCATTCTCCACTCCCCAGTGGCTCTCACTTTAAACTCTTTTGGCACATTCTTTTGGTATTTACGTCCAAATTTTTAAATAACACAGTGTCTTGCTGCTCTCTGACTTCGGAGCTTGAGGAATTATCTAATGACTTCCTGCTAGAGAAGATGAAGATTTAACCCTTGTCTGTCTTCCCACACACCTCCTCACAACACATTCACCCTTTCTGTCCCCACTGCTACTCCCAATATCGATATATCATAATTTTGGTTAGATCCCTTTTCTCTGAGTGTGATTATATAAATCCTGTTTACAGCTGAGCCTTGAACTCATGATGATTAATGATGATTACTTCTCCTTCCCTGCACCACTCTTTGTTTTCCCTGGTGTTAATAACTGCCTTGCTCTTTTAGTTTTGTATTATTATTGTTTCAACTCCAAACTCGTCTCCAGTGGCCTAAATTTCGTTCATATATTCAGACACATGAGGTATTGATTCGTCTCCTTGGAGAACTTTTCACACTCCCTCATGGACCACTTGCCCTGGGCATCTGCACACAGCTTGCTACTCCTTCCTGTGCTGGTTTTGTATTTCCTGTACCCCAAGTCCTCCTTTTTCTTGATTTACTCTTGTTTTAGCAGAGTACTCCCTCCAATAGCTTCTTGAGAAAGGGTGTATGGGAAATGAATTATTTGAGACCTTGACTGCTGTTTTTTCTCTCTGGAAGTTTATAGGATTTTTTCTTTTTGTTCCCAGTGTTCTGAAATGTCCTGATGCTGAGCACTTTCAATGTGAAATCTTGTACCCTTCAGCTCTGGGAACTGTCCTTGAATCATTTTGATGTGTCTTCCCCTCTTTTCTGTTCTTTTTGCCCTTTCTGGAATTTATTATTCAGATGTAGGATCCCCTGGACTGGCCCTTCAATTTTCTTATTTTCTCTTTTCTGGTTCTCATCATTTTTGGATGAGGCTTTATCTTCTGATCCTTTTATTGAGTCCTTTTCATTTCTGCTATGATACTTTTAATTTCCTAAAGCTTTTCCCCCTCTAAATTATCTTTTTTTAAATATATAGTATTCTGTTCTTATTTAATGGTTGCAGCATCTTATCTCAGTATATTAATGGTAGTTTTGATTTTTTAATTGTTTTCTTCTTTTAAAATCTCTGTTGCTTTTGTGTATGTGTGGGGAGGGCTTAAAAAAGAGAAATTTATTTTCTCACAGTTCTGAAGATTAGAAGTTCAAGATCAAGCTGGCAGCAGGGTTGATTTCTTCTCAGATCTTTCTTCTTGGCTTATAGATGGCCATCTTCTTCCTGTGTCTTCACATGGTCTGTCCTCTGTGTCTCTGTTGCAGTTTTATATTTGCCTTGGTCTCTCTTTTTTCGTAAGAGACTCTCCTCTGATAGCTCATGCTGCTCGTTTGGCTGTTCTTATTTGAGAGTGGAAGCTTGTGGAATGGATTGGTCAACCCACAGGTGATACCTACCCAAACCTACATTCAGGGGGATTTGGCTGGGCTGTGTTGTTTGTGAGACCCTCAATAGCAATATCTTTAGGGCTTTCCTTGTGGGCTGCTCAATTCTCTGTAGAATATTTCTTGGAGGATAAAGGCTGGTTGCTAACTGCTGGGCTGCACCCTGCAGGCCTGCAACGCCCGAGCTTGCCCAGCTTTAAGACTGAAGAAAGAGCCCAGAGTCGGCAATAGAGACATCAATTATAGGGGGCAATTTCTCTGGCTCATTAGTTACCAGGGGAACCAGCAGAGGTGCATGCCCTTCACTTCACCTTTGATAAGCTATCAGGTGGAGATGTTCTGATCTAAAGACTAGAACAGTCACCAGCTGGGTCAGGGGCAAATATGTAGGAAGGTCAGTCATGTGAGTAGGGTTTAGGTGAAGCAGATGCTGCTCATGCAGGGGATGTACAGGGAGCAAGAGATCAGTCATTTTGAGTGGCCTGACCATACATACATTAACTTCTAGGAGCCAGGAGGAAGAAGGTAGGAATGCCTAGCATTCAGTATGTAAATATTCAGTTAAATCTATGTTTACATTAAGTACCCTGACTCTTGACTGTGCCTGGTTAGCCTGATTCGGAGACCCTCTGTTTCATCCTCTCCGAAGAACACACTCCCCATCTAATCCTGGGTTCGGTAGCCTGACTGCGTAGAGCTGGGAGGGAAGGAGTTACACAGACTTTCAACCAATTTTCCTTAGGCACCCCTGCCTTTATGCCCCTGCTACCGCAAGTATCTGGTGATACCAGTTCCTTAGACTTTCATGGAACTGGGGCGTCAGTCAAGTGCTTCTCAATTTTTACTACTGTTTATGTGTGTGTATGTTTGTGTGTGCGTATGTTTGGTTTCTTTTTTTTTTTTTTTTTGCGGTACGCGGGCCTCTCACTGTTGTGGCCTCTCCCTTTGAGGAGCACAGGCTCTGGACGCGTAGGCTCAGCAGCCATGGCTCACGGGCCCAGCCGCTCCGCGGCACGTGGGATCTTCCCGGACCGGGGCACGAACCCGTGTCCCCTGCATCGGCAGGCGGACTCTCAACCACTGCACCACCAGGGAAGCCCCGTATGTTTGTTTTTGATGAACTATTTTAAAGTAAGTTGTAGCCCTTATAAGACTTTTTCCACAAAAATTTAAGCATGCATCTCATATTAACAGGGACAGTCTCCTAAACCACAATGCTATCATCACAGCTCAGAAAATTAACATTACTCAGTAGTATCATTTATGTATAGTCCATGCCCAAATGACCCCGATTGTTTCCAAATGCATCATATATTCCCAGAGTACTCGTCAAAATGCCTCTGTGAGGAAGATTATACTTGTTCTTATATTGCAGATGACAAAAATAAGATTCCAAAATAGGAAGCATGAACCAGTGTGCAATAAGTATTGTATTTTGTCAGCTATCGTTGACGTATGGCTTCTCGCACCTACAGCCTTGGAAACCACTTGGGTTTTGAGCCAGCAACAGCAAGAGGGCCCCTGGTTTAGCAGCCCAGTAGGTCTGACTTGTTGAAGGGTGGCTCTCCATTCTACAGTTCTGTCATTTGACTCCTATGCTTTGTTTTTAATATTGCTGTAATTTGGGGGGACTCACTCTTTCCTAAAAATCTAAATTTCTAGAGTTCACATGGTCCCTGTCAAAGTATAGTTCTTGGACTGCAGGATTAGGTGTTAGGCAAAGATAATGTTGGCATTTGCCTCTGTTTAGGATCACTGCAGTTAAATTTCTTTACTGCAGAATGGTTGGGTGCTATGTGCAAATCAGGCTAAGAATAACTCCATTAGTTTGAGTTGTTTTGTTAGAGTGGATTATTTAAGGGTCTCAGGTATATTTCGTTTTAAACCATAATTAAAGTTTGGAGCTCCCAGTAAATAAAACCTGAAAGTGGCCTCATAACTACCTCCCCTTCCACCTTTTCTCCTCCTTTCCACTAGACCTTTTAAAGAACCCTTTGACTCTGGTGACCACTAAATTGACAAAGAGGGGAGATCAGGGGCAATGGGAGCCCAGGGAGACGGAGGGTGGGGGAGGGGTGGTACATACTTAAGTCCCTTAAGGATGCAGTTGCTGAAAGAATTTGTGAAGACCTAAACAATTGAATTTCAGCACTTTTTGGATCTGGGACACTTTCTCAGGCTGGTTTGCCTTTTAATAGTTCCTCGCCCAGCAGTCAGGCAGGGAAGAGGGACCCATTCCAGCTCCTACACTTAACAAATCCTCTCAACTCTTTGCACCTGTAGGCTGACAGCTCTCTCTGTCCCCTCCCCGCCCACCCCCTCCCGGTACAGGCCTGTGCTCCTCCCACAGCCTCCAGCAGGGGTGGGCTGCCTACACTTAGAAGCGCCCTGGGCTTCTGAGAATGACAGGAGAACTGACACTCCTGGTCCCGGCTCACCAGGGTTCCTGTTAGCACCTGTAATCTTATAAGTCAGGGGAAAGCCCTGCAGTTTGCAGTCTGCCATGAGCATTTATATCCACCTTCTATGTAGGTGTGCCGTGCACAGCTTTCTCTTTCTCAGCAGCTCTCCCCCTTCCCACGACAGCTGTGAGACGTGGGGCTGTTGTGTAGTGATAGTTATTTCCATTTCCATTCTGCCACTCGGGTTAATTAGCTGATGTTCCGATTTACAGGGTTGTATAAAGTAGGAAAAGAGATTGAGGAAATAGGAAGTTTTGTTTTTCATCATTATCATTGTCAAAACAGAGTTCTCCTTATGTTTCTGAAATTTACAAAGCCTAGTTATTTATGCTCCAAGTTTTTTTTTTTTTTTTGGCTGCACCATGCGGCATGTGGGATCTTAGTTCCCCGACCAGGGATGGAACCCGTGCCCCCTGCAGTGGAAGCGTGGAGTCTTAACCACTGGACTGCCAGGGAAGTCCCCAGGTATTTTTATTAATTAAACTTTTTATTGACATACTGAAAAGACACAGTTCATAAGAGTACAGCTTGATAAATTTATGCAAACTCCACAGACTCGGTAACCAGCATTGAAGAAGAAAGAAACAGGTCGCTACCAGCGCCCCAGAAACCACCTTCCCAGGGTGACCACCGTCCTGACTTCTCACAGCATAGATTAGTTTCAGCCCGTTTTTGTATTTTATAGGAACAGAGTTCCAAGTGTTTGACAAGTAAAACAAAACTGAATATATTTTAAAAAGAAAGGGACTCAGAAGCCCATATATACCTTTGGACTAGGGGAGGTCCAGGGTAAGAAAGAGCAGAATGCGAATGTCAAAGCAGTGTTTTTTCTTTCACTGTTTCTGAAACGGAAGGGTGACATTACAGCAGTGAATCACATGCTGGGAGTGACAGAGGACCTGTGGAGAGAATCATAGTAGTAGAAATGCACCTACAATTGCCACATCCAAAGAGGTCTGTGTGTGTGTGTGTGTGTGTGTGTGTGTGTGTGTGTGTGTGTGTGTGTGTGTGTGTGTGTGTGTGTGTGTGTGTGTGTGTGTGTGTGTGTGGTGTGTGTGTGTGTGTGCGCGCGCTGTTGCCTTACAGATTAAATCACAGCAACTTTCTGAGATGGGAGGTCTTGGACCCCCTTTTCCAGTCTTCATGTAGAGTGGGACCCCACCTTCCCAGCTGGTGATCCGGAGGAGCCAAGTCAGAAGCTGGTCAGGGCCCACTGTGCTGGGATGAGAGTCAAGGCCAGCCAGACCCCTTAAATATTCTAGGGGGTTTGTCTTCGTTGACTGGGTTGTTCTATGAAAATAGTCTTTCAGCCTTCAAGGGACTCTAGCAGTTTTCTCTAACAGGACAGATCTTGAAATCTGACTTTTCCAGTACCTTGGTTATACGCCAGTCACTGGCTAGTATTATGACACAAAACTTGAGGGAGGTAAGGTTCTCAAGTGAAGATTTAAACCCACTTGCAACATTCTCTGAATTATAAAATGAAGTGAATTTTACAAGAAAAAATTTTTACTCTTGTGCTTCAAAAAAGCCATTTTGCTCCACAGAGTGAAAGAACATTTTGTAGGACCTGGCATGATAGAAATTGATGGCTTGTTTCATTCTCCCTTGGAGAATTAAAAATGCTTCACATGCATCACTTTATATTTTAAGTAGTCCAATGAGGTATATGTTTAAATGGGATACATAATTTAGTAAAGGTCAGTAGTAAAATGGAACTAATTTCTTATTATGCAAGCAATGACTAATTTCGCACTAGGAAAATAATGCCTTTTATCAAGGAGCAGTTAAGGGGATTTATCTTGCCATCCAGAGATAATTCGGTTATTCCCTTCTGGGTAAAAATTAGCATTGCAAAACCACATTTTCTATTTTATAAGATCGTTTATTTAGTACCCAAAACATTTCTAATAGTTAAGGCATCTGTAAAAGCAGCCATTTACTTTGTCTGCATTATTATGATTTGGCAGACTTCTCAATCTTTGTTTCAGATGCAAGGTACCTGCAGTGTACAGACATTTTGAGATAAGAAAACCTTGAATCCACATTCAGTATTGAGAAGGTTATACTTATGTATTTCATCTTTCATAATTAAATGTAAAGCACTTATTTGCCTATATCATACTCTTAGATTTTTTTGTTGCTATTAGTTTCATGGCCTAAGTCACATTCTTATGAATATTTTGCAACAAATTAAGGAGTCTGAAAAGTAAAGTGACTCTTTATTAAACAAATATAACATAATTTATACAGATAGATGAGTGTTGTCTCCTTCAGAATAAACCCCTCTGAATTTGGGATCTTTTTTCCAGCAAGGTTGCCTCAGGATGTAGGGCCTTAGCTTTTGAGACTTAAAAGTAACTTGGAACCAAATCTGGTAAATATGTAAAGGGTGAGCAGCTTACTGAGATGTGCTAGGGAGGGAGCTAGCATATCTTGAGTCTCCATAAGAAGACTTGTATATACATCAGTGTCCTTGCAAGAAGGGAACTGCTGTCTCCATTTGATAGCTGGGCAAGTTCAAAGAAGTAAATGGCCCACCCAAGTTCACATAACTAGTAAGTGGGTTTGATCTCAGAGTCATTTACTCTTCCTGTCTATTATGCTGATTATTTTATTTATGCTTTTTTAACTGTGTTTAGAAGAATGTATCTGTAGTATTAAAACTAATTTTTTTTGGTCTGGTTTATGAACATTTACAGATGTAAATGACCAAGAGGATATAAAAAATATTTTGAAAAATGTTAACCGTTATTGAAATAAGCAGCTTCTTGAGAGGAGAACACTAATATAGATGTCTGTGTTCTATTAACGTATATGAGAAAATGAGTGAAATTCTGCGTCATATATGATAGAAGAGCTCACCCATTTTTCTAAATTATCTGACTTGAATGTCACACTAGATTTTTTTTAAAATTTGTTAATTAACCTGTTGGATTGAGAGTCACTCATTTCACACAGTATGTAAGTGACTTGAGGAACTTTAACTTGATTACTTTTGGCTAGAGAGCTAGAAGCACTTGCTGCATGAGATTGTGCTTTCATAGACAGATAATCTTGTTGCCTTGGACCACCAGGCAATACTAAAAGTGGGAGTTTAGGCCCCTGTGAGGCTGCGGCTCCAGGTTGGGTTGGAGGCCACTGCCATCTGGAGGTTAGGCCAGAGGATGCTCTGGGTGGCACAGTGCTTGGTGCAGGTGGTTTTAAGTCTTTAAGGAGCTGGAATTTTGCTAGTAATGTCCCTTTTCTAAGGGTATCAGCATAGAATTTTTGAGATGTAGCAAATAAAACATTTTCATGTCATAAGTCCAAGACTACTTATTGCTCTTCTGTTTTGTGACTTTTTAATCTACATTATTAAAAATTTTTTATATCATTAAAAAGATACTTCTGTCGAGTCCAAAATATATAAAGATAGTGTTTAAATTCCACACAGTTCTTGGCACATATGGGTGCCCAATAAATGTTTTCTGAGCTGAATCGAACACAAAAATTTACAAAGTATGTTGAATGTACTATACCATATTTTATAGTCTCTTGTAGAGATCTGTTTGCTGGCATGGGTAAACCTTTTTTTTCAAATACACTAAGCAGGAGAGTAGAGTATTTCATACAATATAATTGACAAAACAATGAAAAAGTGTTATATACCTAACACATTAAGTAAGGTGGCCCAATGAGACAGAGAACCAGGGGGCTGGGGAGAAGCCAAGCAGGAAACCCTGTGCTCCTCTGGAAGTGTCAGGGCCAGCTCCGGGTGGTGAGTCTTATTCAAGACAAACTCATGCCAATCATTTAAAAAAAATCTCTTTCCAGAAACCAAAAGCTCCAGCATCTCCTGCCACAGAAGAGGATCCCTGCCCTTCCTTTCCAAAACCCCCAGTGGACCCCACGAAGATTAGAAGGATAAGCAGTGCCCGGGCGCGCTTACTCAGGGCGGCCTCGCAGGGAGCTCTTCTGCCAGACATGACCCTTCCTCCTGCTCAGTGTAAGGTCACATAACATCCTTTAAAACCTGGGGGCAAGCATGTTTCTTGAGTTCGCACACAAGAGTTATTTTTATATGATGTTTTTCAAACTGCACATGATTTTTTATGTTAACTTCGTTAATATTGTGCAAAAGCTGGTTAAGAAACATTTTATGGGTGTTTATTAAGGTTTTTTAAAAAAAAGTTACTTGGGGGCTTCCCTGGTAGTGCAGTGGTTGGGGGTCCGCCTGCCGATGCAGGGGACGCGGGTTCATGCCCCAGTCCGGGAAGATCCCACATGCCGCGGAGCGGCTGGGCCCGTGAGCCATGGCCGCTGAGCCTGCGCGTCCGGAGCCTGTGCTCCGCAACGGGAGAGGCCACAGCAGTGAGAGGCCCGTGTACCGCAAAAAAAAAAAAAAAAAAAAGAAAAGTTACTTGGTAGAAAAAGAATATTAGGATAAGTGTTCTTTAATAAATGCGTTCACCTATTGATATATTGGAAATCATTTCTAAATTAAGAGTTCAAAAAGTTGTTAATTTCATTAGGCATATTTAAGATTCATATAATGTACGCTAAGCTTAGGTCTTTGAAAATACCTTTCTGATCCCATGTGAAAATGTAAGCACAAGTTGAATGGGGCTTATCCTGTGGCCACAGAAGTGCTGGCATGTATCTAAACCTGGAAACAGAGAAGCTAAAAACCTCACATCCTAAGGAATGCCCCCAATAATTGGAATCACCCCCTGTCCAGGGCACACTAAGAGTTTTTCAAACTGTAGGAAATGTCCGATTAGTTGGATGACAGTCGATTTAGTGGGTCACGCCAACATTTAAAACAATGAAGTAGAATAAAATAGAATGGAAAATGTCAGGGCACATTGCAGACGATAAATGTTAGTATGGCTTCAAGGACTTCAGTCACGTACATGTGTGTTCAGGATCATATTACGAGTTTACTATACATTATATTTATATTACAAATTTATCATTACTATATGTAGCCCCAAAAGTTAGAAATCCACTTTAACAGGGGCTGATAGAATTGGCCCTCCTTCAGTCAACAGGATTGATGAAGAGGAGGCACAGGTTTACACTCAGAGAGAGGAGATAATCTGAAGATGATCCCAAAAGTTACAAGCCACCACCTTAGGATCCTACTTGTTTGACATACAAGCCTTTTCTTTTAATTAGTCACCAACATTTAAATGTAGAAGATCCCGTGGAGGAATCTAGATGTATGACTTTCTGTGAGAAATTGGAAGATCTGGCAGCGCTGGGCCCGCTTCCTGTGCAGCCCCCATGGGGAGTGATTGAGCTGAGTAGCCCCCAGCCCCATTAGCCCAGGACGTGATCTGCAGTCCCCATGTCTCCCCCGCCCACTGCACTCATTTTCCTCTCTGGTCCCTAATGATCCCTGATGCAGCTGAAGAGGTAGAATCAAGGAGAAAGGAAAAGACAGAGACAGCGCAGGGTGTGCGGGCCACACCTCGATGGCGTACAGGGTGTGTAATTAGGCAATCTGCTTTACCTTGATGTCCCAGTTTGTTTCTTTTCTAACAGTCAATCAGATATTTATTGAGCCCCTACTAACTGTCAGGTGGTGCCAGTCTAGGCCAACAGAGTCCTGCCCTCAAAGAGCTTGTGAGGGGAGACAGGCAATAAACTGGAAAGCCAAGAAGTAAGGCAGCAGTTGGGTTCTGAGCGCTAAGAAGGTGAGCTAGATGCTGGGCTAGGGAATGACTGTGGCAGGAGGAATCGTGTCACCTCTGGAAGGTGTCCTTGAGGAGGTGGCCTCTGAGTTGAAATGTGAATAATGAGGAGAAGGCAGCCGGGTGGAAATCTGTAAACACAGTGCCCAGGCTGAAGCTGAGGCCGGAGATGGGCGCAGACTCGGCTGGTGGACTCCAAGGCCCATGTGGCTGGGAGCGGGAGGGAGCTGAGGACACAGGGCCCATTCAGGGCCGGGCCACGGGGGACATGGCCAGGACTTTATTCTTCCTGCAGTGAAAAGCCAGGGCAGGGTTTAAGCAAGGGAGAGACATCATCTGATTTCTGTTTCTTAATAGTAGCTGAACGTTTAGACTCACCCGAGGGACTTTTCAGATGTTGCACCACCAGGGCCCCAGTCAGACTAGTTACATCAGAAAGAATTGGTACTTACGGGAGCTGAGTCCTTGCCAAGGTGAGAGGCAATGGGCTCGGGAGCCACGGTGCAGGGTGAGGTCAGACTCAGATAGGAACAGGGTCACTTCTTGTAAACAGGACGGCAGAGCTGGAGTGAGGGTTGCTGAGCTGTTGTTTATCAGATGTTTTTGCTTCTGAGCCTGAATGCCGCACACATTTAACTCTCGGTGACTTCCATTTGAAAATCCTGCTGCTTGCTGAGCTGTTGCCATGTATGTGAAGGTGACAGGAGAGACAGATGTTTCCCCACCAGCCGAGGCATGTCTCTGTTTCTGTTCTTCCACCCACCCTGTTGGCAGTTGCCCCCTTCACCACTCCCATCATCCCTGGGGTCTGCGTCAGCACCCAGGAAACAGAGGCAGTAAAAAGTCATTGTCTTTTAAAAGCACACATCACCCAATTTAAAAAACCATTCTAGTGCTCCAGCCTTGGACTCATTTTCATTTGTACAGGAGCTCCCTGGGCTTGTTTCAGAGTCCCTATTGTTTAGAGAAGGTATCCTTTGTTGGGTAACAGGCTATAAAGGCCTGTGGTGGAGACTGAGATAGAGGGAATGTCCCTGCCCCTGGTGTGAAGTCATTAGTAGCTGACACCTCCCCAGGCAGGGCTGGTTTGGTGCCGTGGCAGGTTTGGAATTCCTGTTTGAAGAAAGTGAAAGAAGAGATGTGTGTCGTCATGTTCGTAGGGCCAGCAGTTTAATCACTTGTGTTCAAATAGGGTTTTTGGCTGGAGGTGACCGTGTTGCTAATGCCCCCGTTACTCCAGCTGGACGGAGACCTCATTGCAGGCTCCACCTTCTCACGATCTCTGTCATCTTAGCCACCATGGACAGGCTTCCTACGTGGGCTTCCTAAATATCCCCGGGTCTGTATTCTCCATCCCAACACTGCCCCACTGCTTTTATCACCTCTTGCCTTGTCCCTGGTCATCCAGCGCTCCTTTCCTGCTCCACCCTCCACTCGCTGGGGCGCTGCAGGTGGGTCAGCACAAGGACCCTGGCTCTTGGAGCAGCCAGCAGAACGTGGGCACCAAGCGCCCACGCAGACATGGCTGTGAGCAGCGGCCTTGTCCCTTCATCCCAGTGGGCCATGAAAGACGATGGTTTTCTCTCCATGCGCCATAAGGGACAAGAGGTCCCTAAATTAGATCTGCATCATCTTCTTGCTGAAAACCTTTCAGAGGGGCCCCTGTGCCTAAAGGAGTGCTTGCCAAACAGTTCCAGGGAACACTTTTGGCAAAAATATTAATAGCTTTTCCTTGGAGGAAGGGTCCTGTGCTCAATGTGTGCTTACTTCTCTCCCTCTTGGAGAGCCACAGTGCACGTCAGCATATTAAAGGGTGGGGAAGGCCGTCTAGTAAAGTCACCTGTTTCATTTAAATTCAGCCCAGCATTTTACAAACCTACTTGACTGTGGAATCTGTCTTTTGGGGAACACAGTTTGGGAAACACCGACCTAGCGCAGAAGTTGGCAGACTTCTTCTATAAAGGGCCAGAGAGTGAATGTTTTAGACCTGGTGGGCCATAGAGTCTCTGTCCAACCTATTCAACTCTGCCATTGCAGCAGGAAATCAACCATAGACTGATTTATGGCCGCTAAAATTTGAATTTCATATAATTTTCACATGTTACAAAATATTGTTCTTTTGATTTCTTTTCTTTTTTGCTCAACCATTTAAAAATATAAAAGCCATTCTTAGCTTGCAGGCTATACAGAAACAGGCGGCAGGCCAGATTTGGTGGGGCTGCAGTTTGCTGACTCTCCTGGTCCAGAGGATGAAGTCTTCACTGTGCAGCGTGCATAGTTCTGCCCAGCCTTAACATTCCAGGCCCTTCTCGGCCCTCTCCTTTGCCTGCCTACACCCCCTGGCCCTGGTCTGCGCACCAGCAATATGGAACCCTTACGGTTCCCCACACCCATCCTGCTGTTTCATGCCTCATGCAGTCTCTGCTATATAATTCGCTGGACCCAGGCATAATGAGAGTGTGGAGCTCTTTGTTCAAAAATTGTTTAGAATTTCAGGATGGCAACAGCAAAGCATTAAACCAAGTTCAAGGCCCTTCTAAGCATGGGGTCCTGCTTGACTGTATAGCTTGGACACACTTGAAGCTGACTCTCACGCCAGACTTTTGTTCCCTTTGCTCAGAACTCTTTTTTGGCCTCCTGTTAACCCTTTGGAATGCTTTTCAGGTGCCACCTTCTCTATGAATCTTGCCCTGACCAACTCCAACCCGTCAGGACTCCCCTGCTCTCTTACTCGTCCTTACCTGGCACAGACCACACTGTACTGAATCTGTCTGGACGCATCTGCCTCTCTGTTTCCCCTACTAGACTGAACAACTTCAGTAGGAAACAGGGTGTAGTCTATAGTAAGTGCCAAAGAAAATATCTGTGAAACAGGACAGTTCCTACACGGTAAGGCTAATGGTTGTAGGATCCTTTTGAAGTGTACCATGATCTGTTACAAAATTAGTACAACGTGCTGCACATATTTTCCAGAGAGACCTAGAGCATCGTTACTCATGTTCAGTTGAATGGTGGACATCTAGCAGGAGTAAGAGTGAGCCCCGGGGCCATTCTTCGCTGTAGTAATAACTGACAGCTCGCTCCAGTAGATTGTGAAGACAGAGGGGCTGCAGCTCCTCCGTCCACAAGTAGGGTTGCATTTTTCCCTCTAGAACAGAAGCTCCATGGTGGCTGGGACTTCTCAGTTCACCACTGGACCACCAGCCCCTGCAACAGCATCTGGCACACGGCAGTGGATGCTTCATAAATATTTGTGGAGTGAAAGAAACGAATACTAAAATATAGGGACAGGCTAACAGTGCTTTGTAATCTAAAATAAAGTATGTGCTTTGTAATTCAGACCTAAAGATATTTAAGGTTGTCTGGTGCTGTGGAGAGAGCCCTGGACTAGAAGTCAGGATTCGTGGGTTCCATTAATAATAATGATCATAACTTCTGGGTTTTGAGTGTGCTAGGACCACAGAAGTCACTTTACCAGGCCATTATCACTTGGGACCACTTGAGGAAGGGGAGAGAAGCTGAGTGAGCTGCCTGCATCACACAGCCTGTACTTGACCCCAAGTCTGATGGAATGCCAAGCCCATGCTCTCCCCACCATACAGTCTCGGCTCTCCCTGAACCTGCTCTGTGACCTTAGACTGGTCACCTTACCTTTTGCGTTCTCCATTTTCTCATCTGAAAAATGAAGGTTAGACTAGCCAATCTCTAAGGTTCCTTTCTCTTGTAAAATTCAGTGTTTGGAAAGCACGGAGCTTAGAGGAGCAGACGAGATGGATTTGTCATTGTTGGTTTTTATTGGTTTGGTGGTTCAAGTGCAGGAAAGGAAACCTTGAGTCATTTTGGAAAAGCTTGCAAAACTATTTCTCTATATGAAGCTCATCCCTCTTGCCCCTTTGAAAAACATATTTTATCATGGACTAGAGTATAGTAGCAGCATCGTGGGTAAGCTATTCCTAATGTCAATGTGCTGATGAAGAAACAGTGTTGTATTTTAAGTCTAAGGATCTGTAGCCGTAAACACAGTAGGTGTTTCAGTTCAGAGACTGGACTTCTTTTTTGCAACTTTATCTTATTCCTTTTTAGAAAGCCTTCTAAGTGTTTCAGTGCCCTCCTGTGTCCCCGCCTGGGAGTCGTCTGCTGGGCCTCCAAGAGCCGGCCCCTGCTTCTCTGATCACCTTTCTCCTCTCCTTCCCGTCACACACTCCACCTGAGCATGCCAGGCACACTCCTGCCTTTGGGCCTCCGCACCAGCTGTTCCCTCTGCTGGAAATACTGTCCCTCATCATCTGACGGCTTGATGCCTTACCTCCAGTAAGGGTTTGCCTGCCATGCCCACCTGTTCAAAATTGCTACCTGCCCCAATTCCCAATCCCCCTTACCCTTCTCCACTTTTCTACTTTTGCTTTTTTCCACAGCACTTATTATCTATATACTTCATTTATTATGGTCTGTTACTTATTGTCTATTGTGTAAACAGGTGTACTGTTGGGATGTAAGCCCTATGAGGGCAGGGATCTTTGTTCTGTCACTAATGCATCCCAAGTGCTTAGGACAGTGCCGGACATCAGGAAGGTACTCAATAAATATTTCTGAATGAAAAGTTACTAACATGATCAAATTCAGGAAGAAGAATTGTTATGGGACACAGAAGTATTTATGTGGACTTAGGTAGTTCATAAACCTCAATTAGAGTATTTACCTACAGGTAGACTCAAAGCTAATAGAGCTCAGATTCTGTTCCTTTTTACCTGCTGTATTGACGATGTCAAACCTAAAATGGTGGAGAGGTCTTGCGTATGTTCAGGGAGGCTTTATCCATACAATTCCAGACTTGATTACTATAAGTCATATGTAGTTTTTTTGTTTGTTTGTTTGTTTGTTTTGCGGTACGCGGGCCTCTCACTGTTGTGGCCTCTCCCCTTGCAGAGCACAGGCTCCGGACGCGCAGGCTCAGCGGCCATGGTTCACGGGCCCAGCCTCTCCACGGCATGTGGGATCCTCCCGGACCGGGGCACGAACCCGTGTCCCCTGCATTGGCAGGTGGACTCTCAACCACTGCGCCACCAGGGAAGCCCCACATGTAGTTTTAAAATTATATAAATTCTTGGATTGAAAAAAATATATTGAAAGATAGTGATTCCTAAAATAAGAAATGCTTTGACAAAACGTTTCCTTGGTTATTACAGCAAAGAGAGTGGAATCCAAAGAAACAGTTACGATGGGGGACTCTATGGTGAAAATACATGGGATTTATTTAACAGAATCAAATGCCATTGGCCACTTGAGTCACCCACTTCAGCTAACGTATGACGGAGACTTCGGTGAAATCAAGGAGCAAGAAATTTTCAAAGGGGCAGCATCCTTGCCATCTCATCTCAGAAGTGGAGGGTCAGTATTCTTTTCATTTAACTTTCCAGTCAGGACAGCTATGTCATTTACCAGTTTGCTCTCTGTCTTATGTAGATGATTGATTTGCATTTTCCCCTTTTATGTAAACAAAATTTAAGTTAATGATGCATGAGTAGGAGAGATTTCTTCTCACAGCTGAATGGGGTTGATTTTACATCTCCCTCTTTAATCCTCAGGAAAACATTCATACCTGCCAAAATGCAGCTTTGATAGGACTGTCAGAATAACGTCTCTGCTTTATTTGGGCTGTTCCAGCAAGCCCTTGAGTGATGACTGATCATTCTGTTTGTGTTACTTGGGATTCTTGCCCGGGCTGGAATGTCTCATTACCTCCCTTTAGGTTAGTTCGCTGTTGTTGACTCCACCAAAGAGTGGACACTTGATTTATTTTATTCTCCAGTAGAAACTTGGATTAGAATATTTATTTTGGAAACGAATAGTTAAAACAGGAGAGTCCTATGGATTTCTCTTATCTATGATATCTCACTACTAATCCCTCATAGAATGAATGATTGAGGATTACTCTATTTCATACCATGTTCCTAGATAAGGCTTTTTTCACCCCAGTCTGTGATCCTTTCACCCCCATCCCATCTAGGAACCCCTAAATTCATATCGTGTTCCTGTATAGGGCTTTCTAGGCTTCCCCTAGAAAATTGAGGAGCAATTTTCCTACCATATTCAGAAGTTGTAGAGAATGTTCACTGTATGGACTGTGTGAATTCTTACACTGGTATTTTCCTGAAGAAGCCTTGACTAACTGGGGAACCAGGGTGGGGAACAGAGCAGGCTCTGTTTTCCAGTGCCAGCCAGTAGTGATGCTAAGATAGGCAGAAGGTCTTGCACTGGACAGGGGCACTCAGAGATATTTTTCTATGACTTTCCATTGGGTCATTGTGGGCAACTGCCCAGTTCGAATTTGCTTAACAAGATTAAATTCCATGGGCCATTTTAAGACCAAATGCTTGTTGCCCTCACTTAGATTTGGGTCTGACTTTGGCTTGTCCACATGTTGTATGCTTAAGACTCCTCCCACCCCTACTGGCTGCTTGGCAGCTGGTTAGTTTGGCTGAACTGACCTTGTCTGCAGACACAGCCTGAAGAGCTTAGCACACACAGAATTTATATTAGGCAACCTAGTAGTCCTTGTAATGTCGCTTTGCATTCAGAACATTTTTTAAATTAAAGTAAAAATGAAATGTCTCCTTAAGTGGAAGAGGACTTCAAATTGGGACTTTGGGAGTTGAGCACAAAACATGAAACTAGCCATTGCTACAAATCTTTTCCAGTTAGTGAATAAGAATAGGCTGCGGACCTCACAGCTTAAACATAAAAGGCAGCAGGAAAACCTGTGTTTCTTTCAGCACTGAACTGAAAAGGAAACATTTATCTTGCTGCACCCATCCTTACAGTAATTAAAATTGACTAGGAAAAACCAGACAAGAGCTGTTTTCTTTTTTCTTTTTTCTTCTTGCAAGCATTCAGATGTTGCAGAATAATCTGGCAAGCCAGGGTTCATTATGTCTTCCTCAGTCTGGGACAGCAAAGGCATTTTCAGTTACATATTTTATCCCACGAACAGCAAAGGAGAAATCAATTAGGGACTGGAGGCACTTCTTCCTGACTGTCCAAAATTATGAGGCACTGGCGGCAGCACTAATTGTTTTCTTTTTGCCTTGTTAGGATGGCTTTTGCATCGTATAGTGATTGTGTCTGTTTTGGGTTTGCCATACACCCTGGCAAGTTTAACTTCCAGTAACATTTTGGCTTTTGGAATCTTTACCTCCTTTAGTCATTGGATGGAACTTTTGTTGAGGTGATTCCCCCACAAAATATTTTTATACAGTAGGATTAAAACAAACCAGAAAATGGAAACTATTCACAGTTCTTTCACTAATTCCATTTGTGAATCAATCTGGAACACTTGATAGTTGTTTCTGGTAAACATTTAAGTGAATAATTCCAAGAAATGATCTTTGCTCTGCAGTGGAGTATTCCCAGTCTTGATGCTAAAGCCCTACCCTCAATTAACATGTTTCCTTGTTTACACCAGAAAGTGGAAAATGAAGACTCTTGTCAGTGAACTGGGCTGGCAGGAGAAGGGAGGGAAGGGATTGCATAAGTGGAAGAGGGGGCCAGCAGGAACCAACAGCGGGCTGAGGGCTGAGAAGGAGTGCGAGCAGCTTGTGTAGGGGACAGAGGAAGTGACCCTCCCCGCGCAGGGTCCTTGCTGCCAGTCCAGCGTGGGAGCCTCCACCTTCATGTCAGGGCTTCTTGGGCCAGGGAGAGAAAGGAGTAGTTTAATTCAATGAAACCACATTGATTTTAGGGAAACCTATAATTTAGAATAAGCTCAGATCTGGGATGGACTGGAGTTCAACTTTATGCTGGTCATGATGGAAAAAGGACTTGCTGGGCTTCCCTGGTGGCGCAGTGGTTGAGAGTCCGCCTGCCGATGCAGGGGACACGGGTTCGTG
>NW_006772017.1:1792192-1798789 GCF_000442215.2 Lipotes vexillifer
TCCGGAGCCTGTGCTCCGCAACGGGAGAAGCCACAGCAGTGAGAGGCCCGCGTACCGCGAAAAAAAAAAAAAAAGGCTGAGCAAGGCATCATTGCAAGCAAGGGGGGCGGGGCGGCCGGGAGGAAGCAGTCTCTCACTTTCCAGAAGAGAACGCAATCTCTAGCCCCTATTGAACTGTCGTCTTCAAACAGCGTGCCAATTACGACAGTCTGTGTGTCCGTTTGAGGATTCAGTCAAGGTTTGGCAGGCTTGCTCTTAGCAACACCCCGTCTTCTCTTACTTTATGTTACCATATGTTTTGAAAATAGCTTCCATTAGAATATGTAAGTGTGTATATCTCCATCCATCATCCATCCAGTGGTTCTATCTGATGAACCCCTTTATACATCTGCTTTTTAAAACCTTTTAAGACTTTCTGTATAAATATTGTTCAAACTCTCGTGGTTTGGAAATGTGATTTTTAGGAGGAAAGCCCAACAGCATTCAGTTGTGGAGAGTCAAGAACTCTTTGTTGGGGGACCAGAGTCTGTGGATTTAGGATTGGTTCTCTCTCAGCCACTTGATTCAGCTGTATGTTCTTTGACAAGTCTCTGAACACTTTCAGGGAGTCAGTTTTCTAATCTATAAAGTGGAAAAAACTGTGCTCCTTCACTTCCATCTCCTCCCATCCCTCACTATAGGCTGTGGAATGATAGCAGTTGGTTTAGAGGTGGGTACATGATCCAAGCCAGACCAACTGAATCCTTCCCTGGGACTTTTGCCAAAGCCTTTGGGGAAAGTGCTCTTTCTCCAAGTTCACAAGCTGTAAAGATGATGTTGTCTTGGAGCCAGCAGTGGCTATTTCATTGCCTTGTGGAGGGTGAGTCTGTCTGGGAAGTGATGTATAAACAAACAGAGCCGAGGAATGGAGACAGTGACTGAGTTCAAGGATGACATATAAACCCCTAGATCCAGCTGTGCCTGAGGCCACCATATCCACACTGCAGACTGCTCTGTTTCATGAGCCAATATGTTCCTTTTTCTTTCTCTCTCTCTCACACTCTTCCTTCCTTCCTTCCTTCCTTTTTCTTTTCTTTCCTTTTTTATCTTTCTTTCTTCTTTCCTTTATTGATTTATTTTGACAGCAACAGCTTATGGTACTTAAGATTAGGTTTATGTCACTTGGAATATTGCAACCAAAAGAGTCTAGTTAACCTACTAGACTTAATGAAATATAGATGAGGACAGGGGGGTAATTTGAGAGCAGACACCTCCTCAGACTCCAGCAAGAAACAAATTTCACTAAAAGCGAGTCTCTTAGTTAAGAAAGGTGTATCCAGTAGTCTTTAATTAAAGAAATGACAGGAGAAGTGGGGAAGCCACAGTAGAGGCGCCCTTCAAGATCCAGAGTGTGGGGAATTCCCTGGTGGTCCAGTGGTTAGGGCTCCATGTTTTCAC
Source organism: Lipotes vexillifer (assembly GCF_000442215.2). Taxonomy (NCBI): domain Eukaryota; kingdom Metazoa; phylum Chordata; class Mammalia; order Artiodactyla; family Lipotidae; genus Lipotes; species Lipotes vexillifer. Next base: position 1,793,630 of record NW_006772017.1, read on the forward strand.
TGCTGAGGGCTCAGGTTCAATCCCTGGTCAGGGAACTAAGATCCCATAAGCTGTGTGGCACGGCCAAAGAAAAAGAAAAAGATCCAGAGTGTGAAGTGACACAGGGGGAATGGAGCTGAGGGTGACACGCTCTCCTCATTTTCTGTGATCCAGTCAGTTGGTGTGTGTGTTTATGGGGGAGGGAGTTTGATAGATTAGAACCCAAGGAACCTAGCCTGTAAAGGGGCTTTTCTGTGAGTCATGAAACCTGGTACATACAAACCAAAGGGAACACACACTGCAGGTCAAGAAAAATAACAGACCTGGTGGATGGATATTCAGGAAAACTGAAGTTGAAGCTACCGAGCGCCCCAGTTCTCTCCCTCCATGTGGACCATTTTCATTCTTCAACAAATACATGGCTCTGTTTCAAGATCAGTAATGTTAGCACAAGAGTTAACATGGAACTTGAGCATGGGCTTTGTAAGGAACATAACAAAAGGCAGATGAAGAAAGTGGACCGCAAAAGGAACTACCCTCCAAGAATAAGGAGAGTTAAAACAACTGTCCATAGTGTCAAAGAAATTACAGATAATGTTGTTACCCTCTTTTTAAAAAAAAGAGGAAAAGGGCTCTTTGTTGGGTTATAAGAATTCAAATTAGAGATTTTAAGCCCACGTAAAGAATGCAGGTATGCTCACAGTTCTCAAAAAAGAATGAAAGAAAAATGTCTAAACATGGAGAGAAAAGCCACAGTAGAAATTAAAAGTGAGAATAAAAGCAGCTGAAAATGCAATTAGACATGGTGGATAAGCTAGAGGAAATCATACATAAAGAAGTGAATAAGAAAACAGAAAAATGATCAGAGAGATTGAGATGAGTGTGGAAGGAATGGCACTTGCATTCCTGAAGAGGAAAGGCGTCCTCGTCCTCCCCCTCCCCCTCCCCCATCTTACTTTGACTAAGTGCTAGGCACTCTTCCAAGTGATTTACATGTATTAACTCATTTAATATTCACAACAACCCACTGAGAACGGCAGAGATAATGAAAAGAAAAATATCAACATAATAGAAGACAACTTCCTGAAATAAAGATTTGAATTTGAAGCTCAAATGGACACATCATGTCCCAACAAAATTTGATACGGAGTAATCCACTCTAAGACATCTCCAGTAGTGCTCATCACTGGAATAGTACCCAGTACACAGTACACACTCCATTAGTAATTGTTGATTGGGTGGGTAAATGCGAGAAGGTATCCTATGGCCATCAGGCTGAACAAGCAAGTCACATAGAATGAAAAAAAGGCAGGCTGCCTCTGGCTCTGTTAGAGCTCCTCTCGGTGCCACAAGACAGTGGAGTAAGGCTTATGAAGTCCTAAGTACAAGAAGGATAACCCACGAATTATATTGCCAGCCAAGTTCCTTCAGCATAAAGGCAACAGACATTTTCAAATGCGAATGGATTTGGGGGCTATGGTACTCATGCGCTTTCTAGAAAACTTTTTGACAACAAAATGATGAGTCAAAACTCAGAACTCAAATGGAGAAGCTATGGTAAAAGCATTCATGGTGAGTACTGGCTTTGTTTTCATACTGAATTAAAGCTAAACAACTCTGAAAACGATGGTTACGGAACAGAAACCTTGACAGTGTAATATTAGCATAAAGAACCAAAACTGGTACTTGGGAGGAAGTGTGAGTACTAATCGCTTCACTTCATAGTAGGGAATAGATTTGTCAGCAGCTACAGTCTGAAATTGAAATATATAGTTAAAAAAGAGTGATTTCAGCCTCCTAATGTTTTGCGTTCTTAACTTTAGAGAGATCTTTTAGAAACTAATGTCTCTTGTGAAGACCCATTCATCTGAAGTTCTACAATTCCTTCAGTTTCACCTCAGTTTCTGTTTCTCTGTCATATTCAAGTAAAATTTATACTTCATACTTTTTAATTACAATGACACGTATGGTATGATCCCATTTATATGTATCTTTTATCTGCCCTTCCCTCCAAGTCCTCCTTCTGTTCTTTCATCCTTTTATCTTTTCATATGAATATATGCAACATATGTCTGGAATGATGTTCGCTACACATTAACGATATTTATTTCTGGGTGGTGGGATCTTAGATGGTTTTCTAAATCTTCTTTGTACTTCTTATCTTGCCTGGCCTTAAAAAATAATAAATATATCATTTTTTCAAAAATAATGAAGTCATTATTCTTTTAAGAAATTAAGTAAATGTGCATTCAGGAAAGACAGTCATTGATCAAAATGACTTTGTAGAATCCCACCTTATTTGACAGCTTCCGTTCGATAAGAATTTGTTGATAAGCAAAGCCCTGCGCTAGCGGGGTTGGGAGATACACAAATGGACCCTGTCCATGAGAACCTTACCAGCATGTCAGGCTCTGAGGCTCAAGTGCGGTCCCTAGACCAGCAGCATCAGTATCACTTGGGAGCTTGTTAGAAATGCAGGATCTCACGCTCCACCCCAGACCTGCTGAATTAGAATCTGCATTTTTATAAGGTATCCAAGTGATTTGAATTCACACAGAGTTTTAGAAGCACTGTTCAATGATTGACTCTAATGCTGGAGGAATGAAAGGAGAATTGAAAGAAAGCGCCTTGGGAGTTTAGAGGTGAGAGCACCTAACTCTGACTTAAAGATCAGGGAAGGTTTCCTGGGGTCTGTGGAGCTTGGGATGCCCCTTGAGGCTGGTTTTCAATAGAGGTGGGGCTCTGTGTTCTTTGCTAAAGGAGCAGCATAAGCAGAGGGGGGGGATTTGACTTGGTGGCGGCAGGTTCGAAGAAAGGCAGATGGCCCAGTGTAGCGGAAGCATGGGTCCTGAGGCTGTAGACTACGTGGAGTGCTGAGAGGTTCTCAGGAGAGTGACGCTGGCAGCCGCATGAAGGACGATTGGAGACGGGAGAGCAGTAGCAGTTCTGGTGTGAGATGGTGATGTGTGAGCTGGAGCAGCCCACTAGGACATTGGGATGGAGAACAGATTGTGGAAACAGGTGTGGAATCATTTCCACAGTAACGCCACGGAAGAGGGTAGTGCCAGCAACTCTCCCCTGTGCTGAAGTACCCGTGGCTGCCGCGGTGAAAAGTTACAGTGCTCTTCACGTGAGGTGCCTTGAAACTGGAGCTGTGAAGGTGAAGGGGAGCGTGAAACTGTGGGCTTTTACTCTAAGCTAAGGGAATTTAAGCCTAACTAAGTTAAGCTAATGTGGTTAGCTACAAAGTAGTGTCTAATCAAGTTTCTGCATATAGAACTTGAGTAATAACCAGTTAGTGATCATTGAAAAAGGTACAAGAATATATGCATAATCTTTAAAAATGTATATTTTAAATCTTGGACCACCAACCCAATGCTGTGGTTACCTTGGAGGACTTTATCAAAATTTTGATCTTAGGACCATTCCTTTAAAATCATGTTCTTTAATTTCACTGTGTTTCTATTTAACCATTTAAGTAGAATTCTTTTTTAGTGTTAGTTATTAAGACAGTGCTAATGTCTAGAAACTGTATCTGGTGTTTCAGTCTGTGAAGACATGATAAAGGGACCACCACCTTTTGGTGGTGGTACTCTTAAATTGCAGTAAAAAAAAATCAAAGAGACTACAAAGCAGGGGCCAGCAAACTAAGGCCCATGGGCCAAATCCAGCCTATTACCTGTTTTTGTAAATAAAGTTTTATTGGAACACAGCCACGCCCATTCATTTACCTACTGTCCCTGGCTGCTTTCACACTATAGCCACAGAACTGACTAGTTGTGACAGAGACTGAGTGACTGCAGAGCCTAAGATATTTACTACCTGACTGGAATCTATACAACTTGAGTCTAATTCTAAAAATGAAGTGTCATCTTCTTAGGGCAAGGAAAATGTTAGCTCAAATTTCCTAAATTTCTTTTTATCATATATATCCTTTAAAATTTACTTTTCCATTTTTTTACATGTAATTTTTTCCCAAATGGAAATAAATTTATTATATATTTTTTCTTAATTCCAAATCCTACTGTTCAGTCTGCTTCTTAATATCTTTTTAGCTATTGTTCCAGAGAAGGAGTCAACAAACTATAGCCCTGGAGCAAGATCTGGCTAGCCATCTGGTTTTTTGTTTGTTTGCTTGTTTGTTTTACAGCCCTTAAGCCAAGAATTTTTTTCTGCATTTTAAAATCATTACATTTTAAATGGTTACAAAAGTACCTACATTAATAGCCTCTGTTTTGCCACTTGGCCCACAAAGTGTAAAATATATACTGTCTGGCTCTTTAAGAAAAAGTTGCTAACCCCTGACTAAAGAACCTCAGTCATAATAATTGGAAGAAGTGTCTGAATTATAGCAAAATCTGAATTTTGGAATACTTTTAAAGAAAGATACTTTTCTTTCTTTGGAGTGTAAATGATCCAGAAGTAGATGTTGCCAATGTGACTGATGCATGTATGGGCAGTAGTAACTCAGTCAGTGTATGATGTTGCCTTGGCTACAGAGCTTGGTTCTGGTTATTCAGAGTGAAAGGTGGGACTCTTGTTAAGGATTGAGAAGAGAGGACCTTGTTTGTGCTCTGAAACATGTGGGCTACAGCAGAGAGACCCGGGAGTGCCATACCCACTATGCTTTCCTCAGGACTCCAACCTGATTACAGATGGAACCAGAGGAAGGGCAGAGCTAAGAGAATTGCAGAAAGATGGAGCCAGCGCCCTGATCACACCACACCTAAAACCCACCCCTAGTGCTTGACTTTTGGGTTACATGAGCCAATAAATTCCATTTACTGTTTAAGTCAGTTAGAATCAGGTTTCTGTTATTTGTAGATGAAGCTATCCTAATGAAATGGTCTTATTGGGGCTTTTAGAAGGATTTCACAAAAGAGCTTTAAAGAATATTTTCTGGAATTGTTTTATTCTTGGTACATCAAAAGATATCCCAGGGCTTCCCTGGTGGCACAGTGGTTGAGAGTCCGCCTGCCGATGCAGGGGACACAGGTTCGTGCCCTGATCCGGGAAGATCCCACGTGCCGCGGAGCGGCTGGGCCCATGAGCCATGGCCGCTGAGCCTGCGTGTCCGGAGCCTGTGGCCTCCGGAGAGGCCACAACAGTGACAGGCCCGCGTACCGCCCAAAAAGAAAAAAAAAAAAAAAAAAAACCCCCCCCAAAATTAAATATTGGTTT
>NW_006772017.1:1798887-1830334 GCF_000442215.2 Lipotes vexillifer
CGCCAAAAAAGAAAAAAAAAAAAAAAAAGATATCCCCCCAAAATTTAATTATGGTCCTTTAACAGCTGAAACAGAAAGCTGAGAAGAACAATTCTACTGGATTTTTGAATCAAGATCTAGAAACATTTAATAGGCAGAAACCCTTTGCCAAGTATAACACTGAAATTTAATAAGAAGGAGTCCAACATAGATGGAGGAAATCTGCCTTTAGCTGCATATGGAAGAAAAGACGAGAATTGACCAACACTGTGATGTGACCACCAAAACCGCTCACGCAGTTTTAGGCTGCATCATTTAGAAGCTCTCCTCTTTGCTCCTCAGGCCATACCTTTAGCCCAGTGCTGGGTTCCAGACAAACTGACACTCACTCTGAGTAACTGAACAGGCTGACGAAGAGATTTGATGAGGAACAGTTGAAGGGACTGGAGTTTGTTAATGACAACAGTGGTGACAGCCATGACAATAGTAAACACTTGCTGAGTACTTACTGTGTGCCTGGAACTGTGCTAAGCGATTCCACATCACATCGTTTAATCCTGACAACAGCCTTTCGTTGAGGGGCACTGTTATTTACCACCCCCTCATATGCAGATAAGGAAACCAAAGCTTAGGTTAAAAACTTAACTCGAGGTCACACAGCTAAGAAGTGGCAGAACCATAGGATTTAAGCTGTAGGAGATGAACTTAAGTGGTGACCACGACACATTTAAAAATTTGAAGGGCGGTCAAGAGGAAGGACAAAGATTTGTTTCATTAGTAGAGCCAAGATCAATGGGTAGAAGTTACAGTGAGACGGTTCTTCTCTGAGTACAAGGGCATCTAGTCTTGAGCAGAGAGGGAATTTCTTTTCTGGATGCCTCTCTCCTCGCCTCATGCTTTCTGTGGGTCCTGAGCTGCCCTGCTCCATGGAAACCCTTTTAGGCTTACCCTCCCCAGACCGGACCGTTCTTCCTCCGTCCTCACCTTCCTGGACCTGTCAGTCATGCTCACTTTCTCAACATGCTGGACTGCACGAGAGCATGTTTTCTCTGTCTTCTTGCTTTGGACTCCTTTTCCTGTTGCTGTCCTTTACCTGTGACTATCTGAGACAAGGCCGTGTCCTGAAATTCTGGTCTTTGAGCCACTCTTCTGATAACTCTAGTCCCGGTGTACTGCTTTGACTTTTAACGGAGCTCCTTTCCTGATTTCCACATCTCCTTTGCTGATGCTCCGTTTTTCATCAGAAACTCAACATGGCAAAACAGAGACCTGCTTTACCCCTCAAACTGTGCTGCTCTCTAACCTCCCCATTTCTGTTATGGCAACCCTGCTGTCCTGTTCCTCCAGGTCTGCCTTTTCATCTATCTTCTGCCTGAAATCATCCACTGAATCCTATCAACTTCTCATTTATAGGGTCTCTTGAATTTGTTCCTGCTTCTCCAGTCCCACTATCACCTCCAAGGATTAGTCCTTGTTACCTCCCTCCAAGTCTCCTAAATACTTTTGTTATCACAGAACTCCAAGTCTCACCATTCCCTCGTATAAAAACCTAGGACGTTGCCCATCTAATTGGGCCCATAGATTCAACGCAGAGTTTCAGACAGCTGCTCCTGATACCTGCCAGCAGAAACCTATCCCTAAATTGCTGGCCCTGTGCAGTTACCCCCCTTACGCTACCCACCAGGCTCTCATGCCCCTCTTTACCTTCACTCATGCTACTCCCCCCACTGAGAGCAGTGTTGTCATTTGTCGGTTTGACTTTTATGCTTTTAAGTCCCACCCTGTGGTCCACTTCTCCCTCTCAGTAATCACTTCCTCCTCAGCATCCCTCTAGTCCTTGTAACCTGCTGAATTTCACGTTCTAGTATTTGATTAGAGAATCCATTAGAATTTTCCATTAAAAAAAAAAACTTCCTTAGTTCCTCAAAGTAGATTTTAAACTTCTGGGCAATGTCTTATACGTTCTTTATCACAGTAACACCCAGCACTGGGCTGTTCAGACAGGTTCTTGTTGACTCAGAACAAAAGAGAAAAAGAATATTGACAATTTATTAAGTTCTTTAAACGTACCAGTCGCTGTGCTAAGGAGACATTGCCCTCATTTTAAGAAAAGGAAAACAAGGCCAAGGGGTTAAGTAACTTACCAAGGCCACATGGCTGACAATACTTGTACCCAGGATTTGACCCCAGGTAGTTTAGGTCCAGAGCCTGCACACTCAACCACTGTACCATGATGATCACACAGAGGGTTAGTGGGTGCCAACCCTGTGCTCTTCTTGAGAGCCAGTAGGACCCAGCACTGTCAAGGTTTGGTATTTGATAAGAAGGACCCTTCTTAACCGCCCCTCCAAATGGGGACACACAAAGGTGGTATTTACGGAGGCAGCCTCATCACGGCCATGTCCTCAGGGAGGTTGGATCAGGGACTTGCATTAGATGCCATGTCCTCAGGGAGGATGGATCAAACTATCCTGCTTGATTTCAGTAGCTGTTTAGGACCATAATGAAAAGAAAGCCTTGTCTCTGTGGTCCTCAAACTTTCTTGTTATTTCTAGAATTGAAGTCTGGGAACTTCCTTGGCCTTACACTCTGCCAAACTTTTGGTATTATACCTTTTCATAGTGTTGATTTTATTTATTTCTGTCTCCTTTAAGATCTCCATTTGCATCTCTACTCTGAGAGTGTTGACAGAAAGGATCCCATCCCCATTTCTTTCTTGGATTGGCCAGAACATTTTGCTACCAGATCTATGATTTTACTGTATATAAAAATAAAGCAGTTGTTTCAGAGTATTAAATAATTAGACCCTTTTGGGGAGAGTAACTCAATCTTTTCTCTATCGTAAGATAAAAGGAAGTGTTAAATCAAGTGTTTTTTAAAAAAGGAAATGTTTACGGAAAAAACGATATTTGGAGAAACGAATCCTTGGGGCAGTAGTCAAGGCCAAGGGCCAAGACACAGCACTGAACATTTGCTGCGGATATCACTACACAGGAAGCAGGAGCAGTGGACAGCCACAGATGTTCATGGGTGACCCTGGCCCCATGAGTGTGCATTCTTTATGAGTTTTGCGGCAAATATTATATTTGATGGCAAAAATGAAATTTTTGTTGTAAAAGTTGCACTATTATCCTCTAAGTAGTTTTTTTTTTTACCTTGTAATTTTGTACAGATATTTAAAAGTAAGTGTTTTAAGTATCAGCTCTAGCTAAAGAGAAGTTATGTCCTTCATAGACCATCTCTACATTGTATATAAGCTTCAAAACACAAACCCCAGGCATATAATCCTGCTGTTGGCCAGCCACCAAATTTTCATTTGAAACACAAAATATTTGTCATCTGAGGACTGCTTGAATTTACCTTCGATTTTTTTATCATGTCAAATATTTCTTTAAAAAAATTTTTTTAGAGAAAATTAATTTTAAAATTATAAAATGGAGACAGGAGACTTAGTGATTTGGTGGGAAGAGCAGTGAATTGGAAAAATGAGACGTGGGTTCCAGATCTGACCCTGCCGTGTGATCCTCGCCACATCTGACCAGTTTGGGAACAGTCTTCTTGCCTGGAGCACGTGTATACCAGAGTGTGAGAGAAAGAGGTCTTTTCCAGCCCCTAAACACTACGAGGCTTTTGTGATTCAAGCATACCAGAGTTCTTTCTTACTGCAACAGTGACCTCTTGTGGTGTAGATCCTTAATCAGTTTTTTTGATTTGCAAAATAAACTTTGGATTTATTTTGTTGTTGTTTCTAGTAGCTGTATTTCATATTGTAAAGCAAATCTGACTTGTCTTTAAAAGATAAATCTCAGTTGAAAATCAGAGGTTGCTTGAAATGAGGTATGGAGTACCAAACTCCATTTCTGGTTTCTTTAGAAATTATATTTAGCCAACTCTTGACTCTTGACACTTACAAAAAGAGAATTGCTTTGGCTTTTGTGCTGAGTGTTGTGTGTATTCCTCTTCCTCCCAGGGACCAGGGGAAGAGGCATTCAGGGGCCTCCTTGTGCTCCCGAAGCTCAAACCGGAGCAGGCTAGACACCAAAACAGGTGAGGCTCCCGTGTTCTTAGAGGTCCCCAGCACTCCTTCATCTTATCCTCAGAATCTTCGTCTGTAGGATAATCATTTGCACTAAAGAGGTCTGATGTTGGCTCACTCCAACATCTGTTCCAGGAACTTAGTCCAGCTTGGTCACATGTCAGCATTTATTTTGATAAATTTTTATTATTTTCACAACAGTCTTAGCGCTCTTACCATTACCCAGCTCTAGTGCCTCAAGCATCTGTAGATTACAATCTTAATGACTGCACAGAAATTATTTTGTAAAAGCACTTGGAAGGTTGCAAAACTTGACATCCACATTGTTCTTAAGTTCAATACTTGAGTCAAAATCATGGCTCCCTTAAATGAAACTATATTAACTATATGAAATCAGCCCTTTGCAACTTTAAATTGTTTGAGAAAGTATATAACAATATAAATCACAGGCTAGAAATGCTACAAAGTGTATTCATACAATGGAACATAGCAGTTAGAAAAATGGACCAGAGCACATTTATAATATTGAATGAAATGACTACAAACATAACATTACATGAAAAAATTAAGTTGGAAAAACAATGACATGTGTTGTTTATGGTTACGGATCTATGTGGTAAACATGTAAAGTCAAGCATGATAAAAATAATCATTCAATTTAGAGTGGTGGTAACCCCTGGGGAGGGGAATGGATGGGGTAGGCACACAGAGAGCATTAACAATACCTGTAATGTTTATTTCTTTGAAATAAGGAGAATGAAAATACAGTTAGTATTTGACCAAACTATTTGTGGGTACACAGGTGTTTGTTATATTCTTCATACTTTGTTTTGGTGCACATGATCTTTTATGAAACCAAACTAATATTCAGTTCAAAAATATTTTATTACCTTCAGAACTAATTTCTTATCAATCAAATGACTTTTGTGAGCAGTGGGAATTTCTGTAGTACTCAGGAAAATCTTAGATAGACTGATTTCCTCATCAGCATTGTTGCTAAGCATCTTACGTGTACATGCTAAAAACAGCAGCCAATAAACATTGTGTCAAGTTTTTGTGTCCAGAAATCGAAGCTGCGGTTAAGGACTATAACAACTGAGACAGCAAAATCTTCAAAAACATGCTGAAATTTCTGCTTGACTTGCCCAATTTCCTGTTGAATCATAATTTTTATATTTAGCAAACTGTGAACCTAGATGAAAGTGCTTTCTAAATGGTTTGTTGCCCAGGACTGAGACAAACTGTATTTATTTGTCCTCTGTGGATCTTAAAAAGCAGTCACATGACTCCAGGCTTCAGTTTCTAGGGTAGAAGCTGGGTTAGTGTATAAAATGGGGTTTTTGTGGAGAGCAGAGTTGGAGGAGGTGTGTGAGGCGAAAGGCCATAGCCAGACACCACTGCTTGCACAGGGGTTCCTGGGAGAGGGTTGAAAGCAGACTTACACCACAGCGTCTGGCAAACTTCTGTTCTGAGAAGAAACAAGTCCCAGAAACATTCAGAAGGACCTACAAGGGCCTTTCCTTTCCAAAGGCTAAATAAACTGCTCTGTGATTTCTGGCTCACCCCTGTAATTCAGCTCTTCCTGGGGTGAACATGTTATCAGTTTTGTTTGTCCTGACAAACGGTGTGATAATAGTGGTTTCTCCATAGAGCGGTCCTGCTAAAGAGCATGTTGCATAGAAGGTGAAAAGGCTGCTTTGAACTGATTGGACTTGAAGTCTATATTTCTAATAAATTTAAGTGTGTCATAAATAGTTGTCTATTATATTTTTTGCCTGGCTTATTATCTCCTGGCTTTCCCCTTGCCTTGATATATGTTGAATTTATTCGCATACTTTGGACTTTGACTATGTCTGATACCTGGGAATATGAGCCACTGTGGCTTTTTCATATTGCTTGAATAGTCATGTTTACTTTTAGGATCCATAACCATGATTTATCAATGTGAGGGAAGATTCATAAAAGTAATAATCCAAAAGATGGAGATGGTGGTCTGCAGTCCTTTTCCTGCAATTCTGAAACCCCAAAAGCTCTGAAAGCTGAAATACTGCACAAACTCATTTAGTGGCAATGCCTGACCCGCACTGATGGGAGGCCAGTTATAGTCTTTGGTTCTTTAGTGTGAGTATTCACATATTTTGCTGCAGGGTGCTGCCTCAGGAGACCCTGCTGGTGGTGGTATGTCATGCAGTGTGGGCACCATATTGCCTTACTCAAATTCAAAATTTTCTGAATCCCCAACCACGTCTGGTCCCAAAGGTTTTGGCTAAGGGATTGTGAACTGATATGGACTGGTTTTGTCCTAAAGACAATTCAACTATGTGTTTTGGTGAATTCTTCCTTTTGGGTTGGGCAGATTCTGTGCAACCTTGCTATTAAAACCATTGACAGCACCTACATTGTTTAATAACAGCTTTGTTGACATCCTTTCTATCTGCTTTTGCTGCTCAAATGCTCTTCATGCCCAGTGTGCATCGGCCCCTCTTGATATTAGGAAGGTTTGATAAAAGCAAGCCTGGACTCACGGCAGCTGGGGGTGGCCGTTTCCAGCACGGAGTGTCAGGGAAAGGCCTGTACACTGGGCGGGAGAGCTGTCCAGGTTCTCATGGGTGATATCACCACTGCTTGGAAAATTTAATATGTGCTGTGTATTTTTTTCTCAAGAGTAATACAAGTACATGAGAGGTTTTGGAAAATACAGGAGCACATAAAAGAAGATAATAACCTGTAATCCCATTACTTGGAGATGCTCATTGTTACCCCATTTTACAGAGGGAAAGTGAAGCAACTTGCCCAAAGTCAGCTAGTAGGTGACAGAGCTAGGAGTCAAACCCAGACAGTGACTCTGGAACCAGTGCTCTTAACAGGCTTCCCTGGTCAGCTTGTCTTGGTTTTGAGTTAAAACACCCTAAAAATATACAAGCCACACACCCTTTCACTACTCTGTCTCTCTCTGCAGAACCTTCTGATTGCCCCTATGATTTCTAACTCTCCATGTGACATTTTTAGGGTCCAGCCACCCACTGCGGGGGCACTTAATTGGTACCAGGTCTGCTCTAAGCAGGTACGGACTCCCTGAACCAGTATACGTTGGGTGCCAGGTGAGGGCCTTAGGAGGGGACCTTCAGAGAAGGAAGGCTGAGGATTTTGTCTGTAGCACTGCTGCTTAGTGCCCGGCACAGCGGTGCCCCCTCCGGCTAGACTGTCAGTGTTTTAGACCTGGAGATCTTGCCCGCGTGAAATGTAATCATGATTTGCAGTTTCTAATGTGATTTACATTTCTCCCCAAAGTTACCTTCTAGTTTTCCAGTTTGCTTCAGGGCAGAATAGCCCTGAAGAGGTCAAGTGCAAGGGCTATGGAGCTCTATGACCTTGGGCAGGTAACTTAATAACCCTGAGCCCCACTTTCTTCATCTGGAAAATAGTGACAGTCTGGGGACCTCCTCATAGTGTGACAAAAATTAAATACAGGCCTGCTGGATCTAAAGTACACAAGCTGTGGGAGCTATTACTCTTCCACAGCCTGCATCCTCAGGCAGCATCTCTTCTCGGTGATGTGGTGACATCACACAGCCCAATACACTTCAGACAGTGATGATCTGTTTGTTGGTTTTTTAATCAGGGAAGTGAAATCCATATTGATTGAGTGTTACTAGACGCTAGGCACTGGGCTCAGAGCTTTGCCTATATCATGTCTTTGAATTCTCATAACCCCGGAGGCAAATATTTTAATCTCTGTTTTGCTGATGAGGCTCAGAAAGGATAAGAAACCAGACCCTTGTCACCCAGTGCATCAGTAATGGAGTTGGGATTTGAAATGAGATCTGCCAGCACCCAGAGCTCGGACTTCCCACTGCCCCACACAAAGCCACAGGCGTGAACAGCACTGGCCTCACAATAATGTGGACATTTTATTTTCTATAGGAAAGTTAATCCCTGCAGGCCTCCCTTTCAGAAAATTTTTCATTAAACATTTTCAAAATCCTTATTCTTTTCATATCGATAGTTTTCTATTTATTTTATATTACAGAGGGATATGTTTAAGTAAACAAACAAACAAACACAAAAACAACTCCAAACTCTTTGCCTCACTGATGATAATTTCAACATTTACAAAGCTGAAGACTTTATGCAGTGTCCCAGAGTTTAAAGTTCTGATTTCTTTACATTATCTTATCTGAGTTTAATTTGGGATGATTTGATTAGAAGAAATGTAGTTCTAATTAGAATTAGTTGGGCTTGGGGGGCAAAGCATAATGTAATTCTAGAGTTTGTTAATTATAGGGATGGATAACACAATCTCATGGCAGTGCTCCCGTTATAACTCCTTTTTCATGGCTCTTTCTCCTCTTCTGGGTTTCTGTTGCAGACTTAAAACTCGACTTGCAAGAAAAGGATACAGAAATAGAAGTAGGTGAAGCCTTTTGGAATACAAGGATCGTACCGATTTTGCGTGAATTAGAAAAAGGTAAAAAAAAAAAAACAAAGTTGTTTTACATTAAAAATATCTGCACTTATTTATATGTTCCTCATTGCCCTGATATTTTCAGCACACTTTGACTGTCATTTCTGTGAACATGTTCAAAAACAAATGAAGTCATCTATTTTATTTACCCAGTAATGTATGTATGAGATATTATCAATACATGTAAACTTAATTTTCAATGAGTAAAGTTATATTTTAAATGCAGCAAAAGAACCTACTTCTGAAATTCCCTTTGGAATATAAATGATCACCTCCTCTTCCCAGGGAAATGCCAGTTTGAACACTGTAGAGTGGCAGTTCATGAAAAACGGTGAAAAATTAAAACAGATTTCAGGCCTCTGAAACCCTGACTAAGTCTCATAGACTGGCATCCTTGGCAGGTGTGCCTGTGGTTTTCTAGATCCAAACGTACACAGTCAGCCCTCCATGGCTGCAGTTTCCACACCCACAGATTCAACCAGCTGCAAATGGAATTTTGATCCGTGGTGGTTTGAATTTGAGGAAGCAGAACCCGCGGATATGGAGGGCCGACTACACTATGTCATTTTATACAAGGGACTTGAGCATCCACGGATTTTCGTATATGCAGGGGTCCTAGAATCAATCCCCTGTGGATCCTGAGGGAGGACTGTGTGTCCTCTTTCCTAAGGTTGAGCATGCATGTTAGGAGGCCACTCAGAACGGGAAGTGGCCTGGGATATGCCCAACCCTTACACTCTGGAATGCCCCAGAAAGGAAGGCTCACAACCCATGGGTCTCTGCCAAGGTGACCTATGGAAAGCTTGACCTATGGAATGCCCACCCCCCCCCATCCCACCTTCTGCCCCCTTGCTGCTCCTCAGGGATTCCACTTCTGAAGTTGAAATGGGCTCCTCTGGAGCTGCAGTCCTAGCCCAGGGCCGAGCCCAGTGCCTGGCCCACAGCACACATGAGGCCCTCACTAACAACTGTGGAATGAGTGCTCCTTGGATGAGCGAACCAGCATGGTAGCCACCGGAAGAAGCCCTAGGAGAAGCAGGGTAAATGAGTCCTTCCCACCAACGAACCAGGGAAGGTGTGCAAAAGACCTACTTCCTTAAAGGTTCAAATGACCTCACGCCTCCTGGGCTCTCTGATGGTGCTTGGCAGTGTTTCTGGTTAATATGGGAGCCCTGGGTGGGGTTTCTGGTCCTGGTGCTGCTAACGAAGCAGATGGCTGGGAATCACCTGATCTCTGTGCGCAGAGGTGCTCTCACCTGCCAGGTGAGGCATAGCCAAGGCTAGAACATCACCAAAGTCCACTGCAGCTCAAAACCCTGAGAATAAGACCATGATGACTTTGTTCCCCCTAGGGTCAATCATTTTCACCCTCATGATAGCCTGATTAACATTGGGCCCTTTATTTTAGGAGATGTGCCTAAAAACTATTGGGAGAGCAATCAATCCGGGCAAAGGTTAAAGAAAAAAACATACCAGGAGGAGCACAGTGGGGCGGATAGGGGCAGCACAAAGGCCTATCTTGGAGAAAGTCTTCAGCTTGAAGGATTTTAAGAGGGTTCTGAGGGCTCTGTCACCACAGGCACTAACAGAGAAAACTTAGCAGGAGTTTGGGATTTGAAATTTGGATGAATCTCCCTTCTTGGGGGATTATTAAATGCTGAAGGATGACATCTCTTCCATAGACAACTTTAAGAACAGCAAGTGGTGGTAGGACTAGGTTACTTGACCCTTTGAGATCTTTCCTTCCTCCCTTCCTCCTTCCCTCCCTCCCTCCCTTCTTTCTTTCTTTCTTTGACTTTTTATTTTGACATAATTTCAGACTTTTAGAAAAGTTGCAAGAATAGTACAAAGAAATCCTGTATGCTCTTCCCCCAGATTCCCAAAATATTAACATTTTACCACATAAGCTTTATCATTCTCTCTCTCCCTGCCCCCCTCTCTCCCTCTTGCTCTCTTTTTCTGTACACAACCCCCCCCAACACACGCACACATTGTCTTTTTCCCTTTTTTGAACCATTTGAGAACAAATTGCCATCATGATACCCCATATCCCTAAGTACTCTAGCATGTATTTTTAGAAACAAGGGCATTCTGTTATGTATCTGGAAGTTACAAACATTATTCAGATTTTGCCAGTTATCCTAATGATTTCCTTTATAGAAATAAAATACAGTTGTTTGTCATGTCTCTTTCATGATCTTGATGTATTTGAGGAGAAAAGGCCAATTATTTTATAGACTGCCATTGGGTTTGTCTGTTTTTTTTCTCACCATTAGATGCTTATTAGGTATTTGGGGCAGTGTGCAGCATGAGCGGTGCTGTGTCCTTCCCAGTGTATCATATCAGGAGGCACGTGATGCTGATTTGGTCCTTTACTGGTGATGTGGACTTTGATCACTTGGGGAAGGTGGTGTCTGCCAGGTTTTTCCACTGTAAAATCACTGTTTTTCACTTTCTAATTAATAGGTATCTTATGGGGAGAAGTTACTTTGAGTCTACCTTGCTTTCTGTTACTCATCAAACTTTCACCCACTAGCTTTAGCCCCTTGAGAATCTTGATAGCTCTTAGATTTAAGCTGTCTTTTGAGGCTACATGGCAGTTATAAACAGACCAACTGGTAGAAAGAGGTAATATGATCAACAGTTTAAAATTTGACCCGGGAGCCTTCCTTTTTAATTTCTTTTAAGCTAAAACAGCTACTCTTAAGTAGAACCCACCAGGCTGAAGAGTTTGTGGAGGGAAGTATTAGAAAAATACCTTGAAGTCTACCCACTGCCACAGAGTAGCCCTCAGCCTGGACTTGGGGTTTGTGAAGAAACTGCCAGTAACAGGAGAATAAAACAACAAAACAAAACTATTTCTTACAGTAGAGCTCAGGTTTTTCCCTTTATTTAAAGTTAGTCTAAGTCATTTCCCATCAATTCATTTATTTAAGTGCATAATTGAAAGGCATGGAAGGTTACTTAGCTATTGAGGTTTAAAATTTTTTCTTAGATGTTATTGTTGAAAAGAGCTAAAAATGGCCTGAGTCATTTCCTTCTGCAGGCGCACACTTCCTCTATGCGGGCTTTCAAGAGCACATTATGGTATTTATTTAAGATTGGTTTCCTACTTTTAAATTTTGTGACGGAATCTATCAGAGATAATATTTTTCAACTGAATGCCGTATACCTTGGATCCTTGTATTCCCCCCATGTTCTATTTTGTGTGCTACTTTTCTTCCTTGTATGCCTGTTGGTAGGGCTACCACTTTCAAAAATTGCTTTCCTCAGAATTCTAATTACAAAATGAAGTGGTCTAGGTCTCCCGTTTCCTAACTAAAGTCTTCTTTTTATTATCCTCTTTGCTAATACCCACCTCCAAATAATGGTGGATGTGGTGACATTTTGAGATTTTGTTCCACTTGCACCTTCCTTTCTCAGATAATGAGCATTATTCTCGTAGGAAAATGTTAATCATCGTTTTTATCAATAGGCATATTAGAAAATGAATCTGCATTAAACTATGTTATAGGCTGTCAGTACAGTATTTTCACTGCACCATGCACTATCGGTACAAAGATGTGTCAGACGTGGTTCCTACTCACTTAGCATGACATCTATTTGAGGGCATTGGGCATGTAACACAACATGCATATATATGTGAAAAATAACAGTATCTGTTGAATGTTGCATGGTACACCTTTTCTAGAGGAGCCAGAAAGTAAACAGAGCCTTGTAGGACCAAAATCAGTAGGGACGAGGGTAAGGAGCACATTCTGGGCCCTTGGAACTGTGTGGCGGAGGGTCGACGGGAGAGTCGTGAGTGGAACGCTTCTGGGGCCCTGAGCAGAGCATTGGTGGGTGGCTCATCAGGAATAAAGGAGAGCAGCTGAGATAATGCAGTTCCACTTCTCAATACACTCTTTGAAAGGCTGTGTGTTTTAGATAAGCTAACTGATTAGTAAAGAAGTCAACATGGTAGGAGATGGAGCAACAAAATGGAAAAAAAAAAATCAGGTAGATGGAAATGATAAGAAACGGAAAAAAAAAGAAACGTAGTTCAGGAATTTGAAGATGTCTGGGGAACTAATTATGGGGTTTTACTTACTGTGTTTGACACACTTGTAAACTCGACCTCAATGAGTAAGTTCTGCTTTGCTCTCTTTGCCCTGACAGAAGAAAACATTGAAACGGTTTGTGCTGCTTGCACACAACTTCACCACGCTTTAGAGGAAGGAAACATGCTTGGAAGTAAATTTAAGAGAAGTATTCTCCTGAAGACCCTATATAAACTTGTTGATGTTGGCTCAGACTTGCTGAGCCTTAAACTTGCAAAAATTATTCTAGCAGTAAGTTTTTCTTTCCTCTGGTCTCGTAGACTGTAGCACGTAAAAGTTCTGTTTACTGCTTTATTTGTAAATATTACAAAGAAGGTTAGAAATGCAGTGTGTTTGTTTAGAATCTTGAAAAAAAATTAAGGTGGTAAACTGACATCCCAGAATTTTGACCAGAATGTACCATCTAAGGAACTAAGGCTGAGTAGGGATAAAATGTTCAAATAAACGCTTACACATGGACTGTCGCAAGGTTTTTTAAAAAAAAGTGACAATAGGCAAACACATTCAAAACAGTCGCTCAGGTAACCTGACTGGAGATCAGTATCGGAGAGCAGACTGTGGTTTCTGCACTACGGTTTCTGCTGGGTGCTTGGTTCCATCACGTGATTTAATAAATAACTTCAGATAACTTGGGCTGTGGTCATAGTGGCCAGGTGCTGTATGAGGCCGCTTGAAACAGAACCAGCTGCTTGGTGGTCATAGAAGGCTCCTGTGAGGTGTTAGAAGAAAAGGCCAGACACCTTTAGTAAAAGTATGTAGACGCTCTGTCTCAAACAAAATGATATCATTGTTTGAGTGCAGCCCTTTGTTGTCATAGCCATAAACAGTTGGAACCAAAAGATAAGACACAATTTTTATAGACCCTTCTAAGAGAGCCGCTAAAACAAATGAATGAAGCTTTGTTTACCTGGTTTCATAAAAGTAAAAGCTATTAACACCCATAATTTATATAATTTAAAATCTTAAAGTACACGGTGAAGGTAAGTGTTGGCATACTTACTAATAGTTTAGTAAGGGTGCCCACTATTTCTTACTTTGAAGTATTTCATAAAGCAGAATATTCTGACTACATATTCCATGCAGTGTTTTCTTATTTAGCTGCCACCCTAAACTATTCACCCTCTTTGTAAAAACTGTGATATGATACGTGATGCAGAAAGCAACATTTCCTTGAATTAATGATTTCAGTAGTAGTTTAATCCCCTCTCATTGATGAAAGTGGATCAGTTTTAATGAAACAGAAAGACCATAAACCACAGGGAGGATTTAAAGTCAGAAGTTATAAGTAGAGGTGAAAAGATAACTGCACGCTTGCCCAGTTCCTTCTCCAGCCCTGGATTTGGGGCACCTCCTGGCCCAGGAGACCCCAGTGTGAGGCTGGAGGGCTCTACTGGTGTAGCTGCCCTGGGCTGGACCCAAGCAACCAGCTGCCCAGGGACTGCCTTTGTTTTTCATCCTAGGCATTGTGCTCTGTACCAAGTAAGTAAATAAATAAAAGAGAGAGAGAAAGGAAGAAGGAAAATGCCACGAATCTGTTGATGCTCTGCAGAGAAAATGTCGTCTTGGTTATTAAAGGTGCCATTCAAATTAATTATATACATGGCACGATTTAAGTATTTTAGGGCAAAAGGCTGCGATCTGCCAGGCAGTGAACACATTCTGAACGAAACATATGTTTAGATAAAGCCCTTTCCATGACACTGACCGCCTGGCTGAATCGGGCAAGACCACTAGGCTACAGTCCAGAGTGCAGAGGTGGGTGGGCTGTCCTTTTTGATTGACTGTAGATGGCGGCCAGGATCGACCAACAAGTCCTACTTCCCATCTGCCACGTGAATCTTCTATAATGCTCCAGGCAAGACATTGCTTCCCTTAGACCTTGGTAATGGGGTTCTATGTAGATTTTTTTTTTTAAGTACATCATAAAAAGCTGTTGAAGAAAAAAAAAAATTTGACAAAAAACTGAAGATAATAGGAGTAAAAATTTTTTAAATAACTTCTGCTAATATTTTATCTACCAGTTTAATATTATAATTCAGACATTTAAACTTATTTATAGTTTAAAAAAAATCCAGTGAGTTTAATGTTAGTTCTGATTTCTTGCATTCTTTGGTTAAGTGGGGTTTGCCAGATAGCCATTTTCATTTTAACCTTTGTATCAAAAAAATCTTACAAAAATATATCTGCCTACTTTAAGATTTTTTTAGAGTACAAACATATATACAGTGTGAAAGCAACTACATTCAGGAAGGGAGGACAATCTAACATCCTATACAGGGGGAAAAACAGAAAAGAAATGGCAGTATGTCAACAGTGACTATATATAGTGGCAGTGTTATGAGTGATTTAAAAAACTTCCCTTTTCTTTAATTTTCCAAATTTGCTTTAAATAAAATAAACTCCTATGTTTAACATAAAGGTGAACTACCCCACTGCAAGAACCTACTTTGTGCCAGGGAATGAAAGTGAATAAAATAACCCCTGCCCTGCAGGCTGGCCATGTAGCTGGAGAGACAGAGGGTAAACACTTAAAGTGCTGAAGGGGCTGATGAGCACTGTGGGAAAAAAATAAAGCAGAGTAAAGGGAATGGCCTGTGTTGGGGCAAGTGCTGTTTTATATAGGGTAGTCTATATTCCTTGCATATAATTTAATGTTTTATTGTCTTTTTTGTCTCAAAGTCATAATTTTACAGTTACCAAAAGAGAAGGTATAGGAATTTGCTTTGAATGTAAACTGACCTTATATCAGGCCTGGAAATGGTGGGGTTTGTTGGGGTTTTTTTAATGAAAACTCTGATACCAGGTGTTCTTTTTTTGTTGTTGTTGTTTTTTCTTTCCCACTTTTCACTAAAAATATAAGACTAGGAGTGGGGAGTGAGGTTAGTTGTATTCATTCATTTATTCAACAAGTTTCACTAAGTACATAGCAGATGCTATGTTCCACATGTATAAAGAGTAACAAATCATGATTTTGACCTCAAAGGCTCATAATGTAGTGGTAGATTGCCAACAGATTAAAATATATTCCCAAATATAAAGGGCAATATGTATTTCCATTGATACAGATTTGTTTTCTCTCTAGTCAGCTTTTTTCCCCTAGGTTTTTTTTTTTTTTTTTTTTTTTTTCCTTGCGTCACGCGGGCCTCTCACTGTTGCGGCCCCTCCCATTTGCGGAGCACAGGCTCCGGACGCGCAGGCCCAGCGGCCATGGCTCACGGGCTCAGCCGCTCCGCGGCATGTGGGATCCTCCCGAAACGGGGCACGAACCCGCGTCTCCTGCATCGGCAGGCGGACCCTCAAGCACTGCGCCACCAGGGAAGCCCCCCCTAGGTTTTTAAACAACATTTTAAAAATACCTAAACATTGAAAACATTTTTTTTTAAGTTTTCATTTCCTTTTTTCATCCTGAGAACAGAAAGAATTTCCATTCTGCCACGTGTGACAGTTTCTGAGCCTTCCATAACAGAGCTTCTCAGACTTGAATGTACACACGATCCCTTGGCAAAGTTGTAAAATGCAGATTCTGGTTCAACACGCCTGGTGGGGCCTGAGATTCTGCATTTCTAATACACACCCAGGTGATGCTGAGATGAGATGACATGGCCTGTCTGAGGAGCAGACTCCTCAGTTGCAAAATGGGAATGACTACAGCTAATTTGCAGGGTTTGCTCTGAGATGTCATGAAAAGCACCAGAGCGGAGGGGCAGACAGAAGCTGCTCCATGAATAATACTCACCTCCCCCTTTCTCTCCAGCTCGGGGCTGACCACGCTCACCTTGGTATTTCCTACAGCAGACAGCACAGTGCCTGGTACACAACAGGAGCTCAATAATATTTGTGGATCAAACATAGAATGAATCTTTTAAAAATATGTCTGACAAATTCCATTATCTTTTTTTTTTTTAACTAGCTGAAAACTCATTAATAAATAATATGGAGGGCTTCCCGGGTGGCGCAGTGGTTGGGAATCCGCCTGCCAATGCAGGGGACACGGGTTTGATCCCTGGTCTGGGAAGATCCCACATGCCGCAGAGCAATTAAGCCCGTGCACCACAGCTACTGAGCCTGCGCTCTAGAGCCCGCGAGCCACAACTACTGAAGCCCACGTGCCACAACTACTGAAGCCCGCATGTCTAGAGCCCATGCTCTGCTGCAAGAGAAGCCACCGCAATGAGAAGCCCGCGCACCGCAACAAAGAGTAGCCCCCGTTCACTGCAACTAGAGGAAGCCCGCGCGCAGCAACCAAGACCCAACACAGCCCTAAATAAATAAATAAATAAATTTTAAAAAATAAGTAAACAATATTGAAGATAATTTTTAAGGGTACTTTTTTTCTAAAGGAATTTTTTCTTTTTTTTTAGATTAATTATTTATTTTTGGCTGTGTTGGGTCTTCGTTGCTGCACGCAGGCTTTCTCTACTTGCGGCGAGCAGGGGCTACTCTTCGTTGTGGTGCACGGGCTTCTCATTGCGGTGGCTTCTCTTGTGGAGCACGGGCTCTAGGCAAGTGGGCTCAGTAGTTGTGGCTCTAGAGTGCAGGCTTAGTAGTTATGACTCATGGGCTTAGTTGCTCTGCGGCACATGGGATCGTCCCAGACTAGTGCTCGAATCCGTGTCCCCTGCATTGGCAGGCTTATTCTTAACCACTGTGCCACCAGGGAAGACCCTTTTTCTTTAAGGATACTTTTTAATTATAAAATAATGACCTATATGCCATCCTTTTCACACAGATATATTTATTTGTTCAGGTGACCTCATTCCTACAAATATATTCTACACTCTTGCAATGAGGGCACGTAGTATTTCCATCTTACAGTAGGGTATGTCTTTTTATGCATGCTATTCACTGTTATACTTTTGTGACTGCTTAATATGAATAGTATTGATGTTCCACAATTTATTAAATTATTCTTAAATGTTGGGCATTTAGGATTTTTCATTTTAATTTTTACTACTTTACATAAATATGCAGCTAATTTAGACCATTTGATTCAGTCCTCCATTACTGTGTTTTTTTTTAAAGAGTATACTTCCTTATTGCTTAATTTACTTGAATATTTTTCTGTGATTTAGAAGGTAATTTTAACCTTTGAACGTTACTTGCAATTTTCTCAAAGCATTCCAGAAATAGGCTTAAATATTGTAATAAATACATATGTATTATCTAATCAAAGAATATTACTTTTTCATTTTATTTTATACAAATGATAAATATAATTGTACCTTTCCCCTTTCTTTTCTTTCCTTCACCTCCATGATGTATTCTTTTCTAGGTTAGTTTAATCTGAAATTTTAGTATCCATCTTCCTTTACTTTTGTGGAAGGCAATTACTCCATTTATCAACATCAGCACCCCCCTTTTCCTCATATATTCTTTGAAAAATAATAATTTCACATATAAGCATGAGACTTTATGAAGTAAGAAATAGAGGCTTATCATTAAAAGGTGCTTACTCTAAATATCACTTACATTGTACTTACTATAAGTGAGTTAATTAGATACCATAGTTGGCAAATATGAGGCCGAAACTTTTGAAAGTTGATTTCCTTAGAACTTTTATTTATGTTTTAAAAATTCTCTTGCCACACTTTTTAAATTCGATGTTTATGTTTAAAAATTATGGCATATCTTTATTTCCCTGCAGTGGAAATGTGATTTCTTTCTCTGCAGCTTAAAGTGAGTGGAAAGAATCTTCTTAATGTCTGCAAGCTTATATTTAAAATTAGCAGGAGTGAGAAGAATGATTCTCTGATTCAAAATGATGGCATTCTGGGTGGGTATTATTCACCACTACCATTGAGCAAATGTTGTACTTGAGTATGAATGAAAAGTTTGGAGAGCAAAGTTATAATTAATGATAGCTGGAATATTTTATTTTCTCATAATATGCAGAAGTTAGGTGATACCTGTTTTTTCTCTGTCCTCTATGTTTTCCATGTTTCATTTAATGTATCCTTTGGAACCTAGGAGGATAGCCTGTTATTTTTTTTTAAATGCCTGTAGTAATAATATATAATTGATAAAGTGGTTCCTATTTAAAAATTCATTTCCTGGTCTTGGTTTTACTACTAGAAAAAATACATTTAATAGTGTTTGACATAATTGAAATGTTTGATCTTTTGATATAGTAGGAATGATTAAAACTGGGAAAACATCTATAACTGTTGTATAAAATTGACATCACAGTGTGTCAAATGTGTTTCAAATATGTAGGTAGAGAAATTGTAATACATTCTAATTATCTAGCTAATAATGTGTAATTCTTTATATACCCTTAAATAATTAAGATGCTTAAATAGTTACCTAAACAGAAATCTTTTATGAATTAGTATTATTGATCTAAGGGAAGGCAGCAACATGGAAAAGACTTTAAGTCCTCTTTTTGCAACATAGGATAAATGGTCTTCTTCTTTCTTTCTTTTTTTTTTTAATCCCAGCAGACAGGGACAAAGCCAGTACTGAAAGAAATTTCTAACACTGAATCAGCTCATTGAGAGTAACAGACTAAAAACAAAGAAAGGTTCTGACAGATGATCACATTGACATTAATAAAAATTAATGTGAGATAGGCATGTTTAACTTCATCAGAGCTGCCTGGATTAATCCTAAAACCTAGTACTTATATGTTATTTGGATGGATGTTCTTTAAGTTGTCTTGGGAAAGGGTGGATGTTATATTCGAAGCACCCCTTTCTACTGTTGAGATACTTTTAAAAGTTCCTATCTTGATTAACTTTCCATTCATACAGCAACCAGTATATTCTTAAAGGTTTGTTGAAATTTAACTCTTAAATTGCTTTGATTATTAGTTATCCTATAACTCAAACTGTAACCAAAAGTAAAGTTTGGCAAATATTAATAAGAGGCGAGGAATGGTGGGCTTCCCTGGTGGCGCAGTGGTTGAGAGTCCACCTGCCGATGCAGGGGACACGGGTTCGTGCCCCGGTCCGGGAGGATCCCACATGCCGCGGAGCGGCTGGGCCCGTAAGCCATGGCCGCTGAGCCTGCGCGTCCGGAGCCTGTGCTCCGCAACGGGAGAGGCCACAACAGTGAGAGGCCCGTGTACAGAAAGGCCGCTGAGACTGCACGTCCGGAGCCTGTGCTCCACAACGGGAGAGGCCACAACAGCGAGACGCCCGCGTACCACCAAAAAAAAAAAAAAAAAAAAAAAAAAAAAAAAAAAAAAGAGGAGGCAAGGAATGGCACTCAGTTAAGAACACTTTCTTATTTACATATAATCCATCTTTTTGCTGTCATTACTGTTACAGAGATTTGTCTTAGCTAAAAGTAAGCTTTCCTGTTTATGCCATGTGAGTAATTCTTCACAAGCATTTGAATGTAGGTTCTGGCTAACCTTTTACAAATTGTATTTGATGTTCACATACAAGTGCTTTAATATCTCTCTTTTCCAGCTGTTCTACTCATCCATTTGTAATAATTCATCTTTTTGACAGAATCATTATTGGAGGTCCTGAGAAGTGAAGAGCTGCAAGCTAACACCGAAGCTTTCTTATACTGCGTGGGGGTGATCAAATTCATTTCTGGAAATCCAGGGTTTCTTCATGAAGTCATTGGCAAAGGTGCTGTTGAAATATTGATGAATTTGATGATGCAAATAAACGAGAACACCAAGAAATCTGGTACATGTTTGCCTAATTCAGGCCACTTGTTAGTCCAAGTAAGTATTTTACTCGAAGGAGTTAGACGTGTAAAGTTAGCCTTCATGTTGTCTAATACCGCTTACCTGCCAGTGGGTGTAACAGGAAACAGGTGGGCTGTTATCCGTAGCCAGGTGAGGGGGCCCGGCCTCGGGGATCAGGGTGGCAGCCCTAGCCACACCTCTGCCCGGTGTGTGCCCATTTCCTCTGGAAAGGCTATTCCATGGCTTTTCACGGAGCAGGTCTCCAGCATGTAGACATCTATTTCCACTACCCTGCGGAGAAAGCAAGCCTGGAAGAATGAAAAATTAGCACCTCTTCAAAACAATTGCATGTTTGGGCTTCCCTGGTGGTGCAGTGGTTGAGAGTCCGCCTGCCGATGCAGGGGACACGGGTTCGTGCCTCGGTCCGGGAGGATCCCGCATGCCGCGGAGCGGATGGGCCCGTGAGCCATGGCCGCTGAGCGTGCACGTCCGGAGCCTATGCTCAGCAACGGGAGAGGCCACAGCAGTGAGAGGCCCGCGTACCACAGAAAAAAAAAAAACAACAACAAAAAACAATTGCATGTTATACTCAGAATTTTAATAGGCAGAGTGTTAACTTTCAGAGTTTAAGACAGGTCTAGCCTGGAGATTGTTTATGAAGATTGGTAGCTTATATCATAAATATTGTATCTACAATAAAGAAAACAGAATTTAATGACACTGAGTGGACAGTTGCTGAGGGCATGTGTAGATGGCGGTAGCAAAGCCAGATACATTTAGTATGACCAGGGCAGGAAGAAGAAATGTGTTATGTGTTAGAGTTTCATTACTTCTTTTGCGGAAGATTAAATTTCATAGTTGAATTATTTTCATTGGAGCTGCTTCAGGTCTCGTATTCTTCTTTAGAAGAGATTTTACTCTTTAATAGCATTTGTATATCAGATAATAGCATCTTTGGTGTAATAATTGATGAGATTTGAAGTGTGCTTGTCAGTTAATGGGGCTTGATCAAGGACTGCGTGCTCGAAGCCTTGGGGAAAGTGTGCTAAAAATTAGATTTAGGCCCTGCCTTAAAGTGTATATGATAATTATTAATTTTGGACTTTGTGGTCTGTCTCCATTTCAAAAAAGACTGTGAAAACCTCCTTTAGTTATGAGTGATTCAAAATTCTACTGGATGTGCCATCTTTTGGCTAGGGAGACTTAAGAAACATTATTTTCATGCTGACAGTGTTATGGAGTTATTTAAAATTTTCCCTCAATGAAAATAGTTATTTGGGTTATATAATTATTATGTTTCTTGTTAAAATGCAAAAAAAGAAGTATGAGGAAGAGTGTAAAAATCACCTGAATTATTTTCACCCTTAGATAATCCACCTCCAACATTTTAGTAACCATTCTTCCATGCATTTTACATGCATATATATTATATACACTTACATATGTATAATTTTATATAATTCTTGCTTTTTATCATGAACTTCCTCTTCCTAAGAGTTGTTTTTGCTTGTTTTCCGTCACCCTCTTTTCCTCCTTGTTTCTCCTCCTGGTTCTCCCTGTTAGCCAATATTGTTCACACAGATGTACTCAGCACCTTTTAATACACTCATAGGTTTTCTTTTTCTTTTATAAATTTATTTTTATTTATTTATTTTTGGCTGCGTTGGGTCTTCATTGCTGTGTGTGGGCTTTCTCTAGTTGCGGTGAGCAGGGGCTACTCTTCGTTGAGGTGCACGGGCTTCTCATTGAGGTGGTTTCTCTTGTGCTGATCACATGGTCTAGGTACGTGGGCTTCAGTAGTTGTGGCACATGAGCTCAGTAGTTGTGGCTCGCGGGCTCTAGAGCGCAGGCTCAGTAGTTGTGGTGCATGGGCTTAGTTGCTCCACAGCATGTGGGATCTTACCTGACCAGGGCTCAAACCCATGTCACCTGCATTGGCAGGCAGATTCTTAACCACAGTGCCACGAGGGAAACCCCACTCACAGGTTTTCAAAAATGGGATATTCTGTGCACATCTCTTTTCTGTTTTAACAATACATAGTAAAAAAACTCAATAGACTTATTCTTTTTATTGGCAGCATAATATTCTGTGATGAAGTTGTACCTCAAATTCTCAACCATTCTTCCATTGAGATACTCTGCTTTTAATTTTTATGTAAAAGCTTTTGGAATTCTTGTCTTGTTTTAAAAACCTCTTTCATATATATATAGTTGTCCCTCAGCATCTGTGGGGGACCTGCCCCAGATACTAAAGTCCACAGATGCTCAGGTCCCATACTTGGTCTTCTGTATCCATGGATACAGTACACCGTCCGTGGTTAGTTGAATCTGCAGATGTGGAACCTACAGATAGGAGTGCTGACTGGATATATGTATATGCATTTATATATTTATACATAATTTATAAATTAAAAAAATAAAAACAAATATATAAATGTATTTGTATAGAATAAAAATATATAATTAAATCAGTTGGTATAAAGGAGAATTGAGTATTATTGTGACCCAAAATACATCAAATCCAG
Source organism: Lipotes vexillifer (assembly GCF_000442215.2). Lineage (NCBI taxonomy): Eukaryota > Metazoa > Chordata > Mammalia > Artiodactyla > Lipotidae > Lipotes > Lipotes vexillifer. Next base: position 1,821,635 of record NW_006772017.1, read on the forward strand.
AGCTAGAACCTCTGGTATGCCAGTAAGTACAGTGCACTTCTCCCTACGCTCCTCTCCTTTCCCTCTTCCCTTGCTTCGGCCTCCTCAAACGCAAACTGACTCAGTGCGTCAGATGCCCCTTTCTTGTCCCTACGTCCTTGCGTCGCTCTAGGGTGTGAGGGAAAGGGCACTGTAGTAACTCCCTCCTCGCTGCCCACCACCACTCACCGGGCACTGTCATCATCTCCAAAGCCTTCCTCTGAACCTGCCTGGGATCTGACGGGGGAGGGGCTTACACAGCCCGAGGCCTCTCTCAGGAGTGCAGTCAGCAGCCCACATCCCAGTCCAGCAGGAGAAAGCGGCCCATTATTGCCTCCACCTGAGAATGTGCTCCTGCTGTGGTCACCAAGAGCCATTTGTGTCAACTGTACACTGTCACTATGTGTATGTATGTTTACAAATTTGGGGGAAGGGAGATATTGTTTTAGGGTATTTCATTTGCAGAATCCCCTGAACTGGACATTCCCTTGTGTTTAATGAAAACAAAGAAAAACTGTTTTGTATCATCCAAATGATAAAAATGTAAGCAACTTGACTTCACTATAAGAACAGATGAAAATCTCTACTCTTACGAATGCGTCGCACTGACTGTCTTTTTACCAGCTCGCTCATGTGCACATTCACCCAAACAGATCTGGCCATGGGCAGAATTGTTCAATTACACCAGCCTTCAGAACCGGTAACTCTAGCTCAAGGCAGTTTTTAAAAACAACTTTGTTCAATTGAAAAAATAAATAAATGACTTGCGGCTGTACTAATAGAATAATGTCTGTAAGCCAGAGAGAACACAGCAAGGCAAAAAGATAAGGGCAGGACTTCCTCTCCTTGATGACTTTAACTGCTGTTAAACTTTGTGCATTCTGCCATCCAACCCAGTGCTAGAGTCGTCCTGTCTCCCTAAAGCAGCCCTGTTGGAGGCCATTGAATGAGTAGAAGGCGTCTGAAGCTGGGTCCTGCAGGTTGTGTAGGATTTGGGAAACTGTCCCGAGGAAAAGGGATACGGTGTGTTTGGGGGCTGCTGAAAAGGTAGGTCTGTCCAGAGCAGAGAGTTCTGTCGGGGAGGCGTGGGAGGTGAGATTCAGAGGCTACGGTCATGGGCCTCGAATACCAGGCTGCAGAGTGCAGACTTGGAGTAACACAGAGCGGCTGGAGGTCAGTGCAAGGGGAGGAGGAGGTGAGATCAGAGTGGCAGACAGGTGGGCGTGCGCAAGATGTTAAACTGATAAAGGCCGAAAAGCTGAAATGTGGCAGGAGGAAAGTGTGTCAGTGGTACGGACGGATTGGAGGGTTAAAATCCCACACACAGCAGCCCCAATTAAGAGGTGTTGCTGCAGTTATTAGATTTTAGACTGATTATAATGGAGCTAAAGGATCGAGATCAAGGAATGGGCACGAAAGAAAAAAAAGCTCCTCCACAGCATAGGGGCCAGTGATGCTTAGAGGAAAAAATACTGAAGTGTTGAGATTTTTGAAAGTTTCCTCTGCATTGTTTCTTACATATATGTATTGGTGTACACATACATGTATGTTTATGACTGCACCACTGACATCAAGAGACATTGATTTCACAAGTGTTTGTGCGGTGGCTGCTCTGTGCCAGGTGTGCTTTGGGTGGTTAGTAAGGCAGTGGAGGGCAAGAGAGCTGCCAGTAGGGGCCTACTTTTTAAATTTATTTATTTATTTATTTTTGGCTGTGTTGGGTCTTCGTTTCTGTGCGAGGGCTTTCTCTAGTTGTGGCAAGCGGGGGCCACTCTTCAACGCAGTGCGCGGGCCTCTCACTGTCACGGCCTCTCCCGTTGTGGAGCACAGGCTCTGGACGCGCAGGCTCAGCGGCCATGGCTCACAGGCCCCGTTGCTCCGTGGCATGTGGGATCCTCCCAGACCAGGGCCCAAACCCGTGTCCCCTGCATTGGCAGGCAGATTCTCAACCACTGCGCCACCAGGGAAGCCCAAGGTGCCTACTTTTTGATGATCCGCATGTCCAGATAATAGTATTCTGATGCCCTATTCTTTGACAAAACTCTGGTGCTTCCACAAGTTCAGTTCTACCTGTCAGATGCTTAAAAGCATTTTGAGAAGGTTGAGAGGATGATTGTTGATGCTCAGAGGGACCAGCACCACTTCCCACTAAGTGGACGGATTAATATTCCCAGTCTGGCAAAACGGGAGATGGGAGTTAGTCTGCAAAATCATTAGCGTAAAGAAGGTTAATCTGTGCATGATCACTAAATTCCAGAATGTTAGGCTTTCGGGAGAGCTCCTTGAAACCTGGAAAAAGAGAAATACAGACCAGATAAAAAGGCTAGGCCCCCTAGATTCCAGCATTAAATTGCATCACCTAAGGAGGTGACACAGACGAAATAGGGGTTTGTCAATATTAATCTCGGTGGATTATCAGGAGGTGTTAGGGTTCATTTCTGGCTTATAAGGCCCAACAATTGGGAAGCGATAATATAGGAACTGAGGAAAATTCCTGGAGTCACCTCCATCAGAAAGTCTGTTGTGGTTTCCATCATGCCCCCTTTCTGGGGACTGGAGACTAGTCTTTTGTATGCGTCACAGTCACAAACAAGCCCCAATTTCCCTGGTGTCTCATTTGTCCTCTTGTGTCTTGGGGACACTGTGTACAAAGCTGCTTTACTGTAATTGAAGAAAATCTCAAGGTACTCACATTTACAGTTAGGCAATTTGTAGGTATATCACATAACTATTAAACCCAGGTTGATTTAAACTAATGTTCCTATTTTTATGGATTCCTTTGTATTTCCAGCCTTTTCTTCTTTAAGGCCTGACCCACTTGATTTTGAGTTCAATTCTTAGAGAAATATATTCTTTCCCTGCTTTAGATTTAACATTTTTGAAGTTAGAACTGTCTGGCACCCCCCCAGATAACATGGTTTCTTTCCTTCGTCTTACACCTGGTCTCTCTTCTCTGGCCTCCAAACCTGCTGCCCAGGGGTCCTTCGAGTCCTAATCTTTCACCCTTCTTGCTCAGTACAGCTCCACTGTCCAAGTCTTCCTTTTTCTGAGCGGAAGTTTCTCAGGAAGGTCGGTCCTCCCACCCGTTGGCAGTCCCTGTCCTCCACTTTGGCTCTAGAGTGTGGGGAAAAGGAGAGTGAATTAAACAGAGGTTTGACCCTGGGTAGCTCAGAAAATGATAATGTTATTGTCAGAAATTAGAGGGTTATGTAAGGGAACTGATTTGGTGAGAGGAGGGAGGGAAATGATGTAATTAGCCCTCGTGTAAAACTTTAAGGTGCCAGCAGAACAGCCAAGTGGGACTGTCCGGTAGGAAACTGGAGAGAAGAACCCATGCTTAGCAGAGAAAGTAAAGCCAGAAAAGCAGACTTAGCGTCATCTACATGGATTTGACCATTGAAGTCAAGAAAGACAATGATACTACTCAAGGGGAGAGTAGAGGGAGAGAGTAGGGCTAGAGGAGGGCTGAGGACAGGTTCCATAAAATGGCCAGATTTGTGGAATAGGGAGAGACAAGAGAGGTAACCAGAAAATTCAGAAAGGACAGTGTGTGGAAGAGGGTAGAGATTTTAAGAGCAAGGATTGGTCACCTTTGGCAAGTGCTACGGCAAGCACACGGGGAAAGAGGAATTCCGCTACTGTGTGGGGCAATTTGGGTGGGCAGATGGGGTCGCGTCCTGTTGCAGGGGGTCTATCCACACTCTCTTTAAATCTTAAATGATTTCTTTATCTCTACACTTTTAAATTAAGAGATGTTTTGATATAGTTGGGTTTTTGTTTTTTAATTTCTAAGCCCTAGAGTAAACTCCCCGCTTTGGCTGATGTGAGTTCGCTCCTGTATTGTGTATTCCACGTCCCTAGCACGCGGTACTGTCGTCTGCCGGAGCCCTGATGGTCCCTCTGGCTTTGTGCCCGGCGGGGACAGGGCTCAGTGCTGCCTCATGGACTAGTGATGGGAGCACAGGCCTGAACTGGCGGTTCAGCTCTGACATTCTGTGAGCCTCGCCCTCCTCATCTCCCAGTGACTGGCCGTGCCTGGGGTAGAGGGTAGTCAGGAGAGTTAAACAAGATGATCTATTGAAGCACCTAGAACAGGACATGGCACGTAGATGGCACTCAGCAGAAATTTATTAAACAAAGTGAGATCAGAATCACCAAAACTTGAAGCTTCGGGCTCCCCTGGTGGCGCAGTGGTTGAGAGTCCGCCTGCCGATGCAGGGGACGCGGGTTCGTGCCCCGGTCCGGGAAGATCCCACATGCCGCGGAGCGGCTGGGCCCGTGATCCATGGCCGCTGAGCCTGCGCCTCTGGAGCCTGCGCGTCCGGAGCCTGTGCTCTGCAACGGGAGAGGCCACAACAGTGAGAGGCCCACATACCGCAAAAAACAAAAAACAAAAAACTTGAAGCTTCAAAGAGCAATTATTTCTGATAAGAAAAAATTAATCACAACAATTAAGATGACAGAGTTAAAGATGGATTTCATCTTTGTGTATTTTGTGTATGTGTGGCTTTCCTTTTTATCTTTTATTTTGAACTCAGTATAGGTTCACAAGATGTTGCAAAAATAGTAGAGGGGTCCTATTTACCCAATCACCCTGCTTCTCCCAGTGAGGACATCTTACGTAACTGTAGGACCTTATTAAAAGGGGGAAACTGATATGAGTACGATACAATTGACTATTTTACTTATTTGCATATTATTTTTGAGATTATGTGAGTCTCTTTTTTTGTCACAGTATTTAGTTTGGTTATTAGGCTTGCTAATTTTTTAATGATGTATTTGTTAGTGGGAAGGGGAGCTATTTCTACTTACGAGGTTTCCTTCCTGTAAAGGAATACCCAGGAGTGTAACTGACCACTCAGTCAACCAACTGGCGTGAGAGAGCGGGCAGTCAGAGCCTGCTCTTCTCTTTCCTGGCAAAGGGCTACATAATAGGCAACTCTTGTTCAACTTTGACTCTCCACGGATGGCATACCTGAAGATTTGGGGGCAGTCAGAGGTCCCAAGCATGTAACACCTTGGGCTTTGAATTAGAAATAAGAGAGAGACTAAGGCAGATGGGGAAGAAAGTTGAAGGATGTAGTTTATAGCTGAGCTGGGTGTGCTTTCTAATCCTGAACCCCTGAATCAGATTTGCCCACCCAGTCACAGGCCACACCTGCCCCAGGAGGAGCAGAAGAGAACACCTGTGCTCACCAAGCAGGAAGTGAGGGGTGGAGAGTGACCAGGAGATTATGCTAAGAAATGTCACCTCACAAGGAAGGAACATCAGGTGTGGGAAGTAAGTGCCACCTGCTTCTGGGGAGAGCCATTTGCTTTTCAATTGCTGTCATATCTGCCCAGTCTCATCTCTTCCCTGTAGACGTATTAGTTGTGGCAATAAAGAAATGTCACTAACGTTAACATGTAATTCTGAAAGTCAGTGTTATTACTCTGTAGTTCTTAAAGCATTATCTTTTTCAGACTCATTTTCCTTATTTTACTGCTCTGGCATTCTGTATAGTCTAGATGACATTCAAATTTCAGCTGTATTGATACATATAATGGCCACAACTGGAGGAATCAGCCACCTACTCATTTTACCAAGGTAACTGACATAGTGGCAGTAAATGGAGAAACAATAATAAACATAGGCAAATGTTAAATAAGAGTCTCAAAGTAGGGCACTGGAGCTTGAGGAGGGCAGAACCATTTCCTGCAGAAGTAGGGCACTCATGGTAGGAATGTGCCAAATAGGCTTCACAGCCAGGCATCAAGCATTGCTGAGGATTGCAAATTAATATTCCTTTCACACGCATGTATCTTAACTCTAAGAAAATGCTTAGGAAGTTTTGGAACTAGTGGTTTCATGTATATAGTGGCATCTTACAATTGGTTTCCTTTTTCTCAGGCAGAACTGTACTAATCATACATGAGACAATATGAAACTTCTTGGGTTACCACATGGGCTCTGGTTTTGGCATATATGTGGTCTCAGTCGGGCACAAATCCAGAAAATGAATATGCTTTCATTAATAGAGGGAGATGGTTTTGCTGAGGTTGGAAAATGGTGTGGCTTTGGTCTTAAATCATTTGACACTGTTTGTGGTCTCTGGCGGCTGTGTTTATTCTTTCACATCATCAGCGGGAAGTGAACCATTTTGCAGTTGGCAGTTAAGTTGAGATAAAGCTCTAGGGATTTTGGTTATGGATATTCCAGATGATTGAGCAATAAAATGAATGCTTTTAGGAGACAGTCAAATGGAGCAGGGGAGACAACAGATGAGGAGTCGCTAGAGCCCCAGATGCCCACCTACCTGGAGCTGGTAGACTTTCTGAGCTTCAGTTTCCTCATCTGAAAATTGGAGCTCAGGATACCTTTCCTGTCTACAACATTCAGGGAGCAAATGAGATCAAGCTCACAAGATAGCTTTATAAAAAATAAAGTAGCTGCTCATATTTTTTTCATAATAACATTCAATGTATAAAAATAAAATGACTCATGATGCTAATTTTGGTAGAGGAAGCATAATAACTTTCAGACTGTTAGTGCAATTTTCAATTGCATTATGTTCCAGAGTTTTCTTTGAAAGCCGGTTTTTTGAAATTGGGAAAATATTTCTCCAAGGAATAATACCGTGATTGACGGTAAAGTTCCCGGGCTAGCCAAAGAGCCTGTTCAATTTCTGATGCACCTAAACAGGAATTCTGTGGTGGGCTGTGAGCAGCAAGCCCCTCCAATCTGGGCCAGCTCTGCTGGCTGAATGCCTCGGAGGGCAGAAGAATCCGGTGAGTTCCCTGGGGACTGAGGACTCTGATGGAGGGAGAGTGCAAAGGGAGTAGAGAAGTCATCCACTAGAGAAATGAGCAGTATATGGAGGCCCAGGTGGACCAACCAGCCCTCCGCACCGTGCGCCCACCCCCCTGCAGTAGAGAATGCTGGGGATGAGGCCACAGCTGCTGGGCCTGCACTGTCATTCTTAAGTTCATTGATCTAAATCAGGAGGGCCTCATATTTTAAGGCAAATATTTCATGTGTTTGCTTAGGTTTTTCAAATAATTAATAATTGGAAACATAATTTAAAATCGATAATGAAGTACCTATATTGATTTTTTTAAATGCTAAATCTTTTGAATTCTAATTTTGCTTTACTAAAATGCTTTTTGAGCCCTTATAAAATAATCACTTCTTGATAGAATTTTTCCCTTTAAAATGGGTCTCCCGATGTTGACTGCATGGTGAAGACTTTGAGGCCCAGCTAATTCAGTGTGAGATAGGACAGCTTTGCCAAACTCACCAGGTGTTTTACCTGGAGATGCTGATTGAGGTTGGGGCCCAATCTGACGATCAAGGAGTTTGGGGAAACCCAGAGAGAAAAAGCTGCCTCAGGAAAAGTGAGCACCTCAAAGCTGTAGAGAGTGTGTGTGGCCCAGTCATTTTCCAGCAGTAGATTAGCAACCAGAATCACACCGGCATGTTTCTTCCCTGATATATACCAAACATTTAGGTCCCCTTTTGTCCCAGACATCATCTAACAGCTGCTAATAAGCAAGGACACTTAAATTTTTATCAGTCCTTTTTGTGGATCACCAGTTCCATATTCTTTTTCTTCTTCCCACTGGTTGCCTTCTGACTCAGTATATCTGTCCCAAGGCGTTGCACATTAAAGTGATGGGAAAAAGGAGAATGGAAACTCCAGTTTTTCAGTTTGCTATTTCTTGGTGAGATGACAGTTAAGAGGTTGGGAATTGTTCCAGTAAAGTCCTTTAGAAGCTAAACAAGCATCTGTGTATGCATCTAACTTTTACTTCTTTTTCTTTTTTTGTTATAAAGTATTTGAGATGGCTTAAAAGATTATATGCAGTAAAATAGAAGAGTACATAACTCAGTGGAATTAGGAACAATATAAACTAGAATAGAAAGTTAAGAAAGGAACAGATACATTTCTCCCAGCATGAAGCTCGGACTTCGGTGAACTCCTGCTTTGGGTGCAGGCCCAGTGGGTGGGCTTTCCTGCGGGGTGGAAAACAAAGACACAGCGGCAGAGCACACAGCTCATTAACAATTTCTGCAAATATATCTCTGTTAAAAAGTTGGAGCGAGGCTGAGAGTTAGGTGGGTTGACTTGGAATTTGCCTTTACTGTTACCACAGTATTTAGCTAGACTCTCTTCCCACTGATCTCTTTATATTTTCCCCAGAAAAAGCCACTTGTCTGTGCTCAGCGTTCAGCCCCAGCCCCTCCCGCAGTGAGATCATTGGCTCACAGCCAGCCTTTCAAATGGGGGGCCTTCCCGGCTGCATCTGCCTGGCGACCTCCTCCTGACCCTCCTCCCCCGGGATTTAAGCTCTGGTTTACCACCAGCCCTCTGCTAATGCCGGCACTTTCTTGTCAGAGGCTTCTTAAAGGGGAAAAGCCTCCTTTTCTGTCTCCCATCTCCCTTGTCCCTTCATTTCCTTCCTCCTCCCCCTTTCCTTCTTTCCCTTCCTCATCCTCTCTTCCGTCCCTTCTCCTGATGTGTATCATCCAGTAAGCTTTTTTTTTTTTTTTTTGCGGTACGCGGGCCTCTCACTGTTGTGGCCTCTCCTGTTGCAGAGCACAGGCTGCAGACGCGCAGGCTCAGCGGCCATGGCTCACGGGCCCAGCCGCTCGGTGGCCGCTCCCGGACCGGGGCACGAACCCGTGTTCCCTGCATCGGCAGG
>NW_006772017.1:1830402-1862776 GCF_000442215.2 Lipotes vexillifer
TCGGCAGGCGGACTCTCAACCACTGAGCCACCAGGGAAGCCCCATCCAGTAAGCTTTTTAATGGGCTTATTTATTGTCCTCTGGGTAGGAAAAGGAATAAGAAACTGGACTGTGGAGGAGCTCACAGTGGGAGAGAAGGTACCTGAAACTAGTGGTTAGGAGTCTGTGATGGGTGTGGAACAGGAAGGTCTGTTCATCTGGAAGAGAAGCAGTCAACCGCTGAAAAGTCTTCACAGAGGAGAAGTGAGCCTGAGCTGGGTCCATGAACCCGGGCAGGAGGTGAGCAGGTTGGAGAAGGGGCGGCGGAGTGTGATGGAGGGGGACATTCTGGGCAGAGGCAGTGGTCCGTTCAAAGGCTTGGAATTGTGAAAGGATGAGGTGGTTGTGTATGGTGCAGAGTCTGAAAGATGGAGAGGGAGGAAGGGGGAGGTGAAGGAGATGAGCTTGCGGGGGGTGAACCGCGCTTTAGAGAGTGAATAGTCTTTAGGATATGGATTTTGCCCAGTAGGCCACCGGAAGTCAGAGGAAGTCTTTGAACAGGGAAGGTTGGGTTTCAAGATGCTCCCTCTGGCAGCAGGGAGATGCTGTGGGGAGATGAGCCCAATAGTGGAGAGAGTGGAAGGAGCCCATGCGGGGAGTGTAGAGTTTGGGAGAGAGGTGAAATGGGCTTAAACAGAACCAGCAGCCTTGAAGATGGGAAGAAGAGGTAGAACAGGTGATCAATCAGCTGCTGAAAGGGAAGGAGGGAGAGGAGTTAGGAGCCTAGGAAGGAGCTGCTGTTGTGAATGACATGAATAGGGAATACACTAGTCCCCCTCCAGGAAGTCCATTTTTCTTTCATCGATTATTTTTTTATTCCTCCGCTCCTTTTAAATCATCTTAAAATCCATCTGCCTGAGATATTCTCTGATTCATCTATGGTTTTCTGAATCCCAACCTTTCTATTTATACCAGTGTTTCCTTTGTAGGTAATAATCCATTCGTCCATTCCATCAACAAATGTTTATTGAGGACCCATGGTGTGCCGGGCACTAGATTTAGGCCTGGGGGGCACAATGGTGAAAAGACAAAGTGTATACCCTCACTGAAGCTTCTAGTATAGAGAAATAGACAATAAAACATAATATAAAATAACCTAACATAAAGTAGTTTGTGGGGTGTGTGTGGTATGAGATGAAATTTGAGGGGTTGGCAAGAGTCAGACCATACCAGGCCTTGTACACCAAGGTCAGGAAATGGAGTCATATTCTAGGAGCAATAGACAAAAAGCCAGTAGGGCTTAGGGTGACAGAAAGCAGAAAGGCAAGATTCTGGAATGTGTCTGGTTTTGCTACTTGAGACACTGTGTTGATGGTAGTGTCATATATTGAGGCATCACTATGTATTTTTCAAGTGCATGGTATATGTTTCATGTATATTATTCTGCTAGCATCACAACTGACAAATCTGGAAACATTCAACTCACTCAACTCCCTGTGCTCCATACAATGTGATTGATACAGGCTGTAAATAGATAGGGATTTAAAATCAGGTGATGTGTCACATATAAATGTGTGCTTCCACTCTTGATTGGGGCCATTTATAAAAGTTATGTATTCGGGGCAAAAGAACCATGAGCTGTCTTAACTTTTTCTAATGAGGTGAGAAAAAGGGTTGAAAGGGAGAAAAAAAACCCCACCAAAACTGAGGTTGAAACAAGAAAATAAAAGCTCCTAAGAAAAGTCTGGTCCCTCCTGCTGACAGCGCCCCCTGCCAGAGGTTGAGCTGGGGAGCCAGAGATGACAACAGATTTAGGTGCCCAATCTGTGAAGCCTTGGGGGCCAGGGAAGGGGAGGCGTTTGTGTGCACCGTGGGTGGAATGAGAGTCCCATGATCTGCCACGGTCTCTGTCTGTCTGGTTCAGGCCAGGATTCACTTGGGCATCTGTGCTCTTTGGTGTCGGAGTGGGGAAACCTCTGAGTCTCCCTTTGGATTGACATAAACCAGCAGTGCTCCAGTGCCTGGGCTGTCTCTGAAGAAGAACAGGTAGAGCCAGGGTCCGATGATGAGAATTTTCCATTTTATGGCAGTGATGGCTTGAAATGCCTAGAATGGTTTGTTAGCCTTCCTTAGCTTAAGAGACTGCGTTGTAGATCCCTGGTAAAGTGGAATGCTAGAATAGTTTGTTTCCCCTCCAGTGTTTTGGATACTGAACCTTTCAGGGAAGAATTTACTAAATTGCTACATAATTGAATTGGCTACAAAAGACTTGCACACATTTATTTGAAGCATTAATTTTATTTTCTCTGCTTTAGAAGGTAGTGGGTTATATTTTAACAAAATCTTTTTGTTGCAGTTGTTACAAAGGAAAACTAATCAAAGATACATGTCATCTTAATAATTGTTTTCAAAGTTTATTACTTATGGCTTTATATTTACATAATGCTCTACAGGGTACAAAAACAGTGTTACATTTTTTCCACCTGATACACACAACCCTGGCTGGTGAGCAGGGGTTGTAACCCCCTTTTCACAGATGAGGAAATGAGGAAGCTGAGGAGCGAGTGAGTGCCTCAGTCACTTATTTAGGAAGAGATTTCGGACTTGAATCTCCATCCTTTCACTCTACGGCCAGCGATCTCCCTTCTTCTGCATTTTGGGTGTGAAGACGCACAACAAAGGCGGGGATGGGACCCATGACTTTTGAGCTCCTGTTAGTTAATCAGCAGTGGCAGTGCCACTCATGCATCTCACCTCATTGAATCCTAATAACTCCAGGGCAATTATCACCATCCCCGCTTTACTGTTGAGAAAAATGTGCTCTGGGAGGTTAACTAACCTAAACTGGTGAGTGGTGGGGCTGGGATTTGACCAGGCCGTCCAATGCCCAAGCTGACTCTCTTAACCAGTAGCCTGCCTGTACTATCTCACGAGGAAAGATCACACTGCATATTTAAAATTATTAGATAACAGCAACTTTCATTTTATGGATTTATTAAATTGTTCTCCACTTTCAGACAAGGGTTAAAGTACATAGGTTTTCTGAACATTTTTTTTACAAAATAAGACAAATTTGCAAGACATCAATTCTTGCCACTTGGAAGAGAATGAGACTAACAGTCTTAAATATTCTTTGGCTACCGCATTGTTATTTGATGGTATTTATAAGAATATGGAACAAGGAATTTCTGTTCTGTGGAACTCACATGTCACAGGGTCAGTGGATGATCTTATGACTTCTGCTAAACCCAGATGATGATTTGCTTAACCCTGGGGTTTTGGTATACTAATTGCTTCTTAACACGAATATTTCATTCATTACTTTTGAACCGAAGTAGGCTTTCTTTGTATTCATTTTTTGGTTTTCATTTTGTGCATACAGGCCCATGTTCTCTGATGGGAGATGCATAACAGGGCCTCGGTTTAGCTACTGATGTAACGAAACTTATGGTATGAATTATGCTGTGCTGATTAGTGTTGCTGTATTTTCTAATTTTAAAAAATGACACTAATGTGTTTTTTTTCATAGATGACTGCTACACTGAGAAACTTGGTTGACTCACCACTAGCAAGAAGTAAGTTGCTAAGCATCAGTGCCCTTCCCCAGCTCTGCACGGTGATGGGACAGTACATAGGTGACAAGGAGGTCTGCACCAATGTTGCCCGAATATTCAGGTAGGTAGACTAGGAAAACAAAGTAGCCTTACAAAAATGCTAATGTTTAGACTTAGGGTTTTTTTTTTTTTTAATATTTGTGTGTGTGACTGGCAAGGAATCCTGTTTTTGCTTTTTATGTCACCTCAAAGAAAAGGTAAATCTAGTGGCCCGAGTTTTTAAAAAATGATTTAAACTAATGACTTCATTTCTTATGTATTTCTATTGTGATTCTAAGCTCATTGATTTTAAGTTACTGTAACTAAAGTTGTGAGTTGTCCTAGTATTTTTACAAAACAAACAAACAAAACTTCCTCTCAGCTTATTGGAGATAAAGAGCTATATCACAAAACATGGCAAACCTGGTGCGCTTGGAAGCAATGCTTCCGGATTTTAACTGAAAAAGGAGGCCATTACTTAGAAAGACTGATCTGACTTAATTTGTAATTGAAGGTCATTTTATTTCAGTTGTTTGGCTGAACTTTGGCTCACACATTCACTAGTCATGTTTATACTTACTTTTCTCCAGAAGCAATGATCACCTGAATCCAGGCTGCCTCAAAGCAAGATGTGGCTAAATTTTGGAACTGTCTTTAAATTATGCATTTTTATTTCTTCCCTCACTGCTCTTTGCCATTGTTTTTACATAATGATCCTTCTCAAGAGACCCGGGCCTTTCTTGAACTATAATATTGTAGTTGTTTAATGAAATACAAAATTTCCTGAAGACTGAATTGGTAATTGATCCCAATATGAGGATGTGAGTCCAGCTTTGATCTTTTAGCACTGTGCTTTCCTGTCTGGGTACTTAATTCTGGGTACTTAGTCCCATTTTGAAGCACTATAAAATCATAAAGAGTTTATTTTTGTATGTGGTGGCATGTAGAGATCCAATTTAATTTTTTTTTCCCACGTGGACGGTTTTCCCCACACGTGTTATTGAATACACCATCCTTTTTTCACTGCGTTTGAATGCCTAGTCAGTAGAACACGAGGTTCCATATACTTGCAGGCCTGTTTGTGGACATTCTGTTTGGTCCGTCTTCAGACCAGTTCCATGCTGTTTTTACTATTCTGGATTTAAGTCTTGCTGTAGGATAAGATGAATCCCTCACTTCTTTTCTCCTTTAAGATCCAAATTCTTATTTTCTCTTCCTCATGAATTGGAGAATCAGCTAAAGTCCATGACAGGAACTTTGGATTTTTTTTCATGAAACTACATTGACTGTGTAGAGTATCTGGGACAGACGTGGGGATAATTGATTAGCATCTTTATGATATCGAGTCTTCCATCCACAAACAGTTGTGATGTCTTCTTCTTTTAATAAAATTGTATAACTTTCTCCAAAAAGATTCTGTACATCTTTTGTTAGATACATCTCTTCACGGCGCTTGCTGCAATTATGAATGCAATCTTCAAAAAAACACAATTCTAATGAGTGTTGCTAGTGTATATGGATAGTATTGATGTTTGCTTATTAATCTTGTATCCCAGGACATCTTTTTTTTTTTTTTTTCATTTTTCAGTACACAATTTATTGGCATTAAGTACATTCACAATGTTGTAAACTCTCACCATTATCTATTTTTTGAATGTCTTCATCACCCCAAACAGAAACTCTGTTGACCATAGGCAATAACTCCCCATTCCCTACCCACCCCCTCAACCCTTGGCAACCTGTAATCTACTTCTGTCTGTACGAATCTACCTAGATATTTCATGTCAGTGGAATTATGCAATATTTGTCCTTTTGTGTCTGCAGGCGGACTCTCAACCACTGCGCCACCAGGGAAGCCCCAGGACATCTTGATTAACATTAGGTCTAAGAGTTAGTCTATAGATTCTCTTTGATTTTCTAAGCAAATTTATGCAAATAAGTCTACTTTTGGTTTTTTTCCCATGATTACAACTCTTGGCCCCTGCCCCCACCTTTTTCTTAGGTGCGTGGCTTAGGATGTCCAATACAAAGTTGTGAGAGTGTTGAACCAGCTGACTTACTCCTGAGTTGAAAGGAAATATTTTTGTGGTTTTGCCAGTTGAAATTAATGTTTGTTGTAGGTTTCTGTAGATACCCTTGGACAGTTAAGGAACAATTTTCTCTCATTAATGGATTTTAAGTTTCCTTGAATACTTGCCTCGAGTGTATTTTGATTATGTGGATTTTCTTAACAGATTTTCTCATGTTAAGCCATTATATATTGCTAGATTTGCTTAACTAATATTCTGTTTAGTATTTTTCATCTATGGTTATGAGTTACATTGACCTGTATGTTTCTTTTCTCATACTGTCCGTGTCTGGTTTTAGTGTGAAGTTTACACCAGCCTCATAAAATGAGCTGGGATATATTCTAACATCTTCTCTCTTCTAGAAGAATTTCTGAAAATTAAACTTACCTGTTTCTTGAAAAGTTTGTAGAACTTGCTTGAAAGCTGTTTTATCCTGGTGTGTGTATATGTGTGTGTGCATGCATGCATGCATGTGTGAATGTCATTGACAACTGATTCACTTTCTTTAATAGTTATATGTCTAGTCATATTCCTATTTCTACTTGATTCAGTTTCTAAAAGTTATATATTTATAGGAATTTGTCCATTTAAGTTTTCAAACTGTATAAAGTCATCCCAAATATTCTATTATCCTTTTAATCTCTATTGCATCTCTAATTATGCCCCTTTTGTTTATATTATTTATTTAAGAAATACTTATACAGTGCCTACTATGTGCCAGGCAATGTTCTAAGCACTTTCCAAATACTAATTCATTTATTCCTTATAACAGCTTTAAAAGGTGGGTACTAGTATTATTATCTTCACTGTACCTATGAGGAGACTGAGGCATAGAGAGGTTTGGTAGTTTTCCCAGGGTCACACAGCCGTGATTTAAACCAGGTAGTATGGCTCTAGAATTCATACATTTAAAAGCTATGTTACACCGCCTCTTCATTTTGATATTGATTTTTATTCCTTATTTTGATGATTTGTGATGTTTCTCTTTTTCTCTTGATCAGTCTTGCCAAAGGTTTGACAATTTATTAGTTTTTGTGAAGAACCAACAGATTATTGAACCACTCTGTTGTATGTTTATTTTGTATTTTATTCCTTCTGTTCTTATCCTTAATAATGCCCATCTTTCTATTCTTTTGGGATACATTATATTTTCTTCTGTTTTGATTAGAAATTCAATTCCTTTCTTTTCAGCTTTCTTAAGGTTATAAATTTTCCTCTAAATACTGCTGTAGCTGCATCTCACAAATTTTGTTTTGTAGTGTTTTTGTTATTATTCAGATATAAGTGTTTTTCTATTTATTTGACCCACAAGTTATGTGTTTTTAAATTTCCAAAAGTAAGTTTTTTAAACAATGTGTTTTTCATTGATTTCTAATTTAATTGTACTTTGACCAGAGAATGTGATCTGAGACACTGGTTCTCTGAAAATTTACTGAGACTTGTTAATGGCCTGGCACATGATCAAGTTTTTAAAATATTAGTGATGTTTTACCTATTAATCTATCACTTAACGAGAAATTTATGAACATCTCCCAATTTGAGGTAGGTTTGTCAACTCCACCTTGTGAGTTTCATTGTTTTCTTGCTTACTTTTGAAAATGTGAAGCTATTTTCAAGGCTTTTTGCCTTAAGGTCTATCTTGCCTGATATTAATATACCACTAACAGCCTAGTATATTTGAGCATTTTAACATTTACTTCTACTGGAGTCCCAGGAGATTGACTGGTTGATATCCAGCCAGATTTTGTGTAAATTTCTAAGCTTGTGTTTTCTGAACCACATGGGCAGTGCAAATTCATACCTTGTACATGTGTTAGAGGCTTCAGGTTTCTCTTTTTCAAAGAACTTGAAAAAAATCTTCCCTCCTCCCACTTTGTGCCCCTGGAGTCTAGAGCAGACAGCGCACCTCCTTGAGGCTTCTCTGGATTGGTGTGTACAGTATTTCCAGACTGCTTTTCATGCACAGAACAGTGCTTTGAAGGTCTGCATTTAAAGTGACCCTAGGTATAGTTGAACTTTATTGAAAAACAAAGTTTATTTTTATTTTTTCCATTTGACATTTCTGCAGCAAAGTTACTACTTATCATGACTGCTGTGTAGCCTTGGCCAACTACTCCAGATGTTATGCCTTGTTTTTGAATCTGATAAACAAATACCAGAAGAAGCAGGTCAGTTTTTCATACATTTAATTCTTCAATGTGTCTTTGCATTGGTGTATTTGTGTAACCCCATGGTTTTTTTTGTTTTTTTTAATATTTATTTATTTGACTGCGTTGGGTCTTAGGTGCGGCACGTAGGCTCAGTAGTTGCAGCCAGCGGGCTTAGTTGCCCCGCAGCATGTGGGATCTTAGTTCCCTGACCAGGGATCAAACCTGCGTCCCCTGCATTGGAAGGCAGATTCTTTACCACTGGACTGCCAGTCAAGTCCCTGTGTAATCCCATGTTGAATGACTTTATGTTTTGAATATATAGGTTTCTATTAGAAGCTTCCGTCCGATGTGTAACGAGCTTCCCCAGGAGGCAGAGTTCCATGGAGGAGGTGGGGAGGGAGTAGTTTGAGGGAGAAATGGCCTCAGTAGGATGTGGATGCAGTAGGAGGATTCGCGATTTGGGGTGCAGGGTGGGTAGACCCCCCCCCAGTGTTGCTCCTCCCGGTGATCTGTGGACCCGTACATGAGAGGCATCTTTGGGTGGGGTGGGGTTAACCCGGTTATTTCCAGGCCCCACCCCAGGCCTGCTGAGCCAGCTGGGTGCACATGGGCCTAGCCATCTGCACTTTAACAAGAACTGCAGGGACTCCTGATGCAAACTAAAGTTTGGGATCTCCTACGCTGGATATAGTCTAAAGATTCTTCTGGCCCTGAAATTCTCTAATTCCTTGACACTGCTGTATGTAGAAGATGACATTTCTAGGTAAGTATTTAAAGGAAATAATTTGGTTTTAATGGATCGGACAAAAATGTGTATAGCTGTTTAAAAAGAAAATAAAAGGAAGAACTCACAAATGACTTCCCCTTAATAAGATTATAATAGTACAAATGTTAAGTTTTATTAGAAGTTTTTGAATATTCATTAAATGCAGTATATAAATAAAATGCTTAAAGTGACATCAGCTCTTCAGTGGAGACGGTTTATACATGAAGACAATATATATTCATTTGAAACACAGTAAGTTTTCAAAATCACATAGTAGGTATCACCAGTTTAAAACCAAATAATTTATGTATACATAAGACCATTTTAATATAAAGCTTTGTGTTTATTTATATTAACCATATCAACAGCACCTCAAAATATAATCCCTGTTTGCCACAAACAGCATTGAACTCATTCTTACCCAGCCAAGTACTTCTGCTGAGAATGACTAAATCTGTCATATTTTACACTATTATCAGCTATTTATTAAATGGTTACTAGTGTCTTTTTGGTTATATAGATGGTAGAGAAATTTCTGTGCTCATATTACACCATTACTACATTTTAAAGGTGATAAAACTTTGCTTACAAAGTGTTAATGTTTCTATTTAACTTTAAAAAACTGATTCACAAATAGGCACTTGAGTTCCTGATTCTGAGTGTTTGGATTACAAATGCTTTCCCCTGTGTATTTTGTATTTTCTTTAAATTACATACCTTGAAAGATTTCCTGGTATAAGAATTTGCTGTGTCAGGTGGAGAATGAATTTGATTAATGTACCTTAAAGTAGTCACAGTGTTAATTTAAGTGTCCATTAAGCATTTATTGATTTAGATTTTGGTACAATATATTACCAGAACTCTAATCTTTAGACAAGTGAATTAACCCCATAGGAGCTTAGGCACTCCTAGTCCTAGTTTTCTTTTTTAAGGAAAAAATTAAAAGGGTAGAAAAGATAGTTTGCTATAACATTAAAAGAAACTTTTCAACATTATATCTAAAAAGGGATTTAGTTATGGATTTTATTTTGTAGTTTTGTTTTATGGGATTCCTTTATGGGTTTTACTTGTAATATTATTTTATCATCATTGTTTCTCTTTTGCTTTGGTGTTTTGATCATGGATGACTTAGATTAGACATAACCGGAGAAGATGTTTTCAAATGTGGATGAAAGAAAACACTTCTGTTTTACAGTTTGATTTCAAGTTATGTCATAACCTGTAATCTGTTTGAAAAGGAAGAAAACCTATCAGTTCAGTACTGACAAATAGCCCTGTTGTCTTATGGCATTATGAGCACATAACTGTTTCTCTGATTGTAGCTTAAGATGATGGTCATATTTAATAAACAGTGAAAAGTACTGGTATCCCGCTAATATTAGATACTTGAGATGTCAGTATGGTTAAGGATATGTTTTTTCTGGCTCAAGGGACTAAATGTCTTGAAGTTTAATTGGCATAAAATTTTAACGCACTTCTTACTGAACTACTTTTCACTTTGGACCAATAGTTGTCTGTAAAGCAAAATTGGTGTTTAAAGGCCATATTCTTCTCTATTGATTTATGTTTTAATTTTGTGTTCCTGTTAAAGTTATTTTGGTCCAAAGAAGAATAAAGAGCACCTTGTAAACTAAGTACAGTAATATGTTATTTTCAGAACCATCAAGGAAATGTGTAATTTATCCCCTTAATCACCAAAATTTTTTTAATCATTGTGGTAAAATCATATTCAAATATATTGCAGATTTCCTTGCCTTCTTAGAGGATATTAAAAATAATTTAACCTCTTCTTGATGCCAAAGGTCAATATTACAGGTATTGTTACTCTAGAGGTTATTTGTCCTACATTGGGAGCATGAGTCTATTGATAAGGTTCTTTAAATGTCTGTGGCTTCTTCTTGTAGATTTCTCTCTCCCTTTCCGTGGTTGTTAACTTTGCCTTTGGTAATCATTAACTGTCTTTTGCAATTATTTGCAATTAGCAGGGGAACCTCATAACCAAACTTCTTAAAATTAACACCTAAATTGTCTAAAAATGGAACATGAATAGGTTCTTAGCGAGAAAGGCTTGAGGGACTCTCTGATGAAGTTTCTCTTGTCCCTTCTCATCTTCAAAAGACAATTCATGTTTCAAGATGTAGCACTCATGTTCCCTTCTCTGTGAAGCCTTCTAAGACCAGCCAATGTTTCCCTCATCAGTACTTCATTTTATTTTTATTTTTAAAATGTTTGTAGCAGCTTTATATGTAATCGTCAAAAACTAGAAACAACCAGATGTCCTTCACTGGATAAATGGCTAAACAAACTGTGGAATATCCATACCACGGAATACTATTCATCAATAAAAAAGAGTGAACTATTTATACACACTACAGCTTGGATGAATCTCCAATTATGCTGAGTGAAAAAAAGCCAATCCCCAAAGTTTACATACTGCGTGCATCATTTTGAAGACTTTAATGTAGCTAGCACACCCAGTTAGTGTAGCCAGAGCTAAGGACCCAAGCAGTATGTCCCTGACCTCAACCATTTCACTATTATTGAGAAAAACTAACAAAAACTTAGAACTAGGGTGTGGGGTAGGAGCCTAGATGTCCTGACAAAGTCATGCTAGGGCATTAATGGGCAGGGCTTAATTCTCAAGGAGAATATATCTTTGTTTAAACTTGCTGTTTACTATTTGATTAGAACCCAGACACTACAAAGTTACACATTAATTTGTAGATTTCTCTCTGGTAGACAAGATAACCTCAAAGTTATGTTTTGTTACCTTTAGGCTATTAGCCAGGTGTGTATCTAACCTAGTAATCTTAATTCTAACATTCTTTTTAATGCCTGTAAACCCCCCAGTTCTTTGATTGTTCGTGGAGCCCACTTTACCATTGTATTGGCTTCCCTCATTAAATGAGATAATTTTTTAATTGTGTTAATTTTATATTTCTTTGAGAGCCATGTTAAGTTTTTAAAAA
Organism: Lipotes vexillifer; assembly: GCF_000442215.2. Classification (NCBI taxonomy): domain Eukaryota; kingdom Metazoa; phylum Chordata; class Mammalia; order Artiodactyla; family Lipotidae; genus Lipotes; species Lipotes vexillifer. The sequence continues at coordinate 1,841,929 of NW_006772017.1, forward strand.
TTATACTTTGACTCTATATTGTCTTTTACTTATGTAGAAGAATGAAATATTACAGTTTTGAACCATCTTTGTTTTTTTTCTAGTAAGAAAAAATATGTATAATTCATATTTTCCTCAAAACCAAAATATGTTAGAAGAGCAGGGAAATTGTTCAGGCTACAAGGAAGTAGTTATGTGTCCCAACTATTTTCCTAAAATCATTAACCAGAAGCTCTCATAGGTCTTTGTAAATATTTCTTCTGTGATTCTCCAAATGGTTATCATTTGTGTAGCTACCTCACCCACTGTTGGGATTTGCTAAGGACATGGTCTTTGTCTTTATAAACCTGAGATGATTCTTGACATAACAGACTCATGATGAAAGTGCTGAAAGAGTGAACTTTGAGTATGTGAGATGCTTTGGAATCTGTAAAGTATTATACGGTGTTTTTTTTCTAGTCATCTAGTACTTCTTTCCTTAAATGTTTACTTTCTTCTTTTCCTACTTTGGAGGAGGAAATAATAATTTTCCCCACATTTTTCACATTGGTGGGCTGCCATACACAATGGCAAAACAGAAATGATGGATCTTAAATTACTTTGGACCAGCACAGCATCATAGGTTCCTGTTCCCCTTGGCCCAGGTGACCAGTTGGATAAGATTTGTTTTTCCTATTTGCCTAGAGATAAAAGTGATTGTCAGAAACCGCACACGACATTCTGATGTGAGTGTATTAATCTTCGGTGGCTCAAACTTTGCTCCATCTGAGGTTTACTTGGACGCTGAGGCTTTGAACTGATCTTTGAAACATACACCAGTCCTCCAGCAACTTTTAAAATAGAGTTATTACTTCCTGGAACTATTTTTGTTTCAGCTCTAGGAAATGTTTCTCTTAGGCTAACTTGGATTGTGGACACATACGTACTTTGGAGGCTTTATAGTCTCTTAATGTACACAGATATCACCCAGGGATTAATAATCAGAAAGAGTCTATAGACTTTGTTCTGAGAGGTTAGTGTTGCCTTTGTCTTAAAAGTCTGAAGACTACATTGGCAACTGGGAGATTTCATTTTTCTGGGCCTTAGCCATAACATAAATCATGAATCATGCGGAGGGGTAAGGGTAAGCTGTGATGAGGCGAGAAAGTGGCATGGACATATGGACATATATACACTACCAAGCGTAAGATAAGATAGCTAGTGGGAGGCAGCCGCATAGCACAGGGAGATCAGCTCGGTGCTTTGTGACTGCCTGGAGGGGTGGGATAGGGAGGGTGGGAGGGAGAGAGACCCAAGAGGGAAGAGATATGGGAACATATGTATAACTGATTCACTTTGTTATAAAGCAGAAACTAACACACCATTGTACAGCAATTATACTCCAGTAGAGATGTAAAAAAAAATCATGAATCATAAATCATGTTATGGCTGAGTATATTTTCGAAGAACATAGAAACAAAAATCTAAAACAAAAACAAAAAGAAAAATCCTCTCTAGTAATAAATGAACTGTCACCTACACACACCTCTTTAAGTGTTTTCCCCAGGTGAGGAGCTTGGCAGGAAACTGCCCAGCCACTTCCACAGTCCACCCGGGAGGAAATCCTGCTTGGAACTAGGTAGTACAAGAGCTGATGGCTGATGGGAGAAGTAGGATATTTCCTCCCCATCCGATGTTGTTTCCCATTCAAGGAAGAAAAAAAAAAAGAAAAGAAAAGAAAAGGTTTGAGAAAATGTCAAAAGTAAAAATTGTTTTCCAGTTGTTTTTTTTTTTACATTATTCATATTCATTGCTTGTCAAGGGTAAAGTCTGACTTCAGCATATGAGAACGAGTCTTTTGGGAAAGTCCTTAATCTGTCTCTCTTGAGTCAGTTGATAATGAAGGGTAGGAGGAGCATTTTCACTTTTATTTTCTACACATCTGTGTTGTGGGAATTATTTACAAGGAACATGGGTTCATATTATTTTTAAACATGATATTATAAGAACAGTTAGTAGGTATTAAGGTGGTGAGATTTCTAATTCTTTCTTGATTTGAATCAGTGTCTCCTAAACTTGTGGAGCTTTAAAAATACAGGTTCTCACAGGGAACTCTACTCAGTGCCCTCTGGTGACATAAAAGGGAAGGAAATCCAAGGAAGAGGGGATATGTGTATACGTGTGGCTGATTCACTTTGCTGTACAGCAGAAACTAACACAACATTGTAAAGCAACTATACTCTAATACAAAAAATAAAATACAGGTTCTCAGGTCCCACCTGGGAGATCTTGATTCAGTTCTGGGACTGGGCTCAAGAACCTATTTTTAAGAGGCTCCACAGGTGATTCAAATGAAGAGCAGGTTTGAGAACCTGTGGTATATACATTATTAAGATGGCTCCTGAAAACAATTTTTTCCCCCATATGGACAGCAGAGGGTTTTCTACAAAACCTCAAGAGATTTTAAAGTGATTAAAAAAAAGCAGCCACACAGGGTCAGTCTTTCTCTACAGGCATGTGGCTGAAACTGAATCTCCCTCACAAAGTAGGAACCAAATTAGCAAGACATGCCAGGTGTTGGTGTAGGTTTCGCCAGTGAGTGGTGATAACCACATGTCTTGTGCCGTTTGCAACAATAGCTGAGGAGCACTTTCTTAGCCAGAGAAAATGAGATCGGTCATTAGACCCTTACAGGAATTTTCTCTGCCAGATTTGTGTCCAAACAAGTCATCCTGAGACCAAACCCAATTTGATAACTAGGCCATCGCACCGATGGGGCTTCACGCACTGGTCAGAGTGGGCTACGGGTAAAAGTGAGCATGGGCCCTTGGGACCCTTGAATTGGCTGCAGAAGGGAGGGCTCGTTATCCTCCGTTAGCTAGACAAGCACGAGCTGCTGTTGATTCATTTGTCAGTGAAACAACCACCAAGCTTTATGTCTGCTTTGCGACATTTCAGTAGATAGCCCTATCTTAACCGTGTAAGTTTGCAACAGATAAAGTCGAGGGCGATTTGTTCATTTTAAATAACGCATGGTTTGGTTTATAACACCCGCCTCCACACACAGCCCTTCAGTGACGGGGGCATGTCAGAATATGATGGCTGTGGTATAAGTCAAGGGTTTCTAGTTATCAGCAGTCTCAGAGAAAAGGAATCCGCTCCTCCCAGCTCTAACGAAGGACTTCCCCAAGGAGAACAAGGGAAACTTCTTTGGCTCATGTCTGTCCATGAGGTTGATTTGTCCAAGATCCACGGTCCAACTAGTAACTCCCAGTTCCTACACACACAGAACCTGAGACTGAAAAATGCAGCACTTCAGTCAGCTGGGTGCAGTTTGTAAGCTAGACTCTAACATTAAGTAAAGCATCTATTTAGAATGCTGACTGAAATTCAATTAAATGGCAAATCTCATTTAGAAATAAGCACATATTGTATGCTTTATGGTATAAACTGCGTTTGGTACAACCAAATGTGCAAACAGATGGGCCTAGTGTCGAAGGCATGGGCAGGGGCTGGCCATAGCAGCCTTGCGAAGCAGACCCGCCTCAGGAGGTGCCTCTGACGTCAACGTTGCCACATTTAGCAGCTCAGCAAAATACGTTTGGGTTTGCTTTTTGCAAAAATGTGAAAGGATTTTCCCCCATTTCTTCTATAAATATCTACTGGGCAGGAGAGCTGGTAAAATGTCTCAAATAAGACTTATAAGACTGGCACTATTTTGCAAAGGTCACAGTCCAAAAGGAATAACCTTTACCTACATTCCCATCACTTGTGTCCATTGAACAACTGTCTTGTCTAACCCTCTCCACTCTTAGATATGGTCAACTTCTTGTGTTTCTTTTTTTAAACAGAACCTCCAAATGCAGGGCAATAATCAGCACCTCAGAGAGCACTGTCTGGGAATCCCCCGACATGTCCTTGCTTGTACTGCTTTTAAAGTCATGCCTCTCTCATCCCGTTTAGACCTCTTTCTGGGCAAGCAGCTGTCTCCAGCCATGATGAACACTGTCTGCTTTGGAGCGTTCAGGCAGCGTGATGTCGAAAACGAGACCTGGAATGTCTGGAGGGTATAGGCTGAAAGCAAAAACATCTGCCCTTTTTGGAGCTGTTCACCTCCAATGCGGTCACAGCCAAGGAGCAGGCCAGAGATAGCACGACCTCTCTCTCCCTCCCCTCCATCCTCTTTGGGGCCAGAGGGGATTGGTGAGGGTGGTGCCTCCACCCCTTCCCCTGGCGCCTTTATATGGTGACTTGGCTCCCCGCTTGCCCTCCGCCTCCTGCCTGGCAGGAGCGCGCCCTGTGGCTCTCTTCCCAGCCCCTCTGCAGGCACATTCCCAGTGGGTGCCGCGAGCGTTTGGCTGAGCTGGCTCCTTTTTTCGGCCTTGGCCTTGGTCTGTACCCCTGACCGGGCGGGCAGCACAATAAGCCCTTAGCTTGTTCATTCTTTCCAGCTCCTGCTGCTTTGCCCTTGTGGAACTGGCTCTTCCCCCCACTCAGCACGGAACCCAAATGCCTGATTTATGTCTGCTGACTTAAAAAAGAACTGAGCCCAGTGAAATTCTAGCATCGCCCTGGTGCTTTTGAGTGATAGCCGCATTCAGAAGCATACAGTGGGCGCTCAGTGAACGATTGTTGACGGAATGGATAGGTGGATGGAAGCATCAAGGATAATCTCTTCTGGTTTTCAAATGATTTTCTACTTAGATTCTGGTTTTGAGTCTCCAACATCTCAGAATCTTCTGCTTTGTATGGCTCAGCACTTCAGCAAACCACTGACCCACTTTCAGTAGCCTAAGGTTAATTAGCATTTCCCCAGCACTGCAGTCTGTCTTCCCGATTGGTAAAATTTATCTGTTCTTCAAGCCAACTATAAGCTCAATTAATGTTGGGGTTTTGTTTGAGGGTGAGAAGTTGGATGAATGTTGCAAATTGCAAATCCTGACTGAGCTCTCAGATCCAGATTGCAAGAGAACTTTTCAACCCAGATTTCAACAGGGCATCTTTAGTTTAATTTTCTGGTTAAGAGAGGGTTCTGAGTTTAAGTACGTTTGCAGCTCTTTCAATTTCAACCCATTCTTGAAAACCTTTCTCAAATGTTTTCCTTGACTTAGAAGAAGGCCTCTCCCAAGTAAATAATGGAGTCTGCTGAACATCGTTGATTCTTTCTGTGACAGCTCGATAGGGTTCCTTCCCCATGGTCAACATGATGCACATGGGCTGTTTTAAGGGTTATTTTAAGGTACTACGGCAGGAAGGGTGTGGGAGTGGGGGAGGAGTGCGATCCCATTGGTGGGCCGTGGGTGGGGAATAACGTGAGGCAACATAGAAGTGGTCACATGGGGCCAGATGCTGCATTAGATGCTGGCTTTGGCATTTAATAGGCAGTGGATGTTTTTGAGCAAGGGGATGACGTAAGAGCTGCGCTTCAAGAAGTGGAGTTAACCTTGGTCGCAGAGGGAGGAGCCCGTCAAGGGTCTCCGACAAGAGTCTACAGACGGGCGAGCCAGGGTTGATTGTGAGACGACAGGTTGGAGGGAACTTGGTGACTGGTTGCTGAGGGGAGTGAGATAGGGAGGAATGGAAGAGGCCTCTGGGGCTGAGCCTGGGGAAGATGAGCAGGTGCGCTTAGGTGGTTTCGGAATCCATCTGTGAGTACAGAAGTGATTGTCCAAGTCCTGCCTCTTCTCTTCACCAGTGTGGGACTTTGGGGCCAGGGAGCCTCTTGAAGCCTCAGTTTCTACGTCTCTGAGTAGGGGGGAATCTCCTCCATTGACTTTAGGCCAGTCTTTCTCACATGGAAAGTAACAGTCAACACGGCGGCTGCTGCTGGAACTTGACAGAGACCATTCTTTTCAGCAGTGTCCTGCTCCTTGTTTTGTTCCAGTTAATTTTATTTACAGGCACGGGGAGCCCATTCAGACTGAGTAACATGCTTGCTCATGAGGGCATAGCTTATGCTAAACCAAAGAGAACATCCCACAGGCTATACCTGGGATGCACAGTTGAGTCAGGCTTTGTCCAGTAGGTGTACCTGTCTGAGCTCTGGTTGGCCGGAGCTGTTGCTGGGCTGATTCCATTTTAAGCAAAATTAGAGTCGATATGAACTGGTTATCCTAGACTGCCTTCTTAAAGAAGAAAAATAAGATTCTGTCTCCTGATTCATCTTCATTTTGCTGTTTCAAAACTACATAGTTGTGGTATGAATATGCAACTTTGTGTTCAGTTTAATAAGAAGGCTATAAAAAGTGCAGTGCTGATTTATAGGTGGTTCTCAGATGTTGTCTAAGAATAAAGGAGAGCCTCTGTACCTCAAAGGAGAATGGCCCTTCAGTGAAATCGTTTTCTGCACATTGTTTCGCTACAGATTGATGATTTTGGCCTTTGCCTAATTTTTCAAATCTTTACAGGATTTTAACTAAGTGATGTTTGGTAGACTTGAGATAGATTGGGCTGTGGAACAATAAACAACCTCTCTGCAACACCATCCAGGGGCAGTGCTCTGCACGGCGCAGAGGCCACCCGCAGGGAGCTAAGGGGCCCTGCTAAGCCCTCTTGGTCAGCCTCCTTGTTCCGGATTCCAGATGAGTCCAGACAAGCACTGGCATGGGAGTAAGGAGACACCACCGCTGCCAGCCTCCTGTGAGACTGCTGCTCTTGTGGCCTGTTCCCTCGATTCACAGAGAATATATTTGAGAGAGGGGATGGGGGGGAGGAAAAAAAAAAAAGATGCCTTAGCCAACCCTGAGAAAGAGGGCAGAAACAGCAAGCATAGCAGTTGCTGCAAGTTTGGTGCTGCAATCTGCCAGCCCATTTGTTGATTCTGCATGCCATCCTTCAGTTGGCACCACTGCTGCCAGGAACCACCCCCTCCTTTTTCCATCTGAAGGAAGGGAGAGAGGTACTGCGGCAGGGTTAACTCTTCCTGTCCTGAAGCCTAAAGTTTCTTCTTCCCACATCAGGCTTAATAATCTGTGCCATGTTAGGACCCACAGAGATATTTGAATCAAAGAATTTTAGAAGTGGAAGGCGGCTGAGGGAATTTTTCAAACAAGAAAAGCAGCACTCAGTCTTCCCAGGTTTGACCACATGTGACAGTGGGTAGAGGTCATTTGAATTATGAAGAATGAGGACCTCTAAGGAAACCTGCTTTTTTTTTTTTACCTGCAGCCAGGGATCTGGTCAGCAAATCAGCAGGGACAGGTGGAGGTGGTACAGGGTCAGAGAAGCCTTCTGAGTTAGACCAACCAGAAAAACAAACATCAGAAGTGGAGGTAAAGCAGCAGAGCTAGGAAGAGGGAGAAAGGAGAAAAAAATAGTCTAGCATCCTTCAGAAGACGGCAGTGGCATTTTAGGAGGTAACTTGATTAGTCCTGGTAATGATTTATCTAGAATGCAATTATTTATCGTATTCTTTATGAAGTCATTTAAGAGCACCGATTGTGTCTTTCCTGACTTGCTTAATGTGCTTTTGTGGAAATAAGTGCACAATCCACGGAATACCAGGAAGTCCAAAAATATTGGCCATAACTGCTGTCTAGGGCATGAGGGAGGTGGCTATCCAGACTGTGGGGATTGGGAACGTTTTGTTCAAATTAAAGAACTGCAAATTGTCACTTTTAGCGCCTTAGTTAATTTGTGTACCTAGGTGCTTGGAACAGTGCCTGGTGCATCATAAACACAGTGTATTTGTTGCTGCTACTACTGTCAGTAGTAATAGTAATTATTACAGTTTTCAGAGGTAGGACTAGTGTAGTGTGTGTTTAATCAGAAATCTTGTATCAGTTTGTGTGAAAAGCTCATATTCCTCAATTTAGAAAATACAGTGGAATTTTCCTTCAGGGAGTCTAATTCTCAGAAATAGCCTCTGTCCTGGTTGGAAAATGGTCTGCTTTGCTGCTGGGTGTTGCCAGGGTGGAGGAGTGCGCTCCTTCCAGAGCCCAGGGAGGAGGCTGCACCATCGGGAATTACATGAAGTAACCATTGGTTTCATGGGAAGGGAGACTGGAGTATTGTAACGAAACTTTTTGTGTTTAGTTTAGATTTAAGGCCTACAGGCTTCGGCTTCTTTAGGGAACTGTCTGGTGATCAGACACAAACAAGGTGACCCCAGGCCACGGAAAGGGACGGCTCTAGGTCCTCTTTCTCAAGACATGCTCCTTTTCCCCGTGCCAACCCACCTGTGTTCCCCACCACATCTCCGCTTGAACTTATCACGGTTAAAGCTACTAACATATTATTGATAGTAAAGGGTTCTTAACAGTGCCTGAGGGGAGTTCCCTCGTGGTCTAGTGGTTGGGATTCGGCGCTCTTGTAGCCCGGGTTCAATCCCTGGTCAGAGAACTGAGATCCCACAAGCCACGTGGTGTAACCAAAAAAAAAAAAAAACAAACCCAAAACAGTGCCTGAATCATCACTAACTACAACCTGTGCTTTACCTGTTTTTTTTTTTTTAATTTTTATTTATTTTTGGCTGTGTTGGGTCTTCGTTGCTGTGTGCGGGGCTTTCTCTAGTTCCGGTGAGTGGGGGCTACTCTTCGTTGCGGTGCGCGGGCTTCTCATTGTGCAGGCTCTAGAGCGCAGCCTCAGTAGTTGTGGCTCCCGGGCTTAGTTGCTCCGCGGCATGTGGGATCTTCCCGGACCAGGGATCAAACCCATGTCCCCTGCATTGGCAGGTGGATCCTTAACTACTGAGCCACCAGGGAAGTCCCTGTGCTTTATCTGTTTTGTCTTAATTTTGCAACACAATATTCCCCCCATTTTACAGATGAGTTAATCAAGTCACAAAGAAGCTAAGTGAAGTGTGACGCAGGCTGCCTGTCTCTCTTGCTGGGAGTCGTAATCCCCTAGTCTAGCTTCTTCCTTATTAGCTTTTCAGTCTTTGCTGTGTCCCCTCATGCATTAGCCTTGTCTTCTCAAGTCGATTCTAACTCTTCAGAGCAGCTTGCCTTATCCTTGTTTGTGTGTGTGTGTTTCCCCCAGACCCCAGCATTCAAAATATACCCAAGGACTAGCATTCCAGTTGGGGTGGGGGCAGGAGTGGGTCACCTGACTGGACCACCTGCTGTGATTGGTTGCACACTGCCCAGCTGAGGCTCCCCCCCCCCCCCCCCGTGTGAATGCTCTCCTGGGCCAGCGCATCATGTTAGACTCCATCCTTTCTTAATGTTGGCAGATGATTCCCAGCTTTGCAAGCAGCAGCCTGGGTGCTTCTTCACCAGGGCCAGGGAACACTTTCTCAGGAACAAGCAGGAACAAGTTGGTATTGGCAGAGCAGACCCAGGCAAACCCCAGTGTCTTGTCCTTTGTCCTGGATCACCCACTCTCTCTAGGCCACACACAGTGCTCAGTGCTGCTCCCATCCCCCAGGTCCCACCTGGAGAAAAACCAACCCAGCCCTTTGCCCTTTGTCCCAGTTCCTTAAGGCTATTGCTGACTACAGATCTGATAAATTAACATTTATCAGAATCCCTCCCGGTGACATATTTACATTTAAAAGGAGATAATTCCTTTACTGCTCTGAAAGCAGGGTAGGCGAAGGAGGTTCGTAAATAACTGGCCACTGTGAGAGGCATGGGTGTAGGAAGGACTGCAGGTCTGGGTAATCCTGGGTTCAAATCCTGACTCCACCCCTCACTGGCTGTGACCAAGGCAGCTTCTCCAAGCCAGTTTCTTGTCTGTAAATAGCACAGCGCCTGTACAGTGAGCATTAGCACCCTGGCCAGTTGTAGCCCCTCAGTAAGTGTTCCTTTAACAACCGAACTGGTATGTCTGCCCACTGTTGTCAAATTAAGAACATAATTGTTTCTGTTTCTTGTTCAGTTGTAAAGTGTTCTCAGCTTGGGATTTTTTAGAAACGTTTATTTATTGTGAAATATGGCTTATATACAGAAAAGTGTGCAAAACACATTTGTACCATCTAGCAAACAGTTATAAAAGTGTCACCCATGTAACCACTACCCTGGTCAAGAAAGACAAATACTGCTTTAAAGTGGTGAACACTTTGTAACAGTGGTTCTCACCTGGGGGCCATTTTGCCCCCAGGGGACGTTGAAACATTTTTGGTTGTGGTATCTGGGGAAGTGCTTCTGGTATCTAGTAGGAAAGGAATGCCACTAAACATAAACAGCCCCCCATAGCAAAGAATCATCCAGCCCCCAAAGTCAGCAGTGCGCAGGCTGAGAAAGCCTGCTGTAACACAAGCTGATTAGCCTCTACGGGACAAACACCCGGTTTAGAAAAAACACAGTGCTTCAGCAAGAGGCGAACTTTTAGGAGAAGATGGATACTCAAGAAACCTGTTTGGGTCAAGACTTAGATTTATATGACACATTGTTAGTAATGTCATCCTGCTCAACGAATTGTTCTCCAGGAAAAAAAAAAAAAAAAAAAAGGCCAGCCAGCATTTCAGATGAAGGATCTGAAGTGAATAGACCTTGCTAACAGCATCAATCAGTTTGTATTCTTTCATTGTTGCCAAATGCTTTTAATCTCCTCTGTCACTTCGCACCAATCTTGGGAATCAAATACTGTACAAGTCAGAAGAAGCCAGATGTGTTCCATTTTACTATTAATTAAATTGTGAATTAATTAAATACTGTCCTCTTCCCAACAACTTGTCCCAACCCCTTTGGTCTTGTGACTCTTTGTCTTTAATTTACTGCAGGATTTAGTCGTTCGTATTGTTTTTATTCTTGGCAACCTGACAGCGAAAAATAACCAGGCCCGTGAGCAGTTTTCCAAAGAGAAAGGGAGCATCCCAACTCTGCTGTGTTTATTCCATACATTCTACAAACTGGATCTGCATTCCCAGAAGGCCCTGGGGGAAGGAGAAGGGAGGCCCAAGACGCTGAGGCCGGCCCAGGCGGAGGACGTGCTCATCAAGCTGACCCGCCTGCTCGCCAACCTGGCCATCCACCCGAGCGTGGGCCCAGCCATCGCCGCCCACCCGTGCATCGTGGGCCTGCTCCTCGCCATGCTGGGTAAGAAGCGAGGCCCCCTGGCGGCAAGGGCGTTGCTGGGAGATGGACCGGGGCTTGGGTGCCATGGGGGCTTTAGCAGTACAGTCGGCTCGCTTTAACAGGCCTTCTCAGCTGTGAAGGAAAATTCATTCCTTTTCTGTTGAGAACTGCCTCAAAAGTCATCCAGATTTTTTTTTAAAAAGATTAAAAAAAATAGTAATACAAATTATTACTAAAACTCACTGAACTGTACAATTTAAAAGAGTGAATTTTACAGTATGTGAATTATATCACAATTTTTTTTGAAAGCATACCAATCAAATTGTAAAAAATTGGCCAAACTAACCGCAGAGTTTAAAATCCCAAATTTTTCCTGGGGTAGTCCACACGATTAAAGTTTATTTATCTTTTAATTTTTTCAGCTTTTTACATTATCAGTAATTATAGCCCCTGGTCATTCAGGTCCCATTCCCCCCGCCCACCCTACATTAGTCAGTTGGAGCTGCCATAACAAAATGCTGCAGACTGGGTGGCTTAAGCAACACAAGTTTATTTCTCACAGCTCTGGAGGCTGGAAATCCAAGATCAAAGTGCCCGCTGATTCTGTTCTGGGGAGAGCCCTCTTCCTGGCTTGCAGGTGGCTACATTCTCACTAAGTCTTCCTGTGGCTTTTCTTCAATGTGTGCATGTGCACATGGGAAAGAGAATGATCTTTCTCTTCTTATAAGACCACCCTATCAGATACGGACACCACCCTTATGACCTCATTTAACTTTACCTCCTAAAATCCCTGTCTCCAAAAATAATCACATTAGGGGTTAGGGCTTCAACGTATGAATTTGGGGGAAGGGACACAATTCAGTCAATAGTATTCTACCCCAGGTCCCCCAAATTCATGTCCTTCTCACATGCAAAATACATTCATTCCATCCCAACAGCCCCCCACATTTTAACTCATTCCAGCATCAACTCTAAAGTCTAAGGTCCAAAATCTCATTTAAATATCATCTAAATCAGATAGATATGGTATATCCTGAGGAACAATTCCTCTCCTGCTTGAACCTGTGAAACCAGACAAGTTATATGCAAGATACAATGGTGGGACAGGCACAGGATAGACATTCCCATTCCAGAAGAGAGAAATAGGGAAAAAAAGAGTGTGATGGGTCCCAAGCAAGTCCCAAACCTAGTAAGGTGAATTCCATCAGATCTTTTTTTTTAAAAAAACAAATTTATTTATTTTACTTATTTATTTTTGGCTGTGTGCGGGCTTTCTCTAGTTGCGGCGAGCAGGGGCTACTCTTCATTGCAGTGCGGGGGCTACTCTTTGTTGCGGTGCGTGGGCTTCTCATTGCGGTGGCTTCTCTTGTTGTGAAGCTGGGCTCTAGGGGCGTGGACTTGAGTAGCTGTGGCATGCGAGCTCAGTAGTCATGGCTCACAGGCTCTAGAGCAGAGGCTCAGTAGCTGCGGTGCATGGGCTTAGCTGCTCCACGGCATGTGGGATCTTCCCGGACCAGGGCTCGAACCTGTGTCCCCTGCATTGGCAGGCGGATTCTTAACCACTGCACCACCAGGGAAGCCCCCATCAGATCTTAAGGCTTGAGAATAATCCTCTTTGATTAGATGCTTTGCCTTGCAGACCTGCTGGGGCAGTGGCCCTTCCTCCACAGCTCTGTCAGTTAGGCCACCAGGGCTCTGCAGGGCAGTCTTGCCCTCAAAGCTTTGGGGTGAAGGCCAGTGTGGCCTGTTGAAACTGAGGCAGTGGCCCTGGTGATCTCTGAATCACCACTGGAGTCATTCTCTTCTCTACTAGAAGAATAGTGCATATTCACAGCCAAATAGCTGTACACTCTGTCCTGTCAAATCCAAGGAGTCTGACAGCCTTCCTTCGTTTGGTCCTGTCTCAGCTTCAATTCAAATTGGCAGTGTTTCTGCTCACATAATCCCGTAAACTCTTTACTGAGTGATAGGCCAACCACACCCTTGGTATTCTCTCCAGCACATGCTTTCTTCTTTCTTGCAATATGGACAGGCTGAGAATTTTCCAAATCTTCAAGTTCTAGTTCCTTTTGCTTAACAACTTCTTCAGTTCACGCCTCTCTTCTTATATGTTACTGTAAGCAGTCAGGAAGAGCCAAGCCTCTCCTTAAACGCTTTGCTTGGAATTCTCAGCTAAATAACCCAGTATCATTGCTCGCAAACTAGACCTTCCACAAAACACTAGAACACAAACAATTTAGCCAAATTCTTTGCCACTTTATAACAAGGATCACCTTTCCTGCAGTTTCCAAGGACCTGTTCCTCCTTTCCATCTGAGACTTTGTCAGAGTGGCCTTTAATGTCCATCTTTCTAACAGCATTGTATTCATGATTATTTCTGTGTTCTCTAAGAAGATGGAAGCTTTCTCTCCAGCTCTCTCTTGTCTTTGAGCCTTTGCCAGAATCACCCTGTTGACAAAAAATTAATCAGTAGTGGGCTTCCCTGGTGGTGCAGTGGTTAAGAATCCTCCTGCCAATGCAGGGGACATGGGTTTGAGCCCTGGTCTGGGAAGATCCCACATGCCACGGAGCAGCTAAGCCCATGCGCCACAACTACTGAGCCTGTGCTCTAGAGCCCGCGAGCCACAACTGCTGAGCCTGTGTGCCACAACTACTGAGCCCGTGTGTCACAACTACTGAAGCCTGTGAGCCTAGAGCCCTTGCTCCACAGCAAGAGAAGCCACCGCAATGAGAAGCCCACTCACTGTAACAAAGAGTAGTCCCCGCTCGTCGCAACTAGAGAAAGCCCGCGTGCAGCAATGAAGACTCAACGCAGCCAAAAATAATAAATAAATAAATTTATATTAAAAAAAATAATCAGTGGATCAAAGAAAGAATTAGAAAATTTTATTCGAGCCAAATTTGAGGATTATATCCCAGGAAGAGCATCTCAGAAAGCTCTGAGAACTGTTCCACTGGTTAGAAATCAAGGCACAGTTACGTAAGTTTTTTTGAGACAGAGGGCTGTACATCAAATGATGTGTTATTGACAGTTTACATAATCCAGATCTAAGCATCTTCCTGGTGGGTCATGTGACCCCGTACAAGATCAAGAAGGAATGTTATCTTTTAAGGAAGGAGTCGTCTTGATGCTAGGAGAATGTTGCTCTTTATGGTTGAACAGGTATTCCTACCGATGGGAGAGGTTTGGTTGATGCATAAGGCAGATACACAAAGCACAGTGTGGGGAGAGAGGAGGCCAAAGAGCAGAGAAGTTCTATGTTTAAATTTTTCTTGTCTTGCCATAAAATATGAATTTTATTTCACAACCTTTAACATCCATATTTCTTGTATACATCTCAGAACTCCTCCAGCCTCTACCCATTACCCAGTTCCAAAGCCGACTCCATACTTTTAGGTATTTGTTACAGTAGCACCTCACTGCTAGGCACCCAAACCTGTCTCAGTCTGTTTAGGGTGCCACAACAAAATAGCATAGGCTGGGTGGCTCAAACAACAGCCACTTTCTCACACTTCTGGAGGCTGAAAGTCTGAGATCAGGGTGCCGGCGTGGTTGGTTCTGGTGAGGCCTCTCTTCCTGGCTTATAGACAGCTGCCTTCTCTCTCTCTCTTCCTCTTCTTCTAATGCCACCAATCCTATTGGATAAGGACTCCACCCATCTAACCCTAATTACCTCCTAACAGCCCTACCTCCAAATACAGGCGCATTAGAGGTGAGGGCTTCAACGTACAAATTTGGGAGGGGCACAGTTCAGTCCATAGCACCCCCCCTTGCACTTTTTAGGCCTTGTCATTTCCCATGGGCACCTCTGCCTACTAGCGTGCAAGGAAATTGACTGCCATCTAGAGTGATCTACTTTGCCACTACTTACCGGACTCTGAAAGATTGTGCTGTTGTGGAAGAAGCATTCATGCCTGATGAAAATGATGTGTTGGGGTAATCTTTGAACTTTGCCCCTTTGCCACTCATTTATTGAGTCTTCACTGCATAATCAGTCCTATGCTGTATGTTAAAAGAGGTTTGTCTTAGTTTGCTCAGGATGCCATAACAAAATACCACAGACTGGGTAGCTTAAACAATAGAAATCCATTTCTCACAGTCTGTAGGCTGGAATTCCAAGGTCAAGGTGCCAGCAGGGTTGGTGTCTGGTGAGAATCCTCTTTCTGGCTTGTATATGGCCACCTTCTTGCTGTGTCCTCACATGGTGGAGAGAGAGCTCTGGTGTCTCCTCCTTTTCTTCTAAGGGCACCAGCCCTATCGGATGAGGGCCCCACCTTTACGACCTCATTTAACTTTTACCACCTCACAGGCCCTGTCTCCAAATATAGTCACATTGGGGGTAGGGCTTCAACATATGAATTTGGAGGGGAACACAAACACTCAGGCCAGCACAACGTTTAAAAAAGTATAGGTTGGTATCTGCTTTCAAGGAACTCAGGGTACGTGGTGGAGGAATATCAGGCGTATAGACAAGAAGCTTATGAAAAGTGCCAGCAGCAACGGGTACACAGAACATGAAAGCTGAGAGAACAGAGCCACAGAGCCCAGCTTTTGGTGTGTGGGAGTGTAAGTGACCGTGCCTTCCCTTGTTGTGGAGCTGTGTAATTTATTTTTATTTTATTTGTTTATTTAATTTTTTAATAAACTTATTTATTTATTTATTTAGGCTCTGTTGGGTCCTCGTTGCTGTGCGCGGGCCCTCTCCAGTTGTGGCGAGCGGGGGCTACCCCTTGCCGCCGTGCGCGGGCCTCTCATCGTCGCGGCCTCTCCCGCTGTGGAGCACGGGCTCCAGGCGTGCAGGCCCCAGCAGCCATGGCACGTGGGCCCCAGAGCTCAGGCTCAGCCGTTGTGGTGCACGGGCCTTGCTGCTCCGCGGTATGTGGGACCCTCCCGGGCCAGGGCTCGAACCGGTGTCCCCAGCGTTGGCAGGCAGACTCCCAACCACTGCGCCACCAAGGAAGCCCTGTTTTATTTATTTTTTAACTGGGGTATAATTGACCGAAAACATTATGTTAGTTCCAGGTACACAACATAGTGATTTGATATTTCTGTACGTTACAAAATGATCACCATCATAGCCGCACAGTTTAAGAAGCATGTTCACATCTGTTACCTCACAGCAGCTGTGCGAGAGTAGGTTGTTGTTATTTTAGCCATTTCACAGAGGAGGAAACAGGCTTAGTGAGATAAAGTGACTTTTAGAGGGTCACGAGGTTAGTAAGTGACAGGGATACTCTGCATGTTGCTGATCTGTTTTTTTTTAATGTTTATTTATTTATTTGGCTCTGCGGGGTCTTAGTTGAGGCACGCAGGATCTTTGTTGCTGCACTTGGGATCTTAGTTCCCTGACTAGGGATCGAGCCTGGGCCTCCTGCATTGGGAGCTCGAGTCTTAGCTACTGGACCACCAGGGAAGTCCCTACATGTTGCTGGTCTTAAGGAAGGATTATTAAATTCTGACTGAGGTCTTTCCTTGTGACTTAATCACTTCCACATGATAACTCAAAAACCTACACATTTAGTGTGGGACTGTCTTCCAGGCTGCTGACGGCACGTTAAACCGTCTGTGCAAACCTGCATCGAGCTGTTCCAGAAATTCAGTTTCTCTAACAACCTCAAAACTTTCAGCACTGGGACCATACTATCTCCCTGTCTTCTGATGACCCTTCTGCATCTGGAGGATCAATTCTTCTCCACCCAGAAGTCAGGGATCCAGCTGCCTCAGAGTCAGCTATGGGGCTCATTAAAATACCCTTTCCAGTTTCTGGTCTTACCCAGAAAAAGGCTTTACCTGAAGGACGGTTTTAGGGTCTTGAAATATGCATTTCAACTACTCCCCTGCCCCCAGGCGATTCTTCTGCCCCTTAAATGTTGAAACCCACTGCTCAGAGAATCACCTTTAACCTCTCTGGCTAGTGAGGCGCTGGCAGGTGTCTGAAACCCACCCGGTGAGTTCTCATCTGCTGGCAGGCCAAATCGCTCCAACTGACTGTAGCTACCTGGGGAGAGCCTGAGGACCTGCCCTTAGACACCTGGACACATCACTGTGGATAGTCAAGTTAAGAAATAAAGCTCTGCGTGATTCATTTTCCTGCAATTATTAATATTCACATGTGAAGTGAGGAAACTCCTGGTCTTATATGTATTTTCTGAGCTTAGAAATTACATTTCTTCCTAGGAACTAAAGGTACAATGGATAATTTGTGTTTGACTTCTAGGAAACTGGTGCTTTGGAGGCAGAAGAAAGGCTGAGAAGCAGATTTGGCCAGAGCTGAAAGGGTTAACCAGGGGGGCCTGGCTAGAGTCCTTAGGAGGCTAGGGCCTGTCCCCTGTTCCTCCATCACCAAGTCCTCTGGGAGGGTAGGTGCTCTGTCTTGGTCCATGGGGGATCCCCATGTGAGGTCTCTCCAGTGCACCCTCTTGAGGTTACTGTCACTCGGGAATAGCCTACTTTCTTTCTTTTGCTCTAAAGCGATCAGTGAAACTCAAATCTGGTACTTCGCAAACTTCTCTGTGCATAGAATCACGCAGGGAGCTTATGAAAGACACAGATTCTTCACCCTACCCTCAGAAGTTGTGACTGATCAAGTGAGGTGTGGAACCCAGGAGTCTGCAATTTTTAAAGCTCCCCGGCTGGTCCTGATGTGGGTGGTGTAAGGTCTCACTTGAGAATGCTTCAGTCTCTGCATGTTAGAGCTCAGTGCCATCTGAGGTTAAGCCCAAGTGAAGAAACCCTTCTCTCTAGCCTGCCGTGCTGGGCAGTTGTTTGGGCAGGCAGTGGGATCCCTTGTCTGTTTTATCTCCTGAACGATTTGACCTCCCACGAAAAGCTGTAGTGGGGTGAAATGACCTTGACAGAGGATCATACGCCTCCACCCTCCCCTTGGCAGCTCGGCTGCAGGGACGAATGCCCTGAGCCCTACGAGGCCCCCCGAAACTGGTCTTTGCTGGTTCCTACCTGGAGTCTCTGCATCAGCGCAGAAGGGGCGATCAGATCCTGGGAGAGGGAGCTGGTCTTCAGAGCGCCTGCCTCCCTTAGCCAGCCTGGTAGTGGCTTTGGAAAGCAGGCCAGGGCTTGCTCACTTGCCTGAGGGCAAGGCAGCTGTTGCCCTGTTAGTCCCCAGTGCTCACTTAGTCCTCACTCCTCCCAGCCTGACACCTTTGCTGCACTGCACCCTCCCCCCAGGCACGTGGGAAAGGCATCCCTTGGGACCTTGTCCTCCACCTCTCCCCAGCCCTACTCCCCTCACAGAGGAGTTGCTTGTACCCCAGGACTCCCCTCCAGAGGCCAGTCTCATTGCAGAGGGTCTTTTAAAATCAAAAATACTTCTAGTGAGGACCAGCCTTCTCAGCAAGCGCCCAGATGCAGCGATTTGCTGCCTTAGTGGAATCTCCAAATTCCAGATTCTCTTATATTCGTGAGTCAGCTACAGAGGGCTGGGTGGGTGTCTCATACTCTCTGGAGGCAAATTATTGCCCCAACTGGCTCTAATAGGCACTCAGCAATATGCTGTGGAAAGAGCAGGATGGTGGAGTCAGGCAGACCTGGATTCACATGTCTGCTCTATGAAATCAGGCCAGGTATTTAATTTCTCTAAGCCTCAATGTTCTCATCTGGGAGGAGAAAATGGGATATTAGGAGGCTGCTATGGACTAAACTGTGTCCCTCAAATTCATGTGTTGAAGCGCTAACCCCCAGTGTGATGGTATTTGGAGATGGAGCATTTGGGAAATAATTAGGTTTGGATGAGGACACAGAGAGAAAGCAGCCATCTGCAAGCCAGGAAGAGCCCTCACCAGAACCCAGCCATACCGGCTCCCTGATCTTGGACTTTTCGCCTCCAGAGCTGTTAAATAATTTCCTGTTGTTTGAGCCACTCAGTTTACGGCATTCTGTTATGGCAGCCTGAGCTGACTGAGGCAGGTGCACCTTTAGAGTATTAATTATTGTGGGTTTAAATGTAAGTACATTTAAAGCGTTATTAATAAATAACTTCTGTGGGGTTAAATGCATGGAAAGTGCTTGGTGCTGTTCATGACAGATGCCTAGTAGCTGTGAATGTCTCTCCTCTTGCCCCAGATGCCAGACGTTATCCCTGCTCCCAAACATGAGGTCCTACAGGGGGGTGGTGACACATAAGAGCTACATTCCTTTTTCTGGGCAAACTAATAAATTCTCTTACCAAGGCAAGAGAAAAAAACAGATTCCTAGACACTGCCCAAGATCTTTTGTCATCAGTCCAGGGATGGAGGGAACCAGGGATGAGACTTCCTCTTTGCTAAGTTTTAGACATTCGCTCAAGCCATTCTCCATGAGCCATCATTCTGGATAGCCCTCCTGTTCATTAACAGATGTTTATTTAGCACCCACAGTGTGCCACGCACTTTTATAAGCCCTTTACAAGTATTAACGCATTTAAACTTTGTAACAAATCTGTAATGTAAGTGCAGTTATTATCCCACTTTGCAGACAAGGAAACTGAGGCCCAAGGAGGTTAAATGACTTGAACAAGGTCACACAGCCAGCAGGCAGAAGATCAGGATTCCAGCTCCAGAGTCCCAGCAAAGCAAGGGAGGATACTTTTGGGGGTCCTATGTCCCTACTTTTACCTTGCCTCCCTCAAAAACACCTGGGATCTTTTTACAGATCTCCTAGAAACCTGAGGCCACTAGGATATTTCCTTGCTGTAGAATCTATACTGAAGTCCAAGATAATTCTGTTCTTTATTCCCTTCCCATGTTTTTTTGTTTGTTTGTTTGTTTGTTTGTTTGTTTTTTTTGTTTTTTTTTTTTTTGCGGTACGCGGGCCTCTCCTTGTTGTGGCCTCTCCCGTTGTGGAGCACAGGCTCCGGACGCGCAGGCTCAGCGGCCATGGCTCACGGGCCCAGCTGCTCCGCAGCATGTGGGATCTTCCCGGACCTGGGCACGAACCCGCGTCCCCTGCATCGGCAGGTGGACTCCCAACCACTGCGCCACCAGGGAAGCCCCCCATGTATTTAAACTAACAAAGCAGGCAATTAGGGCCTCATTTATTCTTTATTTCTCCAGGTATTCACTGAGTGTCTGCCAGGTACTGGACCCATGCTGGCTGCTGTGGGTGGAGGAACCACTGGCTGAAGGGCCAGTATGTGTTTTCTGTAGCTAACAAATGCCTGAATTTCCCTTTGAATAGAGTAAGCTGTAAAAAAGGTCATTCTCTTTAATGAAAAGAAGGCCAAAAGGAGAGAGAATTAAATCAGAGAATGTAAGAGCTAGCACTGTGCTCCGGCTCAGCTCACAGCCTCCCTCTTATCCCTGAGGAACTTTGGTTTCATACAAGAGATAAAAGGCACTTCCTTACTCATAAAAAAGAATGAAATTTTGCCGTTCGCAGCAACACGGAGGGGCCTAGAGGGTATTATACTAAGTGAAGTAAGTCAGACAGAGAAAGACATACTGTAATGATTTCACTTATATGTGGAATCCACAAAAAGAAAACAAAACAAAACAGAAATAGACTCATAGAGATAGAGAACTAACTAGTTGTTACCAGTAGGCAGAGGCAAGGGGGAGGGGCAAGATGGGGTAGGGGATTGAGGTACAAGCTACTGTGTATAAAATAGATAAGCAACGAGGGTATATCGTACACTGCAGGGAATATAGCCAATATTTTATAGTAACTTTAAATGGAGTATAATTTGTAAAAATATTGAATCACTGTGTTCTATACCTGAGGTAATATTGTTTATCAACTATACTTCAGATTTTTAAAAAAAGAGGTACAAGGCACTTCTTAACCAATAAAACCCAGTGGGCAAATCAGGGCCCAAGACATTCATGGGCACTGAGGTTATTCCCTCCCAGGCTGGGGAAGAGCTTCCCAGTCAGGCGGTGACCGACGGCTGGGTGGAGAGGGGAGTGAATGTACTCCAGGCACGGGGCAGGGCGGGGGG
>NW_006772017.1:1862851-1894961 GCF_000442215.2 Lipotes vexillifer
TGGTTGGTGGTGGTGAAGTGGAGGGGGCGTGTGCAGGGTCAGAGGTGAGAGGCAGAGGCTGCTATAGCTAGTTTAGTATAACCAGACTCCTGGCGTTTTCCTCTGACTCCCAGACCCGTATGTCCAACTGCCTTACCTAATCTCATCAACTGTGGGTACTTGAGAAGCACCTCAAGATGTCTAACTCATGACCTTTCTTCCACCTGGCCCTTCTTCCCATTAATTCAGAGTATGGGATTGCCGTCCATCCAATTATGTAATCCAGAAACCCAGAGCTCATCCTGAGCGATTCCTCTCCCTCATCCCACAATCTAGTCTTCACACACACTGTCCGTTTTCCTCCCTAAATAGTTTTCCAGCCTGGCCTCCCTGTTCCATCTCTGCCATCACCCCAGCCTCAGCTTTGTTATTTGCCATCTGGAACACCACAGGAGGTTCCGGACTGGCATCCCTGCATCTGCCCTTCTCTGCACTGTGGTCTCAGTCACCAGGAGATGAGTCTGGAGGCTGAGTGGAAGGCAGGGACAAAATAACTAAGGGTCTTATGTGCTAAGCTAAAGGGTCTTATGTGCTAAGCTAAAGGGTTCATTCATTCATTCATTCTTGCATTCAGCAACCACTTATTTATTTTTACAACAATGAAGTTTATTATTATTTTGCTTCAAAATTTTATTTATTTATTTATTTATAAGTTTATTATTATTTATTTATAAGTCTACTTTGCTTCAAAAATTTATCATCTAGGCTTTATTCTGATCCACCCCAAGACACTGAAATGCTACAGTTTTCTGTTTTGTTAGTCGATATTTCCAGGGGGAATTCTAGAGGGAATGATTTCTTTTCTTTTTTAAAATTTTTATTGGAGTATAGTTAATTTTATTGGAGTATAGTTAATTTACAATATTGTGTAAATATTGTAAATTAACTATACTCTTTTTTAGATTCCTTTCCCATGTAGGTCATTACAGAGTATTGAGTAGAGTTCCCTGTGCTGTACAATAGATTCTTATTAGTTATCTACTGAGCACCGCTCTGTGCAGACACTGTTCTAGATGCTGGGAATGCAGTGATGAATAAAACAAGTCCCTAGTCTTGTGGAGCTTACACCTTAGAGCTGGAAGGCAGACATTAAACACATAACAAGTCAGGTGGTCACGTGTTACAGAGAAGAGGGGGAGGGGAAAGTGAGTAACAGTGCTATTTTATATAGGGTGGCTGAGGAAAGTATGTCCAGTAAGGTGACAGCTAAGCAACAGCCCAAAGGACATGAGTGAGCCAGAATAACTGGAGGAAGGAATATTCCAGACAGGGGGACTAGCAGTGCAGAGGTTCTTGGGCAGGCTGACATGCTCAAAAAGAGCAAGAAGACTGGTGAGGTTGGCATGGGGATGGGGGGAGCTGGGGGCTGGAGCAGCCAATGAGGCCAGGGAGGTTAGGACTGGGGCAGCTGGGTCAGGCCTGTGGGCCGGATGAGATGAGTGGTGTTATCTGAGTGAATTTTAAAGGACCACCATGTTGAGGACAGGCTCAGAGAGGCAAAGGCAGAAGAAAAGAAGCCAGTGAGGAGCTGAAAGATGGACTAGGTGGTAGCAGAGGAGCTGAGAGGCGATCAGACTGCGTGTTTCGAAGGCAGCGTTGATAGGAGTTATAGATGGATTATGACCTGAGGGCCATTCTTTTGGGAGGGGGGCAGGTCTGGGGAACAGACTTCCAGGGTGGGGGGCCCGGGGGACCTCTGGGTCAGGGCAAACAAGCTCTGCTCACTGGTGTTGGCACCTTTGTACACAGGAACTAGATCAGCCCGACTTGTCCAGACCCTTGGCTGGAGGGACTGAGCGTAGAGTGTTCGAAACCCTGGCCCAGAGTGGTCCCCTGCCTTTGGCGCATTTCCCTGCAGGAAGAGTCATGGGAAATAAAGCAGCAAACAGCAAGGGCAAACACTGCCCTCGTATAGCCCTTGCCTGGGACAACGGCTTGTCCCTGCCACTGCTGGGGTTGCAGTGAGGATGCTGTGGTTTCTGCCCTGCAGTGAGTCTTTGACACCCTTGTCCTCACTTTATTTCAGAATCTAAGTCCATTGATGATTGTGAGGAGCTGGTGATCAACACTACGGCAGCGATCAACAACTTATCTTACTACCAAGTGAAGAATTCCATAATTCAAGACAAAAAGCGATATATTGCTGAATGTAAGGTTCAGAGTTGGGTTTGGGTAGATGCATGTTCATTTAAGGTTTGCACTTTACTAACTAAACACAGAACTGGAGGCATTTATATTTTCTGATTTCTGGAGCCTGATTTAATTCTAAGAAAGTTGAATATGGGGACGCATTAGTTTCTTAGTTCTGGCTAAAGTCTTGGAATTTTATTATCATTTTTAATTTTAAAATTATCAGTATTTAGCATGATACTGGTTTCTAATAGCCTTTAAATTGAAACTTGAGTTCACTAATTTTATCTCTCTGGTCACAAAACCCAGTGCTCTTAAAGCTCCTTGTGAGTCACAACATGGATGGAATCCTGGAGGCTGTGCGCGTTTTTGGAAATCTCTCCCAGGACCATGACATCTGTGATTTCATTGTGCAGAAAAATGGTGAGTTAATGACACTCACATTCATAAACAGGCATGTCTTGCCAATAAACAGCTGAGTGGTTTTGCAGCTTGGGTCATGACAACGTGATACTTGTTTCTGCTTTGGGACAAGTGGTGCCTCACATTCTGTTCCGTCCATCCGTAAGGCTCTCAGCTCAGGATGCCAAGACGGACCTAGGCTGCGTTCTTAGCGTTTCCCTCTCCTTCACAAGTGTTCTTCTGAGTTTTGAGATGGTGCGTGTGTGCCTGTGTGTGTGTGCGTGTGTGTGTGTTTAAGGGAAACAAGTAATCTGTACACATCATTTCTGTCCATGGGAATGGACTCAAAAGACATTCTCCATCATGTACTGGAATATCTATTATAGTACTGCTTGTAATAGTGAAAAATGGAAATAACCTAAATGTCCATCAACAGGTAAGAGGATAAATACATTACAGTATATTCATGCAACCAAGCTTCTACAGCAATGAAAATAAATGAGCTAGAAGTTCATGCATCACCATGCGTCAACCTGAAACGTGTAATATAGGAGCAAAAAGGCTAGTAATCGGAGGACATATATGAAATAATGCTATTAATATAGCTTTAAAACCTGCAAAACAATCTTGGATATTATTTTTGTAATACTCACATGGTAATGGAATAGGGTATAAATGTAGTTGGAAATGATAAACTCCACATTTAAGACAAAGTTACATTTGAGTGGTTGCCCCCAAATATAAAATTGAATCTGTAATGTTTTATTTCTTAAACTGGGTAGCAGGTACACAAGAGTGTATACTAAACATACTGCTTGTATGTCTTAAATATTTCATGGAAAAACGGTAAAAAATACCTAATTATTTATGTTCGTGATAGAAACTTTGGATAATACAGATTAAAAAAAACACTACCCTAGAGATAACTGTTAACATTTTAGTGTATATTCTTTAGACTCTTAGAAACACACTTACATGTGATGCAGCCTTTGCCAAGCTCACTGTGTGACACATCAGTAGGCCAAGGTCAGCACAGGGTGGCCACCTCTCAGGTGAGCAGTAGAACAGAGCACACACCTTATTCATTCTCCCCCAATCCTTTGCCCAGCCCCTGCTGGGGGATGAGAAGACAGGACAAACAGTTCCATTTCTAGGAGTAAGGGAAGGCTGGAAACCTGTCCTGATATGAGATATCCCCTACTCTGGAAGTCCGGCCTCACTACAGGCTTGTTTCCTGCGGTCTGCACGAGTCTTCTCTTACAAACTGTGGCCCTGGAAGACTTCCAGGAAGATCTCCACTGGAGCCCGTGCTCCCCTCTCCCAGGGCTGTGTATTTAAAGAAAGTTGCTGCTGGAGGTTCATAAGGGCCCTGGAGAACAACCAGAAGTTAGAGATGAAATGAATGGCAGCTGTGTAGAGATGAAATGAATGGCACCTGTGTGATTGGAAGGCCGTGGTTCCCTCCTCTCCATGGGCGGGGGCTCTACCACTGCCTGGGACGGGGAGCTGATGCCTGCGTCAGATACAGCAATATCAGGGTACAGGGGGCCTGGGGGGCCGGGGAGCAGGTTCTGAAGTGGTGGATGTTGAGGAAGGCGCTTCTGAGCAGTGGGTGAAGTCCACTTAGGAAGAGGGGACCGAGTCCCCTAGCAGGGTTTCCAGTTTTGCAAGCTGCTCCCCATTTCCCCTTTGCCATTTGAGAAATGAAATACAGCTGGGGCCCCTGAGCTTTACTGGCCTGCATTCGTTCTCTACCCTCCCAGTTCACAAGTTCATGATTGCTCTGCTGGATGCTAAGCATCAGGATATTTGCTTTTCTGCCTGTGGTGTTCTTCTAAATCTCACCGTGGATAAAGACAAGCGTGTCATCCTAAAAGAAGGAGGTGGCATTAAAAAGTAAGTTCAAGGCATGGAGTCCTGACTCTGTCAGGATTCAGAGGACATGGTATTCCGGGGAGCTTGGGTCCCTCTCCTCATTTCTCCCAGGCAGAGGTATTTCAACATTTGGAAGTGCCAAGCTAGGGCTAAAGAGGGGATTTAGGTTCCATTGGATGTTTAAAATAATTCAGAAGTAGGTTATTGCTACTTTAGAGCTGCTTAAATTTGTAGATATGAAATTAATTTTAATAACACTGAATTATATATAACGCATATGAAATATCACAGAAAGTTAAGCATCTTGTTAAAAATTAAAGAGATCCTGTCCTAATAACGTCTCAATTTGACTTTTATTAACTCAGGTTAGTGGATTGTTTAAGGGATTTTGGTCCCACTGATTGGCAGCTGGCCTGCTTGGTGTGCAAAACTTTATGGAACTTCAGTGAAAATATCACCAGTGCTTCGTCATGTTTTGGAGACGAGGCCGCCAACACACTCTTAGTCCTGCTCTCATCGTTTTTAGGTAAGACCCTGACTGTGAGTCTGTGAGCTTTATCAAAATGAGAAAACATTTTTTTCTGTGACCTGTATGGGTAAAGATTGGTAGGCGTTTGGGTGGCTTTGTTTCTATAAGTAGCAAGAGCATGTTAAAGATTATTATAATTTGGAGCTCTCTGGAAGAGGCTGAATGTTACTTACAGTGGGATGCAAGGACTTTTAACTCATTGCCTGATGTCATGATTTCTTCTGTGGCTTTTCCCCCTTGTTTGCATTTTCTGTAAACTGCATAAATAGGAGATCTAGGCATAAATGTATTGCTGTTGTTTAAAAAGTATATAGACGTTGTCGTAATTGAGAAATACAGCTGAAAGCTGCTCTGAATTAAGTCAGGCTTTTCACGAACCCTTACGTTTTGATTAGCATCTATGTTAATTATGTGAGGGAGGGTCTGTGAAACTATGTGACATTACAGTGGGGCCCTACATTGAACGGTGGGAAATCACTGCTGCAAACCAAAGGAAAGATGAGAGTGTCTTACCTTGAAAATTTTCTATTTTTAGGATAATTTTTTCATCCTGGGTTAGGTCTAACAGCAGTGGTTTGGGTCAGTAAATGAGTTTGAGTGTTTAAATAATCTCTTTTCCAAAACGGAGGTGTCCCTACCATTGCCTAGGCACTGTGCTGGATCAGCAAGGCTGTGTGGAAAGACTCGGTTTGACTCAGAGGCTGTGGATTCAAATCCAGCCTCTCTCGGGGGGTGGGGGTGGGGTGACTCGACAGGAGAAGCTCTCAGAACCTGTCTTTTCGTCTGTAAAATGGGGACGTGATATCCCTGCCCTGTTGCAGGGAGTCGTGAAAATCAAACAAGCATCCTAGGAACACTCCAGGAAGACCAGAAGGCTGTAGTCAGACAATTCTGAGTTAAGGTCTCGCTTTATCAAGCTTTTAACCTTGGGCTTAACCTCTCTGAGCTTATATTTTCTCATGTCTAAGATGGGGATGATTGATGTCCACTTTGCAGACTTGTAAGGATAGTAAATAAGCAGACCTGTACAAAGAACCTGATACAGAGCCTGACACACAGCAAGGCCTCAAATCACGGTTGTGAAAGTGCTTCATAAACTCTGTGTCGTAACAACACGTTATTAAACAGGAACTTGGAACCTGAAGCTATTTGAAAGAATCGTGTATGCTAGGTTGATGTGAAATTTGCTTTTTCCCCGGTAAAAAAAATTTTGCATAAAAGTAGGAAAAATGAGCGTGACTTTAAATCATTGAGGTTCACAGTCTGCTCCGTGGACGTGAAGCTTTCTCAGGTTGCCGGGAGCAGAAGCCTGCTCAACTTGCCTTAATTCAGTTCTCAACTGTGGCAGAACATTGGAATCAGCTGTGGAATTAAAAAACAAACACAACAACAAACAACCACTTGTCCTGACCCCATCCCCAGGAATTGATTCAGGAGCTCTGGGTGGGAGGCTGATTATCTGCATCATTAAAAAGTTCCACAGGTGAGTCTGCTCTTCAGGCAGCACTGAGAACCTCTGCCCTGGTTAATGAAGGAGTTGAAGGAGAGGACGTCCAGGGAAGAAGGAAGCCGGGAAACAAGCGCATTGCCCAGAGCCTGCTGGACAGGCACTCAGGACCGGGAAGGTTGTTCCAGGTGGAACCAGAGACCCCGAGTGGCCCCCTCAGTAGCGGGTGTCATCTGCTCCACCCTGCTGAGACCCAGCCATGCTCTGTCTCAGCTCTTGTAGGAAAAGCCCTTCCTCCCCCTCGTTCCCTCTAGGCTCCTGCATGGCCGTGGCTTCAGCTGCCTCGAGTCTTCTTCTTGCTGCGTTCCGTGAGTGGGACTCTGTCTCCTCTGTTGTTGGCATGACTTTCTGTGTCCCACTGGGGAGATGTGACTGGTTCCGTGAGTCACTCTCCTGCGGTGTCGGGCTTTCATTCCTCAGGCAGCAGCTGCCTCGACCACAGGCTGTCTGTGGTTTCCTTTGGCACCTAAGTCTGGGGCAGTCAATGATATATAACAAAATGGTGGGGCCGTGTGGCACCTTGAAGGGATGTGGGCACGGCCGGCTGCGTGGCAAGGGGCAGCACACCGGGCAGACACTCGACTGTAATGGGCCTGTTCCTACCTCTTCCCTCCCCCAACCTTCCCTACAGCCGGGTTGGGCTTCGCGTGCTTCCCTAACCTTGTACCTTTGCTCGTGCCGTATCCCTTACCTACCTGGCCCAATGCTGCCGGTCCTTGCAGGCCCTTCCCATGAGCTTTTCAAGCCCATGGTCATAGGAAATCTATACTACTTATATAGCAATTAATCATGAGCTGTGTAACTTGTTCTGTATTATTGTTTTGTAACTTTTATCTTTTGTTCCCCACTCCAGTGGAGACACTTTAGGGGAAGGATATTGCCTTGTGCAAAGCAGGTTCTTGATGCTTGTGGATTAATTGACAATAGTGGTATCTTTAATAGTGCTGTATACTTTTAAAAGCACGTTCATTCTGTCCTTGTAAGATCTCTCTAAGGTCATCAGCTAGGTGACAGATGAGGTAGGTCGGTCTAGGAGGGTTAGGTGACTTGTCTAAGATCATACTGTAGCAAGGCCAGGGCTCTTCATCAGAAAGTAAGCATCTAGCCCCTGTGTTTTTCTGCTGTTCCATTACATAGTATACCCTTACCCTACCCTGCCGTGGAAGGGGACAGAGGCATGGGTAACAAAAATCAACATAGTCCATCAGGGAGCCAGGTCATCACACTGGGGAGGACTGGCTGCTTGCTGGCTCTTCTCTCCACAGTGTGGGCATCAGACCCTTACTTCTGACAGGGTTGTAGCTGTGTCTGGCCAGTTGGGTGGCACCAGGCGAAACTGATATATGAGTGAGAGTATACTTAAATTTCAATTCTTTTACAAAAATAGCTGAAAAAAGGCCATTTTGAAAACAGGATGAGCTGCGAGATCACAAAAGTCCCACACTGAAGTGTGAGCACTGTTTTTAGAAATAACGGTAGGGCAATTGATAAAGCAATGTAATAAGTTAACCAACTTTTTCTTGATGGGGAAATGGAAAAAGAAAGTAATGGTCCTCAATGTGGTTGGGATGTTGACAGTCTTTTAGAAAAGTGGCTTAAAAAGAATGTTGTCTGAAACTTCCTGATGTACTGCAGCCGCTTCTTATAAACTCATTAGCAATGTGTTTATCTTGAAGTTCTTAAGTGGTGTGCCCTGGCACACTAGTCTACTGTGAGCTTCTCTCAGGGTTGCCTGAAAATGGTGATTAGTGTGTGCGGTTTGTTATTGTGAACGTAAACGACACTAGGTTATTTTACCTTCGTCTGTGGTATGTGGAACTTAGCACCTAGGTTATATGACGGGGTAGAGGGGGGCCCAGTGTTCAAGTTAGAGCATCACATCACCAAGCCCATGCCAAAGAGCCATCAGGTGCTTCTGGAACATGTAAGGACTGTGCCTTATAATAGTCACAACAATAATCGAACCCTCAAGAGCCACCTGGTGCTGGACAGCAAGCTAGGAAATGGTGCAGTGAGTAGAGGAAGCTTTTATTTGATGCTGCAGGATCCTTCAGCTGTAATAGGTAGAGATTGTGTTATAATGGTCACTGACAATCTTGTTTTGAGTCCTTTAATCCTTTCTAATATCTTACCTAAAATTCTAGTATTTGGAAGTATGTTGTGCACAAAGAAAGCTTAAGAATAATTGGTCATATCTAAATCAGCACTTTTCACACTGTGACCAGCATCTTTAAAAAACGAAGTAGCAAAGAAACAGAATATCTGAATATAGTACATGGGGCTTCCCTGGTGGTGCAGTGGTTGAGAATCCGCCTGCCATTGTAGGGGACACGGGTTCGATCCCTGGTCCAGGAAGATCCCACATGCCGGAGGGCAACTAAGCCCGTGCACCACAACTACTGAGCCTACCTCTAGAGCCCACGAGCCACAACTACTGAGCCCACGTGCCACAACTGCTGAAGCCCGTGCGCCTAGAGCCTGTGCTTCACAACAAGAGAAGCCGCTGCAATGAGTAGCCCCCGCTCACCGCAACTAGAGAAAGCCCACACACAGCAACAAAGACCCAAGGCAGCCAAAAATAAATAAATAAATGTATTAAAAAAATATATAGTACATGTAGTAATATATAAATAAGTAAAATAAGTAAAAATAAGTATTCTGTTGTGAAACATTTGCTATTTGTATATGAATGTTTAAGTGTGTGTATATAGTCATCATGTAATATGGACTTCTTAGGTCACAGTAAAAAAAAGTTTGAAAATCATAGACCTAAATTTTTCTTGGATTAGCCTCTGCTATTCTTTGCAGTACAAGTTCCAAAATTTAATACCTAGTGCAATATGACACATTTTAGGCATTTGCTGTATTTACTTTGAAACTTGAGACTGCTTTTATCTTACCTATAGGTATTTGGCCACTTTTGTTATCTTGCCTAACCCAATTTACAACGAATAGGGTCTGAGTGTAGATTAACTAATTATGTGCTAAGCCTCAAGAAAAGTAACATAGTCTTGACGTTAGATTAAAAGACCCCAAAACACCAAAAGAGTGACTTGGCTAAAAACCATCAAATCCAACCAAAAGCCCTGGGCAGAGGAAAGGACTGTGGGGTGCCTGGGCAGCCCTCAGCCCTAAGCTGCTTGGGTAAGAAGGGCATGAAACAAGAGAATTCATTTTTAATGAAAGCTTTAGTGCTCAGAAAATCTGGAGAAGAGTGAGCAGGAAGAAGATCTAGAAATTCAAAAGCACTCAGAGTCTCACAGACTCCTTTTGTTTGGAAGTAGCCCAACGTGAAGGACTTTGAAGGCATTGAACACCATCTGTATTCTCTTTCTTTCAAGGCCCTGATTATCAAATGGGTGGGGAGAGCCAGGTTTGCTCACAGGGGTCTCCATGGAGAGCCTCGCTGGTGTGTGTGTGTCTGCCCGGAACTTATCTCGGAGCTGCATAGCTGTCCACTTGGCTGGAGGAGAGGAGGGGAAGGTGCAGACTGGGATTCCAGACTTATCTTATCCTGGATGGTGACACTAGCACCAATAGTGCCAAAGTACACTCTGTGTACTGAAAATATTCAGGGTAGAAAATTTGATGTAAACACTAATGAAGCATTTTATGGTAGGATTTTAATTGGCCTTATGAAAAAAGTTTGCGAATTATGCAAGTAGCAATATTTGTGGTCACTTTAGGACTTAGTGGTTACCAATTAAGAAGGCCTCAGACCTAGGAAGTAGCAGAGCAACCTTGTGACTGGCAGGCCAGTGCAATTGTCCTGAAGTCCTTCACATGGGGTCCAATATAAACAAAGAAAAATGCAGTGGCAGGTCGGTGCAGAAACCTCAGTAGCCATTTGTCTTCCTACGTGGGTTGGATATACTTATGACATTCACAGAATTCAGAGTGCCCTTGGATTAAGAAGCAAATCAAGGGCTTCCCTGGTGGCGCAGTGGTTGAGAGTCCGCCTGCCGATGCAGGGGACACGGGTTCGTGCCCTGGTCCGGGTAGATCCCACATGCCTCGGAGCAGCTAGGCCCGTGAGCCATGGCCGCTGAGCCTGCGCGTCCGGAGCCTGTGCTGCGCAACGGGAGAGGCCACAACAGTGAGAGGCCCGTGTACCGCAAAAAAAAAAAAAAAAAGAAGCAAATCAAGGTTGTAATATTGCTTTTTTTTTTTTTTTAACAAGTGCTTTTCTGCATTATCCATGGACTCACTTGTGATTCTGATACTCCTTAGGATTCTCAGTCTCCCACTTTTCACTTCTATTGGTGAGAGCATAAGGTGGCAGGGGGAGGGGTTGTCTTTTCAAAGAAGTATGTCCGGCCTGCTCTGAAATGAGCAATTTGATTTTTAGTCAAGTTTACAGTGTCAAATTCAACTGTGCTACTTTCCCCCAAAGATTTCCTGACTTCTTTTATATCTGTTAACCACTGAAGTAATTAACTTTTCTAATGTGCAGATGAGGAAATAAACTATTAATACTTTGTTTATTCTGAGAAACTGTGATCTGACTTCTGGATGTAGACTTACATGTAAATGTTAGGGATAAGTTGAAGTAAGAGCTCAAGTCAATCTAGGATTTTTTGTTTTTTTTGAGAAGATTATTATCTTTTTTAAATTAAGAGACTAACCTATACTTATTTAAAAGTTTTTGTAAAGAACAGAAAAGAGTTAAAGAACTACTCCCATAAAAAAAAAAAGCCTTGTTGGAATTAGAGATGATCCAGGATGAGTTTAACTCATGCCATCAAAAAGTAAACTTTATTCAGTAGGATTATGTTTCTAAATAATTGCTGTAATGTTAATTTTTCTGATACAGATGAAGAACTAGCACTGAATGGGAGTTTTGACCAAGACCTAAAAAACTATCACAAACTCCATTGGGAAACAGAATTCAAACCGGTGGCACAGCAGCTTCTAAACCGAATTCAGAGTCATCACACCTTCCTGGAACCCCTGCCTGTTCCTTCTTTCTAACATGATGCAGATTGAGAACAGAAACAGGAAGTCAGGTCTCCTTCGTTCTTAAGAAGTGGCAACATATGTGAACTTTTTTTCAGTATTGACAAATATTGAAAGTTTTTCAGGTACTGATTTTAGTGAGTAGTCTTAGTATTTTAAAAGAAATAAGCATTTCTTCTTGTTAGGTATTATGGAAGAATGAATATACATTTTGTACTTTCTGCTATGAGAAATGTAAGATGAAAATATATGCATGGGATTTCTAAGTAAATGACTTTTTCTTCTATTCGCTATTAAATAATTTAGTTCTAGTCTTAAAATCCTGACTTAACAATTCTAGAATTTAAGTGCTTGTCAGTTCAGTAAATGAACTGTGCAATGAAGACTGTTAGGTTTTGTGTATAGAAATAATGGTGGTCAACACTATTAGGAATACATTACTACATAAGCATCTGCACTAATTCTTACAGCATCTAATAATAATTTTCTGGTTAGGTACCAGTATTTTTCTGGTTGTCATATTAAGAGAAGGGGTAAGCAGAAACGTTTAGAGAAGATTGCTTGGGGCCATCTACTCTTTACTAAATAAGTAAAATAGATGGAAAAGGAAGTATTTTACCTTTTTATTTTCATTTGAAATAAAATGAGTAGACCAGACAATTCTTCTACTTATAACTCTCTGTGACTAGGGAGGTGATATAACGTACTAGAAAGAGTGTAGGCTTAAGTGTACATTACAGCAGATCTCAGTTTGAATCCTAGCTCTCTCCTGCTTGGGCCTTGGGCAAGTAACTTGATTTTTTTTAGCTTCAACTGTAAAATGGCATTAATATCTATTTTCATATCGTGTAGTTTAGGGAAAAAAACAAAATGGGCAAATTGTCCAGTATAGTGACTGATGTATAGTAGGTGCTCAATAAATTATGATGGCAATTAGTTTATTAGTTTGCCACTCTTTGTAGCATAAGTTTGGCCTTTGAATAAATGATAAAAACCAAAGAAATTGAGATAACTGTTGTTATCCCATATTAGCGAAAGGCGATTTGGAAATAAAAGTAGATTTACTACTCTGTAGGGTGAGAGATGAGCCATTAATAACCAAAAAGCTCGTCTCTCACGCTAACAAAATACCAAGACTAATGGGATGAAGGCAGGCATCCCAGACTAGATGGGCTCTTAAAATCTATCAGAAAAAAACTAAATTTCCAGGAACAAATAGACTTACCAAGGGCTCCTCTAGTTTGGGGCGCATCCCTGGTTGGGGCTCAGCAAAATCCTCTAGAGACACTCACCTTATCCATAAGTCTTTCATCCATAATTATATGCTAGTAGATTCACTCCAATAGTTGAAATCATTTTTAAAAAGTCTGACAGGCTAATCTCTCAAAAACATTTGAAGATCTAAGTCTTTATTTTAACCATAGCAGGCTATATATTCTACTTTCAGTGAAAAAGATAAAACTCTCTTCCCCCTAAAACAGCACCCTCTGTATTTATAACTAATATAATAACTCATAGTGGAATACCATTGTACCTGTTCTCCATGTTATACTCAGACTCATGTGCAAGCTGGACCATTTGGAACCATCTACCTGCCTTAAAAAAAATTATGGTGAAAAACACATAAAATTTACCATCTTAACTTTTTTTTTAATTTAAAAAGAAATTTTTTTATTTTGGGGGGTGGGTGCGCTGTGTGGCATGTAGGATCTTAGCTCCCCAACCAGGGGTCGAACCCACATTCCCTGTGGAGGAAGTGTGGAGTCTTAACCACTAGACTGCCAGAGAAGTCCCTATCTTAACTATTTTTAAATGTACGGTTCAGTAGTGTTAACTTTATTCACGTTGTTCTGCAACAGTTCTCCAGAACTTTTTCATCTTGCAAAACTGAAACTCTATAATCCATTAAACAATTCTCCATTTCTTCCTCTCCCCAGGCCCTAGAAAACACCATTCTACTTTGTTTCCAAGAATTTGATTTGACTAGTTTAGATATTTCATACAGCATTTGTCTTTTTGTGACTGGCTTATTTTACTTAGCCATAATGTCCTCAAAGTTCATCCATGTTGTGGCATGTGATGGGATTTCCTTCCTTTTTAAGGCTGAATAATATTTCCTTGTCTGTTTATATCACACTTTTTTATCCATTCATTCATCAAAGGACATTTGGGTTGCTTCTCTCTCAGGGCTATTGTGAATAATGCTACTATGAACATGGGTGTGTAAATACATCTTTGAGATCCTGCTTTCAATTCCTTTGGGTGTATACCCAGAAACAGAATTACTGGATCATATAGTAGTAATATTTTTAATTTTTTGAGGAATCTCTATACTGATTTCCACAGAGGCTGTGCCATTTCACATCACCAACAGTGCACAAGGGTTCCCATTTCTTTACATCTTCTCCAACACTTGCTATTTTCTGTTTTTGTTTGTTTGTTTGTTTTGCTTTTGTTTTGGGGGTTATTTTGATAGTAGCCATCCTAATGGTTGTGAAATGGTATCTCATTGTGGTTTTGATTTGCATTTCTCTAATAATTAGTGATATTGAGTATCTTTTCATATGGTTTTTGGCCACATATATCATCTTTGGAGAAATGTCTATTCAAGCCCTTTGCCCATTTTTATTTATTTATTTTGAAAAATAATTATTTATTTTAAAATTTTTATTGAAATATAGTTGATTTACAATGTTGTGTTAGGTTTACAGCAAAGTGATTCAGATATATATATATATATATATGTATATATATATATAATACACACACACACACACACACACACACACACACACACATACATACATACATTTGTTAGATTCATTTCCATTATAGGTTATTACAAGATACTGAGTACAGTTCCCTGTGCTATACAGTAGGTCCTTGTTATCTATTTTATATATAGTAGTGTGTATATGTTAATCCCAAACTCCTAATTAATCCCTCTCCCACCCCGCTTTCCCCTTTGGTAAGCATAAGTTTGCTTTCTATGTCTGTGAGTCTATATCTGTTTGTAAATAAGTTCATTCGTATCATTTTTTTAGATTCCACATATAGGTGATATCATTACATTTATCTTTGACTTACTTCACTTGGTATGATAATCTCTAGGTCCATCCATGTTGCTGTAAATGGCATTATTTCATTCTTTTTTATGACTAATATTCCATTGTGTATATATACCACATCTTCTCTTTCCATTCATCTGTCAGCGGACACTTAGGTTGCTTCCATATCTTGGGTATTGTAAATAGTGCTGCTATGAACATTGGGGTGCGTGTATCTTTTCGAATTATAGCTTTCTCCAAATATATGCCTAGGAGTGGGATTGCTGGGTCATATGGTAGCTCTATTTTTAGTTTTTTTTAAGGAACCTCCATACTGTTCTCCATAGTGGCTGCACCAATTTACATTCCCACCAACAGTGTAGGAGGGTTCCCTTTTCTCCACATCCTCTCCAGCATTTATTATTTGTACACTTTTTGATGATGGCCATTCTGATCGGAGTGAGGTGATACCTCATTGTAGTTTTGATTTGCATTTCTCTAATAATTAGTGATATTGAGCATCTTTTCATGTGCCTATTGGCCATCTGTATGTCTTCTTTGGAGAAATGTCTATTTAGATCTTCTGCCCATTTTTTGATTGGACTGTTTATTTTTTTGATATTAAGCTGTATGAGCTGTTTGTATATTTTGGAAATTAATCTCTTGTCGGGTACATCATTTGCAAATATTTTCTCCCATTCTGTAGGTTGTCTTTTTGTTTTGTTTATGATTTCCTTTGCTGTGCAAAAGCTTTTTTTTTTTTTTTTTTTTTTTTTTTTTTTTTTTGTGGTATGTGGGCCTCTCACTGTTGTGGCCTCTCCCGTTGCGGAGCACAGCCTCCGGAGGCACAGGCTCAGCGGCCATGGCTCACGGGCCCAGCCACTCCACGGCATGTGGGATCTTCCCGGACCGGGACACGAACCCGTATCCCCTGCATTGGCAGATGGACTCTCAACCACTGTGCCACCAGGGAAGCCCCAAAAGCTTTTAAGTTTAATTAGGTCCTGTTTGTTTATTTTGGTTTTTATTTCCATTACTCTAGGAGAGGGATCCAAAAAACTGTTGCTGTGGTTTATGGTAAAGAGCGTTCTGCCTAAGTTTTCATCTAGAAGTTTTATAGTGTCCAGTCTTACATTTAGGTCTGACAGTAGGTCTTTAATCCATTTTGAGTTTAGTTTTGTATATGGTGTTAGAGAATGTTCTAATTTCATTCTTTTACATGTATCTGTCCAGTTTTCCCAGCACCACTTGTTGAAGAGACTGTCTCTTCTTCATTGTATATTCTTGCCTCCTCTGTCATATGTTAGTTGACTGTAGATGTGTAGGTTTATTTCTGGGCTTTCCATTGATTTGTTCCATTGATCTGTATGCCTGTTTTTGTGCCTGTACCATACTGTTTTGATTAATGTAGCTTTGTAGTATAGTCTGAAGTCAAGGCGTGTGATTCCTCCAGCTCCATTTTTCTTTCTCAAGATGGCTTCGGCTCTTGGGGTCTTTTGTGTTCACATACAAATTTAAAAATATTTTGTTCTAGTTCTGTGAAAAATGGCATTGGTGATTTGACAGGGTTTGCATTGAATCTATAGATTGCCTTGGATTGTATGGTCATTTTAACAATATTGATTCTTTCACCCCAAGAACATGGTATATCTTTCCATCTGTTTGTGTCATCTTCAGTTTCTTTCATCAGCATCTTATAGTTTATGGAGTACATGGACTTACAGTTTATGGTCTTGTAGTTTGACAGAGAAATCAAAAGCTTTACAGACAAGCAAAAGCTAAAAGAATTCAACACCTCCAAACCAGCTTTACAACAAATGCTAAAGGAACTTCTTTAGGCAGAAAAGAAAAGACCACATCTAGAAACAGGAAAATTAGGAAATGGAAAAGCTCACCAGTAAAGGCAAACATACAGTAAAGATAGGAAATCATCCACACACAAACTAGTAGGGAAATTAAAAGACAAAAGTAGTAAAATCATCTGCATCCACAATAAGCAGTTAAGAGATATGCAAAACAATTAGATGTAAAATATATCAAAACCAGTAATCATGAGGGGAGGAGAGTACAAATGCAAGTATTTAAAATGCATTTGAAACTAAGAGATCAGCAACTAAGACAATCATGTATATGTACAGACAGCTATACCAAAACCTCATGGTAACCACAAATCAAAAATCTATACACACAAAAAAGAAAAAGGAATCAAAGCATAACACTAAAGATAGTCATCAAATAACAAGAGGACAAAAGAAGAAGGAAAGAAGAAAGGCCTACAAAAACAAATCCAAAACAATTAACAAAATGTCAGTAAAAACATTCATAATGATAATTACCTTAAATGTAAATGGACTGAATGCTCCAACCACAAGACATAGACTGGCTGAATGGATACAAAAACAAGAACCATATATATGCTGTCTACAAGAGAGCCACTTCAGATCTAGAGACACATACAGGCTGAAAGTGAGAAGATGGAAAAAGGTATTCCATGCAAATGGAAATGAAAAGAAAGCTAGAGTAGCAATACTTATATCAGACAAAACAGGCTTTAAAATAAAGACTGTGGGCTTCCCTGGTGGCGCAGTGGTTGAGAGTCCACCTGCTGATGCAGGGGACACGGGTTTGTGCCCCAGTCTGGGAAGATCCCACATGCCGCGGAGCGGCTGGGCCCGGGATCCATGGCCGTTGAGCCTGCACGTCCGGAGCCTATGCTCCGCAATGGGAGAGGCCACAACAGTGAGAGGCCTGCGTACTGCAAAAATAATAATTAAAAAATAAATAAAGACTGTTACA
Source organism: Lipotes vexillifer (assembly GCF_000442215.2). Lineage (NCBI taxonomy): Eukaryota > Metazoa > Chordata > Mammalia > Artiodactyla > Lipotidae > Lipotes > Lipotes vexillifer. The sequence continues at coordinate 1,880,133 of NW_006772017.1, forward strand.
AGAGACAAAGAAGGACACTACATAATGATCAAGGGATCAATCTAAGAAGAAGATATAACAATTGTAAATATATATGCACCCAATATAGGGGCACCTCAATATATAAGGCATATGTTAACAGATCTAAAAGGAGAAATTGACAGTAACACAATAGTGGGGGACTTTAACACCCCACTTGTATCAATGGACAGATCAACCAGACAGAAAATCAGTAAGCACAGGCCTTATATATGACACATTACACCAGATGGACTTAACTGATTAATTTATATAGCATTCTGTCTGAAAGCAGCAGAATACACATTCTTTTCAAGTGCACATGGAACATTCTCCAGGATAGATCACATACTCAGCCACAAAGCAGGCCTTGGTCAATTTAAGAAAATTGAAATTATATCAAGCATCTTTTCTGACCACAACACTATGAGATTAGAAATCAGCTACAAGGGAAAAACTGTAAAAAACTCAAACATGTGGAGGCTAAACAGTATGCGACTGAACAACCAATCGATCACTGAGTAAATCAAAGAGGAAATTAAAAAATGCCTGGAGACAAATGACAATGAAAACATGATGATCCAAAACCTATCAGATGCAGCAAAAGCAGTTCTAAGAGGGAAGTGTATAGCAATACAAGCTTACCTCAAGAAAGAAGAGGGCTTCCCTGGTGGCGCAGTGGTTGAGAGTCCGCCTGCTGATGCAGGGGATACGGGTTCGTGCCCCAGTCCAGGAAGATCCCACATGCCGCGGAGTGGCTAGGCCTGTGAGCCATGGCCGCTGAGCCTGTGCGTCCGGAGCCTGTGCTCCGCGATGGGAGAGGCCACAACAGTGAGAGGCCCACGTACCGCAACAAAAAAAAAGAAGAAAAATCTCAAACAACCTAACCTTACACCTAAAGCAACAAGATAAAGAACAAACAAAACCCAAAGTTAGTAGAAGGAAAGAAATCATTAAGATCAGAGCAGAAAGAAATGAAATAGAGACACACACACACACAAAAGATCAATGAAACTAAAAGCTGGCTCTTTGAAAAGATAAACAAAATTGATAAACCTTTAGCCAGACTCATCAAGAATAAAAAGAGAGAAGGCCCAAATCAATAAAATCAGAGGGCTTCTCTGGTGGTGCAGTGGTTGAGAGTCCGCCTGCAGATGCAGGGGACACGGGTTTGTGCCCCGGTCCGGGAAGATCCCACATGCCGCGGAGTGGCTGGGCCCGTGAGCCATGGCCGCTGAGCCTGCACGTCCGGAGCCAGTGCTCCGCAACGGGAGAGGCCACAACAGTGAGAGGCCCGCGTACCGCAAAAAATAAAAAATAAAAAAATAAAATCAGAAATGAAAAAGAAGTTACAACAGACTCCACAGAAATACCATACCACAGAATACCAGAAGGACCATAAGAGACTACTATGAGTAAGTCTACACCAATAAAATGGACAACCTAGAAGAAATGGACAAATTCTTAGAAAGGTACAGTCTCCCAAGACTGAACGAGGAAGAAATAGAAAATATGAACAGACCAATTACCAGTACTGACATTGAATCAGTAATTTTAAGACTTCCAATAAACAAAAGTCCAGGACCAGATGGCTTCACAGGTGAATTCTACCAAACATTTAGAGAAGAGTTAACACCTGTTCTTCTGAAACTACTCCAAAAAATTGCAGAGGACAGAACACTTCCAAACTCACTCTTTTTGCCCAGCGTCACCCTGATACCAAAACCAGACAAAGATATCACAGAAAACTACAGGCCAATATCACTGACATAGATGCAAAAATCCTCAACAAAATACTAGCAAACTGACTCCAACAATACATTAAAAGGGTCATACACCATGATCAAGTGGGTTTTATCTTAGGGATGCAAGGATTTTTCAATATCTGCAAATCAATCAGTGTGATACACCACAATAACAAACTGAAGAATAAAAATCATATGATCATCTCAGTAGATGCAGAAAAAGCTTTTGATAAAATTCAACATCCATTTATAATAAAAACTCTCCAGAAAGTGGGCACAGAGGGAACATACTTCAATGTAACAAAGGCCATATATGACAAACCCACAGCTAACATCATACTCAACAGTAAAAATCTGAAAGCATTTCCTCTAAGATCAGGAACAAGAAAAGGATGCCCACTCTCACCACTTTTATTCAACATAGTTTTGGAAGTCCTCATCATAGCAATCAGAGAAGAAAAAGAATTAAAAGGAATCCAAATTGGAGAAGAATTAGTATGATTATCACTGTTTGCAGATGACATGATACTATACATAGAAAATCCTAGATGCCACCAGAAAACTACTAGACCTCATCAATAAATTCAGTAAGTTTTCAGGATACAAAATTAATATACAGAAATCTGTTGCTTTTCCATACACTGACAATGAAATATCAGACAAAGAAGTTAAGGAAACAATCCCATTTACGATTGAAACAAAAAGAATAATATACCTAGGAATAAACCTACCTAAGGAGGCAAAAGACCTGTACTCTGAAAACTGTAAGATGCCCATTTTTTAATCAGGTTATTTGTGGGGTTTTTTTGTTTGTTTGTTTTGTTGTTTTTTGGTGGTAGTTGTTGAGTTAAAGGAGTTATTTATATATTCTGGATATTAAGTCTTTGTCAGATACATGATTTACAAATATTTTCTCCCGTTCTGTAGGTTACCTTTTTACGGTTGATTGTGCCCTTTGATGCACAGAAGTAAGTTTGATGTAGTTCCATTTATCTGTTTTTTTCTGTTGCCTTTTGGTCTTATGTCGAATAAATCATTGCCAAATCCAGTGTCCTGAAGCTTTGCCACCTATGTTTTCTTCTAGGAGTTTTAAAGTTTTAGTTTTTACATTTAGGTCTTTAATCCATTTTAGTTAGTTTTTGTGTATGGTTGTAAGGTAAAGGTCTAACTTCATTTTTTTTTTGCATATGGATATCCAGTTTTCCCAGAACCATTTGTTGAAAAGACAGTCCTTTCCTCGTCAAATGGTCCTTTTCCATTTATTTGTGTCTCCTTAATTTTTTTATAGTAATGTTTTGTAGTTTTCGGTGTCAAGTTTTAAACTCCTTTGGTTAAATTTATTTCTAAGTATTTTATTCTTTTTGATGCTATTGTAAATGGAATTGTTGCCATAGTTTCCTTATTAGATTGCTCATTGTTAATGTATAAAAATGCAACTGATTTTGTATCTTGCAACTTTGCTGAATATTTTAGTTCCAACAGGTTTTTAAAATTTAATTTTTTATTTTGTGTATGTGTGTGTGAGGGGGGAATCTTTAGGGTTTTCTATGTATAAGACCATGTCATTTGCAAAGAGAGATAATTTTACATTTCCTTTCTAATTTGGATGTCTTTTTCTTGCCTAATTGCTCTGGCTAAGACTTCTGGTACTATGAGTGGTGCAAGTAGGCATCCTTGTTTTATTCCTGATCTTAGAGGAAAAGCTTTGTCTTTCACAGAGTTTGATGTTAGCTATGGGCTTTTCACATATGGCCTTTATTAAATTGAGATCATTTCCTTCTAATCCTAGTTTGTTGAGTGTTTTTTATCATGAAAGGGTATTGAGTTATGCCAGATGATTTTTCTGCATCAATTGATATGATCATGTGTTTTTCCCCCCTTCATTCTGTTAACATGGTGTATTACACTGATCAATTTTTATATGTTTGAATCATCCTTGCATTTCAGCAATCTGTCTTCATTTTTTAAATGTGCCATTGAATTCTCTACTATTATTAAGGATTTTTGCAACAGTATTCATCAGAGATAATTGGTCTGTAGTTTTCTTGTAGCCGCTTTGTCTGGCTTTGGTTTCAGGGTAATGCTGACCTCACAGAATGAGTTTGGAAGTGTTCCCTCTTCTTCAGTTTTTCGGATGAGTTTGGTGTTGACTCTTCTTTAAATGTTTGGTATAATTTTTCCGTGAAACCATTTGGTCCTGGGCTTTGTTGAGACTTTCTGATTACTGATTCCAATCTCCATACTAGTTATAGGTCTGTTCAGATTTTCTGTTTCTTCGTGATTCAGCCTTGGTAGGTTGTGTGTTTCTAAGTTATCCAATTTGTGTATTGGGTTGGCCAAAAGTTTCATTCGTTTTTTCCCATAAGATGGCTATAGTAGCAGTTAGTTGTTTTTAACATCATTTGGAACAATTTTGTTAGATCGTATGTGACAGCTGTCATATCTGCACGCATTTAAAAAAAGACATCAAAATTGGTGAATTTTTACGTAGCCATTTTAATATTGAAGATGGAAGAAAAAAACATTTTTGGCGTATTATGCTTTATTATTTCAAGAAAGGTAAAAACACAACTGAAACGCACAAAAAGATTTGCGCAGTTTATAGAGGAGGTGCTGTGACTGATTGAATGTGTCAGAAGTGGTTTGCGAAGTTTCGTGTTGGAGATTTCTCACTGGACGATGCTCCACGGTCGGGTAGACCAGTTGAAGTTGATAGCGATCAAATTGAAACAGTAATTGAGAACAATGAATGTTATACCTGGTGGGAGATAGCCAACATACTCAAAATATCCAGATCAAGCACTGAAAATCATTTACACCAGCTTGGTTATGTGAATCGCTTTGATGTTTGGGTTCCAGATGAATTAAGCAAAAAAAAAACCTTCTTGACCATATTTCTGCATGTGATTCTCTACTGAAATGTAATGAAAACATTGTTTTTAAAACAAATTGTGACAGGCGATGAAAAGTGGATATTGTACAAAAATGTATAACGGAAGAGATCGTAGGGCAAGTGAAATGAACCACCAACCACACCAAAGGCTGGTCTTCATCCAAAGAAGGTGATATTGTGTATATGGTGGGACTGGAAGGGAGTCCTCTATTATGAGCTCCTTCCAGAAAACCAAACGATTAATTCCAACAAGTACTGCTCCCAAATAAACCAACTGAAAGCGTCACTCAACGAAAAGCGTCCAGAATTAGTCAACAGGAAATGCGTAATCTTCCATCAGGATAGCGCAAGACTGCATGTTTCTTTGATGACCAGGCGAAAACTGTTACAGCTTGGCTGGGAAGTTCTGATTCATCTGCCATATTCACCGGACATTGCACCTTCCGATTTCCATTTATTTTGCTCTTTACAAAATACTCTTAATGGAAAAAATTTCAATTTTTTGAAATTTTAGACTGTAGAAGGCACCTGGAACAGTTCTTTGCTCAAAAAGATAAAAGTTGGGCTTCCCTGGTGGCACAGTGGTTAAGAATTCGCCTGCCAATGCAGGGGACACGGGTTCGAGCCCTGGTCCGGGAAGATCCCACATGCTGTGGAGCAACTAAGCCCATGTGCCACAACTACTGAGCCTGCGCTCTAGAGCCTGCGAGCCACAACTACTGAAGCTCACGTGCCTAAAGCTTGCACTCTGCAACAAGAGAAGCCACCGCAATGAGAAGCCTGCACACTGCAATGAAGAGTAGCCCCCCCCTTGCCACAACTAGAGAAAGCCCACACACAGCAACAAAGACCCAACTCACCCAAAAATAAATAAATAAATAAATAATTAAAAAATATATTAAAAAAAGATAACGTTTTGGGAAGACAGAATTATGAAGTTGCCTGAAAAATGGCAGAAGGAAGTGGAACAAAAGAGTAAATGCATCATTCAATAAAGTTCTTGGTAAAAATGAAAAATGTGTCTTTTATTTTTACTTAAAAAAACGAAGGCACTTTTTGGCCCACCCAATACATAATAGTCTCTATCCTTTTTTTTTTTTTTTACATTAGTTGTTAATGTCCCATTTTTCATTTCTGATTTTATATATTTGATTCTTTTTTTCTTAATCTAGTTAAAGGTTTGGCAATTTTGTTGATCTTTTCAAACAACTCTTTTTGTTGTTGTTGTTTCTATTGTTTTCTGTTGTCTGTTTTATTTATCTCTGCTCTATGTTTCCTTCCTTCTGCTAGCTCTGGGTTTGGATTGTTCTTTGTCTAGTTCCTTGACGTGTGAAGTTAGGTTGTTGATTTGAGATCTTTTTTGCTTTTTTAATGTAAGAGTTTATAGCTCTAAACTTCCCTCTTAGCACTGCATCCATAAATTTTGGTGTGTTCTGTTTTTAATTTATCTCGAGATGTTTTCTAATTCCATTTGTGATTTCTTCTTTGCAATGGCTTTTTAAGAATGTGCTGTTTAATTTCTCCATACTTGTGGGCTTTCCAGTTTTTCTTTCTGCAATCGATTACTAGTTTCATTCCATTATGATCAGAAAAGATACTTCGTATGATTTCAATCTTTTAAAATTTGTTAAGACTTGTTTTGTGGCTTAATATGTGGTCAGTCCTGGAGAATGGTCCATGTGCACTTGAGAAGAATGTATCTTCTTCTGTTTAAGTGTTCTGTATCTGTATATGTCTGATAGATCCAACTAATCTATAGTTTTGTTCAAGTCCTCTGTTTCCTTATTTATCTTCTGTTGGTTCTACTCATTTTTGCAAGTGGGTATTGAATCTCCTACTATTATTGTGTTGCATTCTGTTTCTCTCTTCAATTCTATTAACATTTGCTTCATATATTTAGGTATTTGGTGCCTATATGTTTATAATTGTTATAGCTTCCTGGTGAATTGACCCTTTTGTCTGATATTCGTATAGCCACCTCTGCTCTCTTTTGGTTACCATTTGCATGGAATGTCTTTTTCCAGCCTTTCACTCTCAGTCTATATGTGTCCTTAGATCTAAAGTTAGTTTCTTATAGACTTTTATCCATTTGGCCAATCTATGTCTTTTGATTGGGGGATTCAGTCCATTTACATTTGATGTAATTACTGACAGGGAAGGACTTACTATTGCCGTTTTGTTAACTGTTTTCTGCAAGTTTTGTAGCTTTTCTGTACCTCATTTCCCCTCTTCCTCCTTTGTGTTTCATTGACTTTTTTTTTTTTTTTGTAGTGACATGCTTTGATTTCCTTCTCATTTCTTTTTGTGTAAATTCTAAAGAGATTTTCTTCATGGTTACCATGGGGATTACATTTAAAAATGTTATAAGAATATTTTAAGCTGGTAAGAACTAGATTTGCATACAAAACTCCATTCCTTTAGCTCTGCCCACTCCCCACTTTGTTATTGATGTCCCCCTAAGTCCCTTAGGCTCTCTTCACTTTTCTTCATTTCTCTTTTTGTCCCTCTGACTTGATAATATCAAATAACCTCCAAGGTTACTAATAGTGACTCCAAAATTATTGATAATATCAGTAACTCTTCAAGGTCACTGATTAATTCTTCTCTCTGATCAAATCTCCAGTTGAACTCGTTTTTTTCCCTTAATTCAATTATTGTATTCTTCAGCTCCAGAATTTGATTCTTCTTTATTCTGTCTCTTTAGTGACATTCTCATTTTGTTCATGCATCATTTTCCTGATTTGTCAGTCTTGTTCTTTTTTAGTTCATTGAGCATCTTTAAGACAACTGTTTAAAATTCTTTGTTAGGTAAATCAGATTTCTGCATTGCTTTAGGGTTGGTTTCTCTAGATTTGTTTTAGATTTTGCCACATTCTTCTGTTTATTTATATACCTTGTGAACTTTGTTGAGATTTGGGCATTTGAAAAATAGCCACTTCCAGGGACGTATCTTCTTTGGGCATGTGTGTATGCTTTTATTCCAAGATACATATCTGCTTTTAACTGTCTTAATTTCCCTAAGAGGCTTGTCTCTGTTTCTTCTCAGGAGCTTCCTGTTCCACTTTCTATTTTATTCCTGGCTGTACTCTCTTGGATCTCCTGTACCTGCCTACAGAACTGTAGACTCCCTGCTCCTCTAATGCACCTCTATGCTTTGCTCACTTCTGTTTTCAGTGGCCCACAACCAGCATCCAAACCATGCTACCACTCCGACTAGTGCTCCAAGTCAGGTGAGACAGAATTCAGTCCCTCAGCCAGCCAGCCCCCAGACAAGCCTGAATATTGGACACAAGTTCACCTTCTTCCTTTCTGTCCTGAGGGAGGAGCCACGAATTGGGGGTTTCCTCTCAATTGCATCATGCTGTGCCAGGCAAAGGGAAGGGCTAGGACAAGCAAAATGCCCCAAATTTTCTTAACACATTTTGGTGCAGCCTTCTCCTGGTTTTGTGTTTGCTTGAGCTATAGCTTCCCAAGGGGTTTCTAGAGTTCTCACAAAGGTATTTTGGTCCTTATATTGTTGTTAGCTCAGTGTCTCATGGGGAACAAGGACCTGGAGCTTCACTGGTGAGGTCACTCCCCATCTACCTGCCTTTTGCTTTCCCTTGATACTCACTAGTCACAAATATGTGACAAAATTTGAGTATCTTAATGAGTGAAATGTGCTTGGAAAACATGCTTATCCAACAAGTCTTATTTATTTACTTACCTACCAGTGGTCTGTTATCAAAATAATCTGAAATAGGTAAACCATTAGAAGAATTAAAAATCTCAACTCTTAAATGAATTTTAAGTTAAAAATATCACCATTATTTATATGAAGGTAATAATTGTGGTAAATACATAAATGTTTAGAATTTAATCTCATTCTTATAGTAAGAGACACTGAATTAAGTTTCACCTAAAAAAAATATTCCCCAATTTTTACCAAAAAACTGATTTGAAAATTGAATCTTGGAAACCTCAACCAGAAATCTATTCATGATTATTTAAGAAAAAAAATTCCTCTTGTGGGGGAGAGTTTTGGTATTCCACAGTGTATTATTCTATTTTACCATCCCCAGTTATTTTGGAAACTATTAGTTTCAAAGATTATAGTGACATTAGAAATCCTGTGTGTTTAGTTTTGAGAAAACATTGAGTAATAAGAAACACCTGTTAAATGGGAGGTACTGAAACATCAACTTTGTATCACAGGCATGCCTTTATTACTTTAGATATAAGCACACTTTTTTACTCATTAAAATTTCAAATCGTGATTTGATTTGTAAGTAGTTTATAAGCGTCAGTGAAAGAAGATAATGAATTCAGTTTATCTTGTTTTGTGATCATCCTACTACTGATTAGAACCTCTATTAGAAATTTTGTATTTTCGAGAGCAAGTGCAAAGAACAAAGAGCAGAAGCAGAATGAGTAAAAATTTAACTAAATCCAGTGCAACTTCACTTGTTGGATTCACCTGTATTGCTATGATGAAAAAACCCAGCAGCAGACAGAAAAGGGCAGAGGTATGACGCAAATTCAATAGGTAAGACCATTTGTATATTATTGTAAGCTGACTAGAAATGGGCTTATGTATATCTTTAAATATATTGAAGATAATTTTTATCTAAGGTGATAGTCTTATCTTCTCAATAGGGTGTACAGCCGTGAAGGTAAGTACATCACCTCCATTCAAAACTGTGCCTCCCATCCCACAGATGAGTAAGAGAGTTATTACAACAGCTTTGATTAAATTTAGAGCTATTTCTAATTGTTTGACAGTGTCATTTTTTGTTCTGTAGTGGCTCCCTAATTAGCCTTTGTTTCTAATAATTTTTAATAATTCTATTTGACCTCTGAAACATCTCAGTCCACCTCAGTTCAAAATGGACAAGGCATGGGGCTGTACCAGTTATTTCCAAGATTAAAACTTTTCTTTATATCTATCTTTCAAAGTGACTTCAAGAGTTTGCCATTTAATAGTCTCTCATCTGATTACAGAATTATTTAAGTGTGATGGCTAATGAAAAAGTCAAAAGAAACAACATAGCTACCGATTGTGAAGTCATGACTTTTTAAGAGACTGAGACAGCAAAAAAACAGAAAAATTATTCTTTATTGAAAAATACCAATAATACTGACAGACTTCAAAAGCAGTTCACGCCTCCAGAATACAAAGTACTTAATACATTTTTTTCAAGCCTGTTTGCATTTCAAACAAAGCTAGCATTTTTGTAAATCAAATTTGATAACCTAATTTTCCAGCTTTATTATTTAAGGAGCAATCAAATTTGATAACCTAATTTTCCAGCTTTATTATTTAAGGAGCTGTACAACCTCTGAAGTGGGGACCATGAGGTGGGCAGGAGCAGAGGGGCAGAATGCACCTGGGACTGCGCAGCAGTCTACAGCAATATTTCCCATAACTTTGGTGCTGGAAACAAAAATACAAGACAGCTGCCCTCCAGTGTCAGAGAATCTTGGGAAACAGCATATCAAAAGGTAGCCAGCTTTTCTTATAATTTACACATTCATTTAAGATTGCTTTTTGAAGAAAATCTTTAAGAATGACACTGTAATTTAATATCATCCAATAACTCTGAATTAAAAAACTATATGAAAGAAATGAGCTGTTACCATCATAATGGTCTTTGCCGAGCTGTAATTTTAGATGCAAAAAAAATTAACACATATGCAAGTTTAATTTGAAACCACAAAAATTATGTATGTAGGCTCAGATAGTAGCAGTGTTCACTTTATTACTAATAGCTTAACTGGAACAGCCACTCTATTCATTCCACCAGCAGGAATAGCAGCACCAATATCTAAAATCAAAATCCTTTTATGTATCAATATAAAAGCTTACATCATTATCAAAGTCCCATTCTTTGCATGCTCCAATTCTTGTTATTTTTTAACATAAAAGCAACAGGATTTTGAGAGTTACTATTTGCTGTATTAAAAGAGTTAATACAGCATCTTGTACTGTCAAAAAGCAAAATACTGTGAACAGCAGCCCTTCTTCACAGCTCTAAACTTGAAGCTGCCAAGCACTCACTGCTTGTGCCAGCAGTGGCATTTCCACAGTAAAATAGCAGAAACTAAAGGAATCATGGCACAATGGATTTCTGAATTCTTTTATCTACCATTGGTCCTGGGGCTTAGTACCTTCCCCTTGTAGGACTATATCTGCTGATCGTTCATCTTCTTTAATGGAGGAAAGGCATCAGGTCATATAGCGGGTAATGGCTCTCAGAGCATAAAGGAGTTCTGCTTGCATCCTAGCTTCTATAAGAAGCAGATTAACATGAACCTGAATATAAAACACATTATCATTTAAGATAGGGTTCAGTGAGCATATATGTATACATATAACCGATTCACTTTCTTATACAGCAGAAACTAACACAACACTGTAAAGCAATTATACTCCAATAAAGATGCAAAAAAAAAAGAGGGTTATAAGCATTCACAATCAGTTTCAGTGCATCTAATAAACACTAGAAATGTTTTCTGTGTGCCACTGAATAACATCAGTTTCTCAAAACAAAAGCTGTCCGATCTTTTTTGGATAGATGTTTTGAGCTTATATTTATATTCGATCACATCTCTTCTTGAAGGTTTATTAGAATAACAACTTCCCCGCCAAATCATCATTCACAAACACTTTCTTCTTTCTCTTAGGCAGTTACAGTGATGCCAGCACTCTGAGGAGAGAACAGCACACCTGTTCTCCCTGTCTTTATTTAAACCATAATGAGGTTCCCCCTTCCAAGGGGTATGTGAGACAGCTGATCTGGAATGTTCTTCTCTGGGTTGGTAGAGGTGATGGAAGGGGTTTGAGACCCATTAGACTAGGTGAAGGAGAATAAGGATCACTGCTAAGTTAAACACTGCTAAGTTACTTACCTTCTCAGAGTGCTTGAACTGCCTCCAAAAGCTATCATACATTCTTTTGGTAACCTTTTCAGGAGTGCAAACAACAGTTTTGATATAAACTTTAAAGCTACGATCCAATAGCTGGTTAATTTCACCATAGTCATAGTCATCATATCTGTTAAAAGACAATGTAAGAATTATTATATTTTTGATGTATAGTCTGTTTTCTTCTTATGGAAGTGCAGACATCAATAGTAAATGCTGTATTCTTTCCCCCTCTTTGTGTAGGTAGCTGTCCCCCAAAATGACAGCTTTACAATGTTTCATTGGGGGTGGATGAATGAGTATAAAGGGATAAGAAACAGAGAAGTTAGATGAACAAAAAAATTGCCAGTGCCCAAGCAACAGTATATATTTACAATCATGAATAAGCAACCACACTGAGGAACAAATTCTGGAAACAAAGTTTGAGTATTGCTGATATTAAGCAATTAACAAATTAATCAGACAATAATACTTATTGATACTATTACATGATATATCAATTATAATCTATTTGTGTAAATAAATTTTTTTTCTTATGTTTCCAGGAGTTCTTGGGGTCAGATGAGAAAAAAGGGGGAAGAGGTGTCTGAGAGGAAAGAATCAGTCTCTAGATGGCTTCACAGTATCTACTTAGGAAAGGCTAAGCCAACATGGTCATAGGCACCAATGTCTCCTCTGCCCCACTGGCAGATAGTTCCTAGAACTGAAGTCTCCTATTTGGTTTTTAGTAGAAAAGGAAGAAAGCAGGTCCTATATAACCATTCAGGAGCCTAAAGTCATAGCATGGCTACTGATAAAGTGAAGAAGCAAGAAGAAAGTCTGACTTTACAGCTAAAATAATCAGAAAGTACCACAGCATGGTTGTTTGTGTATGTTAGAAGGTGGTTTATGATGGCTCTGTCTCCTATATAGCATAATAAATGTGGCTGAATACCTAACAGGATATGAAAGTTTTGTATTTTGATGAAATATCATGGGAGTACGTACTCTTTAGAAGGGTACTGTAAGAGTTCTAAGTTCCATGAAGGTAGAAGTATGAGTGTGTCAGGAGATAAAAAAAGATGACACAAAGGGAAAAGATACCATAAATGTTCAGAGACAAACTTTGCCTCTTCCTCTATGCTCTTGGGCCAGCTTGCTTGCTCTCCTCTTCCCTGGAGGCATCTGTTATTTAACTCTTGTCAGCATTCCTAACTCTCCCTCCTGCTTAGCTAGGCAAGAGAAAACACACCAAGCTGCAAAACATCAAGTTTTTGAAGCACAAAATACATAAAAATAAGCTATTGGGGAGGGGATGGTTTTGAGTATGTTAACGTAGGTCTGTGCATATGTGTTCCAAGCACCTAAATAATTTAGGCTAAAGGAAAATACCTCTTCATAAACATAAGAAAACAGACTAACCTTATTCCAAACATGCAGTGAATATAGTTCCAAATAGCGCGTCTTAGCATTGAGGTATCGACATCTTTGTGCATTGCCATTGTATTATAAGTAAGATTGTAAGCAATGTGAAATTTTTCATCGATCAACTGTCCTACATCTGGATAAAGACGATTTACCAAAGAATAACCATGGTCTTCCCAACAATAGTCCTAAATACAGAGAACAGAACAAATGTGAATAATTAAAATGTGGCCAACTATATAGTTCTATGTCTGTCACTCTTCGGTGCAGTGAAATTACTGGCAGCTGAAATCCACTGCCTTTCTAGTACATCCCTAGCTCTCAGTTACACTTGCATTCCAGTTTGATGTTTTCAATTTCTATACTGCAACATGCAAAAGTTACATTTTGAACTCATCGAGTTTAAAAACCAGTGGAATCTCTTCCCCTTACACACAGGTCACCCATATTCAGCTTTCTCTCAGTTTCCCCCGTCAGCCTCCAGAGATGAACCATCTTGGGAGGCCACTCTCCTTTTCTATTGCTGCAGGCATTCAAATGGTCCTCAAACTTTGTAAATTTTTAATTCAAGGTATCCATCATTCATTCTTTTTCCTCCTACCCACCTCTGATTCTCAGCCCTATTAATTGTGTCTCCTAATTAGTTTTCCCAAATTAAAGTCTCCCTGCTTCCTTTCTTTCCATCTCAAGCAAAACTTAATAAGCCCCCACTTCAATGTGACTCCCATATTTATTTTCCTAAAACACCTCTTTGATATTATGCCATCACTATGGTCAAAACCTACAAATCTGGTCATCACCTACAAATCTGATCAATTTTAAACTAACTTCCCACTTATCCTTTGCTTGAAGGTCTTAGCAGCCCAGTCAGTTTATGATCCCTTCCCTCAACCTATGCTCAGTTATTGCCTACAGTCTCCTCTGCTTACAATGCCCATGCTTTTAAACCTTTCAAATCTCTCAAATCCTAATCTCCCTCCATAAAATTTTCCAGTCCACATGATCCCTTCAATTGTAATCTTTTATATTTCATGACACAACTTCACTATTGAGTAAAATATTCTATAATTCTTCCTTGTGCCTAATTCTGTCTCCTTAAACAATATGTTAGCTCCTTGAGCAAAGAAAAAAAAATCTCATAGTTCTCAAATATTTTCATAATTCTGATAGAGTTATAATAGCCCCTGCACAGAATATCAACTCATCTGAATTATATATTTACCTATCTAAATTAAATATATAACAGACAGTTTAAGAAAAACATTTAAACTACAGTATGTTTCTACTGACGGATTGGAAGCAGTCTTACAAAACTACAGCACAAAATAGATAAATGTTTGCTAATTGATGATTCTCAACTTTTATTCTGGAACTAGAAGATACAGCAATTGTTACTCCTGAGATGTACTTGCAAAGCACTTAGCACAGTGCCTCCTGCCAAAGTGAAAACAGAGAAGGAGCCTGGTATCCTGGGGGACAACGAGGTCCCTAAGTTTCCATGGACTCAGTATATACAGAATTGTACTGGGAAGTTTTACTGTGTATTTCAAAGTTAATGATTATGGAGCTAAACAAACTGGGTCTACCAACGATAATTCTACTCCCTACCCCAGTAACTTTATTTATTCTAAGAGATGGGTGCTAAGTAATTTTGGAATAAGATTTATTTATGTGAATCCTCTTTAAGGTTTAAATTTGAAACCTTTAAAAATTCTCATTGCTTCAAATGACATTCAGTTCATATTTTAAAGGGAATTAGGTTATTGTAATCATGGTTTATTTTCTATGGTATCTGTAAGAACTCACCAAATTAAAAAGAAAACAAAAACTCTGCTTTCCCTATAAGTCCTAATTTAAGCAAATCTTTCACTCTTTCTCATCCTCTTT
>NW_006772017.1:1895006-1915753 GCF_000442215.2 Lipotes vexillifer
CTTTCCCTTCACCCCCACACACATAATGCCTGAGATGCGGTGAGGACATTTCTCTTGTCACTCAGGCCTGGTGCATATCAGGGCAGAAATTGCCTCACTTTAACACTGGGGCTCAGTAAAACAATGCTATAAAAGCAAGCTAGATTCAAACACAACTATTATTTATTGTTTAGTTATAGTAGGAACTTTAACTGGGTTTCTGCATACCATCTCTGGGAACCTAACCACTATTGTAATTTTGCTTTATGGGTGAATGTGTTTTGAATTCTGAGCAACTGATTTATGAACTTTAACAATATAATAAACATACCTAAGGGAATTACGTGTACATAGAAAAGTTATTTTTCTCTGCATCACTTTCTGTTCTCAAATCCAGATGGCTCTTTCTTATTTTAAGTCAGATTGAGGTATTTCTAATCGAGCACGTACATACAACAAGTTGTCATTTTACCTGGACTCGAAATGTTGGGACGTGCATTCCATGTCTAGAGAAATCCTTATAGCCATAACTAGTATCCTCAAAGTGACGAGATACATCTCTTGCTGGTGTAACTTCTTCATCATCTGAAATAATTTTTAAAAAAAAACACTGAAAGCCTTTCAAAAACAGGATGCTAGTTAAAATTCATTTTACCTATAACAAGTAAAAACAGGATTACCCTTTCTCTGACACTGAGTAACCAATATCAACTGAAATAAAGTCTTAAAACTATAAAGAGAAATAGCCTACTTACTAGTAAATGGAATATAATACAAGTAGATTCTGTTATTAAAAAAATACTCATGGTTGAATTTTCTATGTTTTTCATTCCTCTCTTTCACAGATCCTCTCTCCCTCTGTGTCCCCACTGTAGTTGATAGATACTAGGTTCTATTGAAAAGTATGTACTCCAAGTATGAACACCCTTTTGAATAATCTTTATGGTGATAACAAATATAAATTTTATGCTCTAAACTTTAGCACTTGGACTATTTTTAATGTCACACAATATATAAAATGATCTCTTTAACAGCTCAAAGGTCTTAGAAACAATTCTAAAATGATGAACAAAGGAAAGAGGTTCTGTGCGTCACTGTTTTTACAATGTTTCCTGCACTGCTTCTAAGCCTTTTCAGATTACCTTCATGTTTAGGGGTCGATGAGATTACTTGATGAGTTTCAAGTAAATAAAATCAAAGACTTCTCCTCAAGCTAACACCCAACCTCCATTTATACAAATTTGATTTTCTCTTTGCTATTAAGAAACTTGCTTTTAACATATACTCTTCGTCCCACTCTATTATTGTCAAAATACACTGACACACTTTATTAACTTTTTTCCTTTAAATTATCTGGTTTACATATTAAATCCTATAGCCTACATTTGATAAAGGCCAAACATAAAGGATTTACGTTGTTATTAGTTATCTAATTAGTAGCTCCTTTTCACAAATCATAGAATTTTAAAGCTGGAAGCAATCTCAGGCCATTGAATGCAATTTCCTCATTTTAAAGAAGAGGGAAAAAAGCACTCAATGTTAAATGACTTATATTCACAAAGTTTATTAGCAGTGATTTTAGTATTAGAACCCAAATCGAATGTCCTCGCTCTTAGTCTAGTGCTGTTTTCACTATAACTTCCTTTTCTAGAAGTAGGACTACCTATGCAATAACCTTTCTAAAAGGAAAGCCATATTTGGATTAAATTTAAAAGCTTTTGCACAGCAAAGACAACCCACAGAATGGGAGAAAATATTTGCAAACGAAGCAACTGACAAAGAATTAATCTCCAAAATATACACACAGCTCATGCAGCTCAGTATCAAAAAAAACAACCCAATCCAAAAATGGGCAGATCTAAATAGAGATTTCTCCAAAGAAGGCATACAGATGGCCAAAAAGCACATGAAAATATGCTCAACATCACTAATTATTAGAGAAATGCAAATCAAAACTACTATGAGATATCACCTCACACTGGTCAGAATGGCCATCATCAAAAAATCTCAAAGAGTAAATGCTACAGCTGTTGCTAGGAATGTAAACTGGTTCAGCTGCTATGCAGAACAGTATGGAGGTTCCTTAAAAATCTAAAAATAGAGTTACCATCTGATCCAGCAACACTACTCCTGGGCATATATATGGAGAAAACCATAATTTGAAAATACATGCACCCCGATGTTCATTCCAGCAGTATTTACAATAGCCAAGATATGGAAGCAACCTAAATGTCCATCAGTAGAGGAGTAGATAAAGAAGATGTGGTACATATATACAGTGGAATGTTACTCAGCCATAAAAAGGAACAAAATAATGTCATTTGCCACAACATGAATGGATCTGGAGATTATCATGTTAAGTGAAGTGAAGTCAGAGAAAGACAAATACCGTATGTCGCCGCTTACATGTAGACTCTAAAAAAAGTGGTACAAATGAACTTATTTAAAAAACAGAAATAGAGTCACAGATGTAGAAAACAAATCTATGGTTACTGGGGGGGGAAAAGGGGGGAGGGATAAACTGGGAGATTGGAATTGACATATACACACTACTATATACAAAATAGATAACTAATAAGGACCTACTGTATGGCATAGGGAACTCAATACTCTGTAATGACCTATATGGGAAAAGAATCCGAAAAAAAAGTGGATATATGTATAACAGATTCACTTTGCTGTACACTTGAAACTAATACAACATTGTAAATCAACTATATTCCAATAAAAAAAGGATACTTTTATTTAAATTCTCTTAAATTAAAAAATTGGGCTTTTATTTTTGGACACAATAGACATTTTATTGACTATGTAATGGTTGCTTTTACCTGAAGAGAAGACAAACATGCTCTCTCTTTTTTCTATTTCAAAACGTGAAGCCATCTCTTCCTGACTTGCCTCTTCTTCATCTCGACATTCCTGTAACTGCTTCATCTTTTCCATGAGGGCTTCGACCTCAAAGAAGGAATCACTTACCTGAAAAGAAAGTGCAATTAAGGTTACATATGTGAGACACGGAATGAAATTTTTGAATTTTATTAAGTCTGTTTCGTAAGAATTTGCATCTTAATACAGTATAAGAAAAGATCTTCCTATAATTTTAATGCACATGAATGAATCAAAAACAATTATTTGGGGCTTCCCTGGTGGTGCAGTGGTTGAGAGTCCACCTGCCAATGCAGGGGACATGGGTTCGTGCCCCCGTCTGGGAAGATCCCACATGCTGCGGAGCGGCTGGGCCCGTGAGCCATGGCCGCTGAGCCTGCGCGTCTGGAGCCAGTGCTCCGCAACGGGAGAGGCCACAACGGTGAGAGGCCCGCATACCTCAAAAACAAAAAAACAACAATTATTTGGCCTATTATATATACAGATATTTAAATTTTAAAATATAAGAGAAAAATGATTTTAAGAACACATTCTAATGTTTTACCTTTTATTACTAAAATTAGTAATAATATTACTATCAATGCTAAATTTTAAAAATTAAAATTTAACACTACTTGTCAATTTAAAACAGAACTGAATATTTAAGAGTTAAACTTTTACTTGCTCAATCAGTTAAATAAGGTACACAAAGTATAAGTGGTTTTGCATCAACTGTGTACACTGGGCATGTTGTCAATAGACAGGCATACCTCAGGTATATTGTGGGTTCAGTTCCACACCACTGCAACAAAGCGAGTCATGAATTGTTTGGTTTTCCAGTGCATATAAAAGTTATGTTTAGGGACTTCCCTGGCGGCACAGTGGTTAAAAATCTGCCTGCCAATGCAGGGGACATGGGTTCGAGCCCTGGTCTGGGAAGATCCCACATGCTGTGGAGCAACTAAGCCCGTGTGCCACAACAACTGAGCCTCTGCTCTAGAGCCCACGAGCCACAACTACTGAAGCACGCGCGCCTAAAGCCTGTGTTCCGCAACAAGAGAAGCCACCTCAACGAGAAGCCCGCGCACTGCAACCAAGAGTAGCCCCTGCTCACTGCAACTAGAGAAAGCCCACGCGCAGCAACGAAGACCCAGTGCAGCCAAAAATACACTATACTGCACTGTACATTATACTGTATACTGTACTGTACTATACTGTGCACTATACTGTTTATACTGTAGTCTATTAAGTGTGCAATAGCACTATGTCTAAAAAAACAAGGTACATACCTTAATTTAAAAATATTTATTGCTAAAAAATGCTCAACACCTGGGAACAGGGAGCTTATCTACTAGGGAAGTTTTTAAAAATTCTATTATTTCACTATTATCTCATTTAATAGAGGGATAAGTAGGAATAGTACTTTTTCTTTAGCCTTGTACTAAATCAAAGGTGGGGAAGGACAACAATCCAACTCTAAGCATCCTAGCAACTGGTGTACTCTCCCTTAGACCATCTCATAACCTTTAAGCTTTGATAAGTAATCAGTGGCCATATGCAGGCCTCTAACAACAATCCAGATAGCTCAACAGAGGGTGGAACTGATGGTCTTGGGCCTTACCAGCACAGCAGTGATCAACCTTGGGAACATGATTTTCCCTCCTGTGCTAATCTCACCATATGTAAATGCTACCTCTTATTTGGTACCTGATAAATGCCAAGCACTGTACTAGGCCTTTTACCTCTTTAGAGGCATTTCATTTAAACTTTACACTAACCTTGTGTTTGACCTTTATTTAGAAATGAAAGAATGGAGGCTCAGAGAGGTTAGATAACGCCCACAGTCAAATATAAGTTAACAGTCAAATACACGTTAAAGTCAAATATATAAATTCAACCTGTCCAAATCTGTTTAAAATAATACAACTGAGAAAATCTGTGCAAAGTATTCAGAAGGCTGTAATGTTGTTTCTGTGATTTCAATTTGGAAATATAAACCCTTTTCTCTTTCACTACAGCTAAAGAATGCAGAGGGAATTTTGACTCATCATATATAGAATTCAAATTTGCTTATACAAAATTCAACTCATTCTGATCTGTTTCAAAGGAATAACATAACTGAAAAAATATAAAAGCCAGAGAAGAGAAGGAATAGAGGTAAAAGCATTTTAATAAATTTACATTCACTTTTATATATATCTGTGAGAAGTTAAAACATGAAGAAGTATTTTAAAAGGAGAAATTCCAGATCAAGGCTGATTAAATCTTCTAAAAAATAATTAAGAAGACAGCCTGTTTCTTCTGTGCAAAAGGATGTGATCAGCATCAGGAAGTTTCTACCACCAAGTTCCACTGTTCTCAGTCTCCCCTCATCTCACTCAGTAGCCGTTCAATACCAGATGGCTCTGATGGGGCACATTGCTGGTGGCTTCTGATCCTAAAATTATTCAACTGTAACCTCCTAGAGGGTCTTATAATTTTGTATGTTCCTTAGCATCAGACTAGTGCTGAGCATTTGGAGGCAGTCAATAAATACTTGCTGAATGAACAGGTATGGGGGCCTAATATCTTTTTGGACTTAACAGGGTAGATTTTCTTAAAAGCCAAATGAAAAAATAATATAACAGCAATTACTGTGATTACTCTTAGGATGATCCTATAATAAATAATAGATACTTACTGAAACATTCCCTGCTGAGTTGACCTGCATCTCATCCACACTGTGATTGCCATTTGTAATGTCACAGATGCAGTAGTTACTAACAGAAGGAGGTCTGAATGTGTGGCCACCATCACAATGAATTTCTGGACTGATTCCACAGCCAAATGTGAACGAGGCAAGAGAATGATAGTGTGTAAGTAGAACTACTGCATGTACCAGTTCTGCAAGGGACCAGCTGTGCTCTTCAGCTTTTAAAAGTCCCTTGGGAAAAAAAACGAGAACATTTTTATACTGGGGTATGGTATTGATGAAAGAATACAGTTCATCTTGGTATTTAACCTATTGAAAACAGGATTAGTTACTATATAAAACTTAGGATAAAATTACAATTTGAGGCACGTAGAACCCAGAATTTGCTAATGTAATTTTTATAAATATGTATTCACAAATAGAGCTTAAGATAAACTGATAACGACACATTCGTTATTATTTTGACTTTCTGAAATTCTGATTTAAAAATGATTTAAAATTTCTGATTTAAAATTTTGTTTAAAAGCAGTTGCCGTATCTCAGATGATGGATTATGAATGCATTAACTATGTTGTTAGTGCAGTCTCAAACCAAATGTAATGAATTTGTGTTTAAAGTAGAAGCTACTGTGTAAAATATGCCTGTTTTTCTTTATTATCAGGCCTCCTCAAGGCACTTTTAAAAACTGGTTTGAACAACTGGACTCTGAATATTCTTAAATCATCAAATTATATTTATTTTAAAAATTATGCTCAAGGTAAAGTCTACAGTTCTTCAAAGTCTTACAAATCTGTGTCCATTCTGCTTCATTATCTATTTTATAATATGTAATTTTATATTACTAGACAATATAACAGACATTGCATTAATTATATTCAAATCTTCTATCTCCTTGATAAAAAGATGCTTCAATTACATAAAAGAATCTAAAATATTCTAGGGAATTCCCTGGAGGTTCAGTGGTTAGGTCTCTGCACTTCCACTGAAGGGGGCATGGGTTCCATCCCTGGTCAGGAAACTAAGATCCCACAAGCCTTGAGGCATGGCCAATAAATAAATAAATAAATATTCTAAAAAAAGAGAAAGACAACACCAAAAATATATTGTATTTTTAAGAATTTCTACTGCATGGTAGATTCTTTTAGAGAATGTCCATCTACTTTTATTCTATTATCTTTATTAATAGAACCAGATGAAACTAGTTTAAAATGGTATTTTAAAAAGATAACACAACAAGATGCCACTTTACATCTATCAGAATGGCTAAAATCCAGAACACTGGTAACAACAAATGCTGACAAGGATGTGGAGCAACAGGAATGCTCATCCATTGCTCATGGGAACACAAACTGGTATAGCCACTTTGGATGACAGCTTCTTACAAAGCTAAACACAAGCTTATCATACGATCCAGCAATCACACTCCTAGTTATTTACCCAACTGAGTTGAAAACTTACGTCCACCAAAAAGCCTGCATGTGAATGTTTGTAGAAGCTTTATTCATAATTGCCAAAAACTGGAAGCAACCAAGATGTCCTTCAATAGATGAATGGATAAACTGAGGTACATCCATACATGTATTTTTCAGCAATAAAAAATGAGCTGCCAAGCCATGAAAAGCCATGGAGAAACCTTAAATGCATACTGACAAATAAGCTAGTCTGAAAGGGCTATATACTGTGTGATGCCAACTATATGACAGTCTGGAAAAGGTAAAACCATAAAGACTGTAAAAAAGAACAGTAGTTTCAGGGGGAAGGGGAGAGAGATGAATAGAGGGAACATAGGAGATTTTGAGAGAAGTTAAACTATTCTGTATGATACCATAATGGTTGATAACACGACATTATGCAGTTGTCAAAACCCATAGAACTGTACAACACAAAGAGTGAACCCCAATGGAAATTAGACATTATTAATTCATCAGTTACAGCAAATGTACTATACTAATACTAGATGTTAGTAATAGAGAGAAACTATGTGTGTGTGGGGGGCGGGTGGTGGATGGTTGATGGGGGTAGAATATGGGAACTCTATTTTCTGTGCCATTTTTCTGTAAACCTAAAACTGCTCTAAAAATTGGTCTAATTTTTTTTTTTAATGACACCCTAGATATATTCTCTACTTACCTCAATATGTTCTTTGGTAATAAGCCAAGGTCTATGGGCTAACACTTTGTTAAGTTCTCCTAAATTCTGTAGTTTTTGAGGAGCATTCTCTAAACCATTAAGCCACTTGGGGTCTCCACCAACATGAAGGAAATCGTTTACATGGAGATTCACTAAGTAGGAGCACTGATGTCTTGCTGCAGCCTTAAGAGAAAACAAAAAGATTATTCTAATTACACATATTAAAATCTTGAACAACTACAAATCTTTTTCTTTACAATATGCAAGAGAGCTAATTAAGTTTTTGATTAGTATGTTTTCAAATTTTCCATATACTACAGAAATGAAGTTTTCATATAAACATTTAAAAATTCATACACTATAGAAAGCACCTCAAAAATATCCCAAGAACAAATAAAATATCTGATCAAAGTATCTGAACTTTAGAAAAATTTTATACCTACTGTCAGAACCTCAGATTAAGAAGAAACTTCAATTAAGGTGCCAATCATAAAACAATGGAATATTATTTATAAATTGAACATGAGTACCACCAATTATGTCAATCTGAACTATCAGTGAACTAATCTTGTGTTCTACTTTATTCTCGTATTTAATAGAAAATGGTTCTCAACAGAGTGTAAATACATATTTCTTTTTCTGTTATATTTGACAGCATACTTATTTAGAAAGAGGAAAAATAGATACTACCTAACAGGAATCCAATTAGAAGTTAGAATATAAGTATTTATTCCTGTGTTTGAAGCATTAACCATCTCTTAAAAAGATTAATAAAGCAGGCAGAAAGAATTTTTCACTGAATGTTTACAAACCATTATTCCAATGTAGTGCCGATAATGTAGGGGTAATGGTCCATCCATTTGCAGTAGATAGTGTTGCGTTTTTAAGAAACTTTCTAAATATTGTGGGTGAAAAACCATCACTAAGGTAATATTATCCAAACGACCCAAAGCAGCAAAAGAATCTGCAAATAAAGTATGCATCTGTGTGTCTTCACTCCCCACTTGGAGAATCTGCATGAAAGAGAGGAAAACCATGTTTTCAGAAATTGTAAATTGGTGTAAAAGAAAGAAAATATGCAGGGGAAGGGAAAAAAAAAGGAATATGCATGCACTGCACTCTAAGTGTCACCTAGAAGCAGATTAAATTTGGCTTAAGAAAGAGAGGTTATAATTCTACAAATTTAACTCAACTGATTGCAAGATAGCAGAATAAAGAGTCACATATCATGTAGTAGGGGAAAAACAACAAAGGCCGAACATTAAAGGCCATCTAGATAGGCTGCTTGCAGACTTGACCAGAATCCAGACATCCAGATCTAAATCCAGAATCCAGATTTAGATTATCAAATTTGCAGAGCTTGCAAACAGACACTAATGCCTTTCCTTTTAACAACACCTACTCTCCCTCAATTTACAGAGAACCAAAAATTAACTAACAGTAAACAATCCCTGTGAAAACAAAGTATAGGAGCATTTACATATTTAGAATTAAAGATCCAATCTAGCATTGATACCAGCCTGTGGAGCTGGCCAAGACCAAGTAACTCGGCTTATGGGCACACCTAAACAACATCTAAATATAAGCAGGTGGCATATCACTGGTCAGAAACAAGCCTTGCCTTTGCTTGATTAAATATGGGTGTTAGAAAAGCATCATGAAATACTAGAAATCAACATGACTATAACAGCTTTTTAATCCCACATATTCACTGCCAAAACATGATGATTAACTTGTGTAAAGCATATTGTTGACCAACAGTTGTTCAGATGCGAAGATGTGGGTCATGAAAGCTTTTCCTTAAAAGCATACAGTTCACTATGTACTTTCACAAACAACATACCTCCTTTTCTGGGATGAATCTGCTTGGTCCGTGTCCTAGTGGTCGAGGAATTCTAATTCCAAGTTCCTAGAAAAGAAAACTACACCATCTCAGGCCTCCAGCAGTAAACAACATGAACTGAGGCCACAGGAATGGGAGAGAAAAACAGCCAGTTGAACAGAGACTGGCTTGTTCTGGTGATTTATTTTCATGGCCATATATATATACCAGATCCTCTGTTTGCATCACATGGCTGACAACAGTTTATAATACAACTCTGACTAAAAACAATAAAACCTGTTTCACTAAAACCAGAGTTTTGCATAAAGTACTTGGCAGAAAGTCTAGAACAGAAAGTTCAGCACATAGCAGCCAACCCTGTGGATTGTCAGCGATACAAAATAAGACCAATGTGTTTGTACATCCAAAACCCAACCAACCAAAATATCAATTCCTGTGCACCTTGTCAGGAAATGAAAAAGCCATAACCTCTACCTAGATGTCTTACACCAAAAGAAGTATAATTATTACTACATCTATAATAACACTTCACAAGAACAGAAATACTATGAAAAATAAAAAAGCTATTTAAATCCACAAAAGAGAAAGTAGTACAGGGCATGGTTTCTCTGTGGTTGAGTAAAACAATTTTAAATTACTTTTGTTTGTGTGTTTTCCTTAAATTTTTAATTTACAGGATCTCATCAACTTTGCTTATATTTTAGAGGAGCTCAACTAATTAAAAAATAAATGGTTTTCTGCCTTTTGACATAGTGAACCTAGAATTCTATACTTTATGTGACAGTGTAGTGTGGTTAACAAAAACTGACAGTCTACTGTTAGGCTTCCATCTTTTCCCTCAATACAGTGTGCTAATAGAAATAAAACCAAAATGTGATTCAGACTTTTTTTTTTCTTTTTGAGGCTCATGTCCTATCACTCTAGTCTCTAAACAAAAAACCCCCTCCTTCTTTAACAACTAAATATTAACCCTTGCTTACATAATTACATACAAATATTATTTCTACCCTCTCTCTACAGCTTCCAAAAGTCCTTCATGATATAAACCAGATGCTTTCCTTTTAAAGGAAAAAAAGGGGGGAGGGGGCAGTCAGAGAAGAACATGTGGCAACAATTCAAGAAATCTGGTCCAAGTGAATGAAAACCTTTTGAGCAGAATGGATTTTTAAAAATTAAGCAGGCAAGACAAAATTGAAGAGAATCTTAATTAGGAGAACTCAAGATTCAGATTCAAAGTAGGCTGGATTTGCCAACTAAATCTAAAATTTTATATATGTTTCAAATAATCTTGTATTGGAGGTCAGTGATTTCTTACTCTGATAATTCCACACTTATACTGAAAATAGTAATGTCTAATAACCATGCCCCTCATTAGAGGAGGCACTAAATTCACTGGCCCGGCCATGTATGTGTCTCAATTTTAATATCCTGTAATAAATGCAAGGAAAAAACCCACATTCCTGCTATTCAATAAATCATTTTGGGACAAATGCAGCCATTTATATAAAATGATGACTCTATTGGCATTTCTAACTGATTTAATTACATACATTTCTAACAAAATATATTGGGCAAGACTTTAAGGCTAAAACTCAATACCCCTTCTCAGTTCTTTACCATCTTATTTAAACAAAATGCATTTTAGCAAACACCCCATTTCAGGGGTTTATTATTCATTTTCTACCTAAGAGACACTATTCTTGTGACTTTAGTATACAAAAGGTGGCATTTCAAAGGAGGAGAAATGGATTATTCAACAAATGATTTTGGTACAACTGGAGAGCCACTCAGAAAAAAGTGAAATTGGAGGCTTAAATCATACTTGACTCCACAATAAGTCAGATATAAGTGTAAAAAACAAAAATAAAAAACATTACAGTATTAGAAGAAAATACCTGTGGACTTAGGTCTAAGAATGCCACAAAACCAGGAAATCATAAAATATAAGATTGATAAATTTGATGACATAAAAATAAAGACTTTCACATAGGAAAAATAAACATATAAAGTCAAAAGCAAACAGAAAACTTGGACATATATTTGCAACTCATATAGCAAAGGGCTAAATTTTTTTAATACATAAAGACAAATCGCTAAGAAAACCCCCAACAACCTCACAGAAAAATGAACGAAGGACATGGACAGTTCAAAGAAAATGAAATATAAATGGCTGAAAAAATGATCAACCCTCACAATAAAACAACTGCCATTTTAGTACACTAAGATACAATTTTTCACCTAAAATACTGCTTAAGATCAAAAAATTTGATGATAGGCTGTGTTGGAAAGGGGGTGGAGAAATAGCCATTCATTGCTTATACTTTCTGATGGTAGTGTTTTGAAGTGTGAGGAAAAAATATCAAGAAACATAAAAGGAGTATAAATTACTACAACCTCTAGGAGGGCAATTTGAAATACTGATCAATGTTTAAAAGTTACATACCCTAATCAATAATTCCATCCTAAACATTACCCTATACTCACATTTCTAAAATGTCATGTGTAAAAGTATAATCACTGCAACATTGTTTCTAGTAGTAGAAGATATAAAGCAACCTAAGTGCTCATCAATAGAGTACTGTTTCAATAACGTTTAGTATGATCATAGACTAGAATAGCATGAAGTCCTCACAAAGAATGAAGCAGTTCTATACAAGTTGGCTTTAAAAGATCTCCAAGATATATTATGTGGGGGGAAAAAGACAAAGTGTATAATATGTATATATTATGTTACTATTTGTAAGGAAAGGGAAAAAAAATTACCAATTCCATTTCTAGGACTTTATCCTACAAATACATTAGCAGCATGTGGATTGTGTGTGTGTTTATTTTTTTAAAAATAAGACCAGATTCCTAGCACATGGGCCTCAAAACAAAGAGGTTGAAGTATATTGTTTTGGTTTTATTTCTATACCAAATAGTTTATATATCAAACTGTTACAAAACAATAGCTTTACAGTTCCAAGAAAGTGACTATTAATGTTTCAGAAATTGAATATTTTCCTATAGGCATGCCAAAGGTCTTTCCCAATGGTCCTTTCTAATTCTCAAGTCTTTGAAAGTCTATCCCTGTAGCCAAATTTAGTGGCCATACTGGTATCACTGTCTCCCCTCTTCCTTGCCTTCAAAGGTCAAATCTTTCCCACTTCCTTTAGAAATAGATTCTTTTATGTATTTTATGAAAAATTATGTGTTTTAAAACAGGATGTTAAGAAAAAGCAAACATTCTCAGGAATGGACTATAAACCTATTATGCTAAGAACCTCTTACTGTTAAGATCACATTCATTCCTTGGTGAGGTACCAGTCTAACAAAGCAGGGGACAGAATAGAAGAACTGAAGAAAGGAAAGGAATGGAAAGGAGTCTCTGATATTTAAGACTCCAATTTCATTATTTTACTTATGGCTAGTTCTAGGTAAAATAGAATTTTATGAACTCTGAAACTGCATCCCA
The DNA here is from genome assembly GCF_000442215.2 of Lipotes vexillifer. Taxonomy (NCBI): domain Eukaryota; kingdom Metazoa; phylum Chordata; class Mammalia; order Artiodactyla; family Lipotidae; genus Lipotes; species Lipotes vexillifer. The sequence goes on from NW_006772017.1 coordinate 1,907,970, forward strand.
ATTTATCCTAATCCAGATACTGTCAGGAAGCAGGTCATTGATTCCATCTAGCCTTCCACTGCACACAAACTGAGCTCTAACTTATGGGAAAAGGAAACAGGTGACAATTATCTTGAAAACAGCCAGGAAGTCTGGTTCTAGAGTTGGTGTCTTTAATTAATTACTCTCAAAAGCACCTCTTTAAGAGCTTTTGAGGGACTTCCCTGGTGGCGCAGTGGTTAAGAATCTGCCTCCCAATGCAGGGGACATGGGTTCGAGCCCGGTCTGGGACAATCCCACATGCCGCGGAGCAACTAAGCCCATGCGCCACAAGTACTCAGCCTGCACTCTAGAGCCTGCAAGCCACAACTACTGAGCCCGCGTGCCACAACTACTGAAGCCCGTGCACCTAGAGCCCGTGCTCTGCAATGAGAAGCCACCAGAATGAGAAGCCCACGCACCGCAACCAAGAGTAGCCACCACTCTCCGCAACCAGAGAAAGCCCGCGCACAGCAACGAAGACCCAACGCAGCCAAAAATGAATAAGTAAATAAATTTTTTTAAAAAGAGCTTTTGATACTTAAAGGTCTTTTTAGATACCATTATTATTGTACAATAGTATTCTTGATTTCTAAAGGGGTAAAAGTTTCAACTTTCTGGAAAACTCACTTTTGAAACACTTCCTAGTCACATGACAAATTAGTTGCTACCCTATTTTCTAGCAGGTATTGATTAAAAAAAAAAAAAAAAGGCACTGCAGGTCTTCAATGGTGTGATCGTAAGCCAAACTAAGTGCACTTCATAATGTCCTAAAGGTTCCTTCAATTGTGCCTTCATATGTACCTGTAAGAAACTGAATTACAGACTCTGAACAAATTTTGGCCAATCTAGATTCAAGGAGACAGAACTTGCCAATGGCAAATGGCCTTGTTGTGAAGCAGATGTAAATGCTAACCCACAAATCTCACAGGCTCTTGGTGAAGGTGTGGCTGGGAAATCTAACGTGGGAACTAACAATTTTCTCCTCTCAACAATCCTCCTAGTCAGCATCTTTGAAGACATAGCAACAGCCTCTGCCATCACAACATTGCTGCAAATCTCTGACGCGGTATCTGTTTCCTCTCCAGTGTATACTAACACACTAATTTTCACAGTATGAAAATTCTCAGCAAATGTTGACAGTACCACAGAATGACTAATGTATGTAATATATCACTATGAATCTGTGTTTATGAATTTACTGTTCTAATCAGATTTTTCAAATTTGTCAGATACATTTATGAATCCATATGAATATCTTTTTTTTTTAACATCTTTATTGGGGTATAATTGCTTTACAATGGTGTGTTAGTTTCTGCTTTATAACAGAGTGAATCAGTTCCATATGAATATCTTTAACCAAAAAAATGAACAGTTTGCCGCAAGTGCAAAATGAGAGCGTTTGTTGGCTTACAGTGTCTATCTACATGCAAAACTAGTTGAAAAGTAAAAATAATTAGATCACTTGAATCATTTTTTTTCTCACTGCACTTGGTACATTATTAAACTGTCTAGATGTCTTAATACTGATAATCACAATAATATTAATTTTTAAAAAAATTACAAAAGCAGTTCTGTTTGAAACACATTTCAACAAGGCAAAAAATATGCTGTGTAAAAAGTAGAAGTTCCCATCCCACTCTTCCTTATTTATGAGAATCATTGCCTATAGCTGGGTGCTAGCCTTTTGACATTTGAAATTTTTAAATAGAAATGAAGAAATCTAGAAGCACTATAAAGAAATCTTCCTATTATAACGACATGTACTGGTGCTTCTTCTAAAATTGTCATTAACTCTTTTATAGGGAATTTAGAAATACTCAAAGTTCAGGTACCTCTTTTTCCAGTGTCTGGTCTTCTATGAAATACATTCTAGAAAAATAAAAACTCACTGACTTCAAAGTACTGGCTTTATAAGGCGGACTTAGGCCATATGTGTGCCCTATACTTTAGTCAGGAGTTCCATTCCTGGAAAGGGTTTAATTGAAAGGCACTGTGGAAGCTTGCTATTTGAAAGAGTTGTGTTATTAATTCTTTTGTAAAGTGTAAAGCTATAAAGCACTACTTCCTAATTTATCTTCCCACATGTTGGAGGTTTTAAAAATGAAATACAACTATACAAAGGTTCCTGGTGTCCCGAACACAATCCCATAGGCTCTGTAATCAATGTGCAAGCTATTGATAAAATGTATCTGTATCTTCCAGTTGACATGGCTATATTTAGAGATTCTAGATCTGGGCAAAAACCAGGATTTGGCACACAAATACCACCAGAAATAACAGATTCAAGCACAATGATTGAGGCTCACTTCTCAAAATGAGAACAGATCTGTTACGGCCTGCAAACAGAAACTGTAAATTCTATTTCAACACTTTCACACTCTTTTCTATGGTAAAGTTTCAAAGCAACAGTTATGAGACTTTTTTTAGGTTGTTGTATTATCTGGAAACAAGGAGCACATTATGTATCCATGAATGCTAAAATCTAGAAAAAGCATTTGGTGTTCTACAACCTTCAGGAGAAAGTGTCTTCATTTAAGTTTATATGAATATATGTAATATATCATGGTGTAGACTCCATTTACAAAAAATATATATACATATAAATACTAACACTGAGTCATTTTAGTGGGCAGTACAGTAGAGAAATTACCTCGTATTTACATTTCTTTAAGTCAATACTTAAAACATTCTGATTTCAATTTTAATTACTATTTCTCTTTCTCCCTTGCCACCTTTTGAATTAAAGCCTTTTAAAGTTTCAAATTTGAGTTAAAGGTGTATTAGTAACTCTCAAATGGTGCCCTATTTGCAGCCACTTAGGAAAAATACAAAATGTTACAATTAAATAGCTCTTTCTGAAGGCCAATTCTGACACAAAAAGGGATAGTTTAATAAACAAGAGTAAACGCTGTGCATAACGTCATAGAGATGGCAGAACATACTTATTCTAGGCAACATCATTTTTAACTGACCGAAATATATTTGTTTCTTTTTCTTTCTTTCTTAAAGTAGGAGGCGAAGAGAGTGAGGGTCCCCGAATAATGTGTTTTGAAAAGGCGCTGAGGGGGAAACAATCCACAGGCTGTTCTACCGTGAGACTAGAGTTTGTTAGGTTTCTTCTGGCTTGTGGAGACTTGTACAGAAGACAACGTTATTTACGTTTCGGAGACTTCCATTTAAATGACCGAGGCAGCTGTCCCTCCCAGCCGCAGCATTTTCTGCCCGGGGACGACTCTCGGTGGCAAACGCCCCACCACCACCACTGGCCGCCCGTTCACCTGAGGGGCGTGGGCCAGCCTGCGACGCCCCGCCGGGCAGGGCGGCCGTCCGGGCGGTAGCTCCAGGGCGCCCTCCCCGGGGAGCGTTCTCCGAAGCTGTTAGGGTGGGAGGGCGGGGAAGCGACGCGACCTCCGTGCAGCCCAAGCAGTTGGCCGGGTGCCCGCCCGCCCACTCGCCCGGTCCCTTGCCCTGGTACCTCGTCCTGGCCGCGGCTCCCGCCACCCAGCTTGCAGCCCAGCAGCTCCGAGACGGCCAGTGAGGCCGTATACGCCTCGTTCCCGGCTGTGGCCAGGCGCATGTCTGCGTGAGGACAGCTGCGGACGCGCAAGGGAGCCGCGGCGGCGCGGAGGAGGCAAGAGCTGCCGGGCTGCCAGTCGGCTTCTCAGCTCAGAGGCTGAGCGTCTCAGGCCGCGCTGAGGGCTGAGGCAGTGCGGGGCGGGACGGCGCAAACAAACAAGACACGCGGCCCCGCCCCCGCCGTCACTCCGCTGAGTCGGCGGCCGCGCGCGCGAATGGGGGCCTGCAGCGCCGCGGCACCCCGCCCCCTTGGCGCTGAGGAGCGGGCGCTGGCGGGGGGCGGGCTACGCGGCCCGGCGAGAAACAACCTCTAGGGAACGAACTCCCGCGAGGAGCTAATCCTCGGGACGGAATGGGCTCCGTCCGCCGGGAGGTGTGCGTGCACTGCGGCAGCCGTCGGGTTTCAGTTGAAAGGCAAAAGTGTCCCTGTCCCAGCATCAGCAGCCGAAAGCTTGCCCTTCCTCCACCCGCTCGGGTCCATTTACCTAGAGCCAAACAGCAACCCACCTCTAGGCTGACCCCTACACCACCAGGAGGAATCAAATTCACTTCACATTTTATGAACTTTTGAAATTTCCCTTCTTTCTTTCCAATAATGCCCAAACAGCGCTGACTGGGCCGCAGAATGAAGAAACAAGTAGGGGACCATGACCCATATTCAATGTAAAATTATTTTGGATGAGCTATGTAGAAACTATAAATATCACTTTCCTACACAGATAAGCCTTGGTAGCAGATCTCTAAATTTTTTTTCTTCCCAAGTATATTCGAAAGCTTTAAAATTTGTTTCCTCATAAGCGCCCTAGGTTCTAAAGAAAGAATCTCTCTCTGAAACCTGATGAGGAACATGAGAAAACAGGTCATAAAGGAACACAAATAACTGACATTGTTGGATCTGGAACACAAATCTCTCAAGTCCCCAGCCGCAGCATTTTCTGCCCGGGGACGACTCTCGGTGGCAAACGCCCCACCACCACCACTGGCCGCCCGTTCACCTGAGGGGCGTGGGCCAGCCTGCGACGCCCCGCCGGGCAGGGCGGCCGTCCGGGCGGTAGCTCCAGGGCGCCCTCCCCGGGGAGCGTTCTCCGAAGCTGTTAGGGTGGGAGGGCGGGGAAGCGACGCGACCTCCGTGCAGCCCAAGCAGTTGGCCGGGTGCCCGCCCGCCCACTCGCCCGGTCCCTTGCCCTGGTACCTCGTCCTGGCCGCGGCTCCCGCCACCCAGCTTGCAGCCCAGCAGCTCCGAGACGGCCAGTGAGGCCGTATACGCCTCGTTCCCGGCTGTGGCCAGGCGCATGTCTGCGTGAGGACAGCTGCGGACGCGCAAGGGAGCCGCGGCGGCGCGGAGGAGGCAAGAGCTGCCGGGCTGCCAGTCGGCTTCTCAGCTCAGAGGCTGAGCGTCTCAGGCCGCGCTGAGGGCTGAGGCAGTGCGGGGCGGGACGGCGCAAACAAACAAGACACGCGGCCCCGCCCCCGCCGTCACTCCGCTGAGTCGGCGGCCGCGCGCGCGAATGGGGGCCTGCAGCGCCGCGGCACCCCGCCCCCTTGGCGCTGAGGAGCGGGCGCTGGCGGGGGGCGGGCTACGCGGCCCGGCGAGAAACAACCTCTAGGGAACGAACTCCCGCGAGGAGCTAATCCTCGGGACGGAATGGGCTCCGTCCGCCGGGAGGTGTGCGTGCACTGCGGCAGCCGTCGGGTTTCAGTTGAAAGGCAAAAGTGTCCCTGTCCCAGCATCAGCAGCCGAAAGCTTGCCCTTCCTCCACCCGCTCGGGTCCATTTACCTAGAGCCAAACAGCAACCCACCTCTAGGCTGACCCCTACACCACCAGGAGGAATCAAATTCACTTCACATTTTATGAACTTTTGAAATTTCCCTTCTTTCTTTCCAATAATGCCCAAACAGCGCTGACTGGGCCGCAGAATGAAGAAACAAGTAGGGGACCATGACCCATATTCAATGTAAAATTATTTTGGATGAGCTATGTAGAAACTATAAATATCACTTTCCTACACAGATAAGCCTTGGTAGCAGATCTCTAAATTTTTTTTCTTCCCAAGTATATTCGAAAGCTTTAAAATTTGTTTCCTCATAAGCGCCCTAGGTTCTAAAGAAAGAATCTCTCTCTGAAACCTGATGAGGAACATGAGAAAACAGGTCATAAAGGAACACAAATAACTGACATTGTTGGATCTGGAACACAAATCTCTCAAGTCCTGTGTCAACACTATTTCCTTACAGGGCTCCATTAACTTCTTTTTAAAAAATTAACTCCTAAATTAGGTCTCTTTCTTTGCATGTTTGCTCCGTATTTTCAAAGGCTTACATGCTCAGGTTAAAAAAAAAAAGTTGGAACATTCTGATAGAAGGAAACAAGCAGAGTTTAAGTCAATAATACTGACAGACACAGAACCAGGGCTCATAAATGAAAATAAATTTCAGTCTTAGGAGTGAGGTTACAATGTCTCAGAGAAAACTGAGTTACTCTTTGAGCTCTTAAACTGTCACATTTTAAAAGTAGCAGGTTAAAAATGGTTACTTTTTATTTATCTTCTCCAGATAAATAAAATGATGTTATATGTTCTCATACACTGCTTTTGTAAATTGCTAAAGCACCCAAAATATTTTTACTGGTCAAGAAAAGCAATTTGAGATTAATATTGACATAGAAGAGAAGGTTACAGAGACGTCCAAGCTCTCTTCCTCTGAGCACAGCCACAAAAACAAAGTCTAATCTGATGCCCACTCAGCCACAAACACACAGGCAAAAATAAACCCAGTAAACCATCCAATTTGCAGCAATACGACATACCCTCCAAGATAAACTGGTTGTAGATGAATAACGTGGAAACATAAATGGACCTGATGTAGGGGTTGTGAGCTATAGAGCTACTTAATGAGGGAAGTATGTGAAAAATGACTGGCTCTAGAAGAGTTGAGCTGTGATTTTATTTTCTGGAAGGAATAAAATAGTGGGGGTTAGCTGTCTAGTAGGGCATAACCTTGTCTGTAACAGTAAAATATCATTTACAAAATGGAGAATGTTTACCTTTCTATTTTCTAATGAGAGGCAAGGGAAAAGCGTGCATTAGCTAATGCAAAAATGGTTTAAATGCAAATTAGAACTTCAAACTGTGTATACACGTGTATATATACATATATGTGTGTATGTGTGTGTATGTATACATATATATGTTCATGTTTGATACTTTGTGCTTGATAAATATTTATTGAAGAAACATATGTTGAAATTGAATAGGAAGCTCCAATTAGGATCTTTCTTTCTTTTTCGTTCTTTCTTTCGTTCTTTCTTTCTCTTTCTTTTTCTTTTTCTTTTCTCTCTCCCTCCCTCCCTCCCTCCTTCTTCTTTGAAAGTTTCAGTTTATTTTGATGCTTCCTTACATAAAAAGAAAAATAATTTTAATATATTCTAATTCAGTCCTTACTGAGACCCTTTCAAGCCATTAAATGTCAAGGTTCCTTTATGGTTTCTATAAAGACTGACTTAAGGTCTTCAAAGAGTACTGAGTTTTGCTCTTTTTGATAGAGCAGTAACTGTGAATTAGTCACTCTCTTCTCTAACATAAAAAGGCTGCCTCCAAATAAATCTATTAACCAAGAATTCCAACAATTGTATTGACCTGCAAATATCATTGTGTAGATCTCACTTCTGGAAATGCTTTGTTCCAAGTCATTTAATAAAAAGTTTATATTTTCCAAAGATTTCACTACATGAGTAGGCCAGATGTCCTGAAGGTGCTTCTCCTAATGAACCCCCCAGTGCTAAGCATGTAATAAACCTCCTGAGCACCGATTAGTAATTGCAAAGGACTACATTTTTTGATATTTACCACAGGCTATCATTATATGCCAGCAGCTATTTACAAAATCTGCTATTTAAACATTTCCTTTCAACATTTTTTTCTTCGATGAAGAATCCTGACATCTAATCCAAGAAGTAAATCTGAAATATTTCCTTTCCTCTAAAAATGTTTTGGGAATTCCCTGGTGGTCCAGTGGTCAGGACTGAGCTTTCACTGCCAAGGGTGTGGGTTCAATATCTGGTCGGGGAACTAAGCTCCCACAAGCCATGAGGCACAGCCAAATAAATAAATATAAAAATAAAAATGTTTTGGTAAACCTACTCAAACTGCATCAAAGTGAGGTTTTTGCATTTGTCATTAGCAGGAAT
>NW_006772017.1:1916060-1958990 GCF_000442215.2 Lipotes vexillifer
GCAGGAATGGTCTCAACTCTAATTTTCTCAAGAACGAGATGTTACACCCATGTAAAAGAGTGGTGTCAAATGACTTGATCTGAGCAGAGAGCTATGTGGCATTAGAGAGTCCAGATGTGGCCTGGTGGTTCAAGATGGGCTTCCAGAAGGAAGAGATATCTGAGCTAGGGGCTTAGAGGATTAGTAGAGAGGCCTTGGCAAGAAAATTGGGGGAGTGTTTGGGAGAGTAAAGACAGAGTTCTAAGGCAAAGAAACCAGCATGTGCAAAAGCCCACAGGCAGGGGAGAGACTGAGAGTGGTAGTCCGTTAGGAAAACTGAATAAAGGAAGTTCACTGGGGTCTAGAGCACAGGGTATGGAGAGTAATGGATGAAGTTTAGGTAAAACATAAACAGTAAGAAGGGACCTTGTTTAAGATTCATTAAGGACAACAAATTTCATTCTTAAGAGTAATGTGGAGTTACTAAAAGTTTTAAAGAGTAGAATGACATCACATTTGCATTTCAGCTAAGGTTAGGCAAAACTAGAGGCAGGAAGATGAGCTAGGAAGGCTGCTGAGGCAATTCTGTCAAGGCAAGAGGGTGATGTGAAGAACAATGGAAATGAAACAAAGTGTAGGGATGAAGGTGGATTTGTCTCTCCAACATGATAATAAGTTTCTTGAGAAAGGAAATGATGCCTCATACTTTTGTTTTTGAAATTTAGGAGATAAATCTCAACTTATATGCTCTCCTGACCAAGTGGCTTCCCTAAATCCATTAGACTTTAAAAAATATAGCCACCTAATGAAAAAGAATATGTATATTTTAATAGAAAGAATACTAATCAGGCCAAAACATATAATCACACTTTCATGGACCACATATTAAACCTTGAATTTTCTCATTAACTAAAGGAATTAAAGTACTATAGATTTGTAGATCTATTCTTTAGAAATTATATTTAATAATTGGTTAGATACACATAACCATGATTTTAGCCATTAAACCAAAGAACTCCTTTAAGAGGGGGAGTGGGATTTGTTAGATTTATGTGGTTTAAGCATTCTTGAAAAAAATGCTGTATTGTCATTTAAAACATTTTTACTTGGAATGAATGCTGGTTTTTAAGATTACTTCTGCTTACTAATTTTGTCAAGATTTTTCTCCTCTAGCTGATATCTTCCTGTTTTTTTTATATATAGCTTGCCTGCTAAGCACTTTTTTCCTTTCAACATCATGTTTTGGGTATGTTGAGATCCTTCTAGTACTGAACATTAATTTTATATTCTCTTATTTGTCCTCTAATTTTTTCACTTCTTCAATTTAATTTTTAGAATTATATTACTTATAAAGGAGCAAGAATGTTGACAAATCTTTGCTATCTTTCTCTCCTTTAGGGTTTCTTCTTTTAGAAATGCACAGTTTTAAATTTCTACATAGGGTTTTAGAAACAGACCATCACTCATATTTGTAAACAAGTAGTATTCCAAATAGTGTCAATGGTTTTAAATTAGAAAATCACTTTCCCTCAAAGAATAAGCATGTTAAATCATGGTCAGGTTTTCCAGGCTAATGATAAGACCAACATATCAGACACTAAGAACTTTACACTTATAAGGCAGATACAATTATTTCTATTTTACAAATTTGTAAAACAGAAACTCATAAAATATTGGTAACTTGTCCAAGGTTGTAAAAGTAGTCAAATGCAGACTGAGATTAGAACCTAGGTCTGTCTGAATCCAAAGCAGCAGAAGCTGGGCTGCTTCTTTTAATGAATATTTTTAAAATGTCAATAATGGTATGTTAGCTTAAGTTCTTGACTCTGATGGCAAGAAAAGAGGGTAGGAAGAAAGAAAAATGTATCTCCCTTGCTCATACTCAGGGTGCGATCTGGTTTTAAAAAACAGAAAAGAAAAAAGAAATCATGGAATGAGTGGTCTTGGTCTTGGAGAGCTTCTCTCCTCTATTTCTCTACCCCTGTCATTCTGCTCAGTGTCTCCCCAGACCTTTGGTAACTTCATGCTACCCAAAGCTCCCTCAATAGAGTTTACCCAACTTTCTACCTGCTCCTCACATTACCCCTATTCTTCTTAGAATAACTGGTAGGTATTAGGAAGAAAACAGGCTTCTTATACTAACTCACACTTATTATATGAGGGGCTGACATCTCATACTAATTTATTTATTTATTTAGTCTATCTCAATAGAATGTAAGCTCCATAAAATCAGAATGTTTGTCTTTTTTGTTCACTGCTGTATTTCTGATATCTTAGTGCCCAGCACACAGCAGACCCTCAATAAGAGTGTACTGAATGAGTGAACTCCACAGAGATATTTCTATTAAAAAAAAAAAGAAGCTTAACTCAACTGAAAACTTAATAATGAATTTCAAGTTCAATATTCATATAATAAAAGATATGGGCCATCTAGACAAACACTCTTGGAGGCTTTGGCATCACTATTTAGGCAGGCAGGCAGGCTCTGCTTGGGAATCAGCTTGTCCTTTCCAGCTCTACCAAGCAAATTCTGTTTTTCATAGTCTCTTCCCATCTTCTCCTTTGGAACCCCAGATATTCCCAAGCTCCTTTGATTTTTCTGTTCCTGTTTTCCTGCACTACCAAGATAGTGGCTATATAGGTTTGGGCAATGGTACATATGGCTCAGTTGCTAAGCCAGGCAGGTACTTACAAGTCATACACTGTCTGTATACATACCATAGTTTGACAAATTCATGAACATTTTGTAACCAAGTCTGGCTTTAAACATCCTGAGGCTTCTCTAAAGTGAAGTGACAGTAAAGAAAGTGTTGAGATATCAAAGTTAAATGGGAGAATTCATTCATTACAACTTTTAGAGGCTAATTACTTTTCAGCATTGTTGTTGAAGTAAATAAGAAGGAATGGATTTAATCTGGAATAGGATGAGGTTCAAGAAAAAGGTGAGTGTAGTGGGAAACAGAGTTAGGTCTTTATCCCATATGTTCTTAGGAGTTACTGAAGGTTTTAAAGAAGGACAAAAAAAGAAATACCAACTCAAAAAAAAACCAAAAAGGTAATGGAAGATACTTAATGTATGACATGTTCAAGTAGAAAATATTTCTCAGGCTGTGCACATATACTGTATTGTATTTAAAATAGTTTTTGAAAATAGGCAGAACACTCTATGACATAAATCACAGCAAGATCCTTTTTGACCCACCTCCTAGAGTAATGGAAATAAAAACAAAAATAAACAAATGGGACCTAATGAAACTTAAAAGCTTTTGCACAGCAAAGGAAACCATAAACAAGACGAAAAGACAACCTTCAGAATGGGAGAAAGTATTTGCAAAGGAAGCAACTGACAAAGGATTAATCTCCAAAATAAACAAGCAGCTCATGCAGCTCAATATCAAAAGAACAAACAAACAATCCAAAAATGGGCAGAAGACCTAAATAGACATTTCTCCAAAGAAGATATACAGATTGCCAATAAACACATGAAAGGATGCTCAACATCACTAATCATTAGAGAAATGCAAATCAAAACCACAATGAGGTATCACCACACCGATCAGAATGGGCATCATCAAAAAATCTACAAACAATAAATACTGGAGAGGGTGTGGAGAAAAGGGAACCCTCTTGCACTGTCAGTGGGAATGTAAATCGATACAGACACTATGGAGAACAGTATGGAGATTCCTTAAGAAACTAAAAATAGAACTACCATATGACCCAGCAATCCCACTGCTGGGCATATACCCTGAGAAAACCATAATTCAAAAAGAGTCATGTACCACAGTGTTCACTGCAGCTCTATTTACAATACCCAGGACATGGAACCAACATAAATGTCCATCGACAGATGAGTGGATAAAGAAGATGCAGCACATATATAGAATGGAACATTACTCAACCATAAAAAGAAATTAAATTGAGTTATTTGTAGTGAGGTGGATGGACCTAGAGTCTGTCATACAGAGTGAAGTCAGAAAGAGAAAAACAAATACCGTATGCTAACACATATATATGGAATCTAAAAAAAAAAGAAGAATGGTTCTGAAGAACCTAGGGGCAGGACAGGAATAAAGACGCAGATGTAGAGAATGGACTTGAGGACACGGGGGTGGGGGGTGGGACAAAGTGAGAGAGTAGCATTGACATATATACACTACCAAATGTAAAATAGCTAGTGGTAAGCAGCCGCATAGCACAGGAAGATCAGCTCAGTGCTTTGTGACCACCTAGAAGGGTGGGATAGGGAGGACGGGAGAGAGGCTCAAGAGGGAGGGGATATGGGGATATATGTATACATATAGCTGATTCACTGTTACACAGCAGAAACTAACACAACAGTGTAAAGCAGTTATACTCCAATAAAGATGTTAAAAAAAAAAGTTTTTGAGGAGCTGGATTTCATCTGTACCTAAAAACATATGTGAAAATGCTTTTTAAATTCTCAAAATGCTTCTGTTTGTGGGCACAAGGCAATAACTGGTTTTAATATGTAACCTATAATTTTACGTCCAAGGAATATATTGGTCTGGCATAATATAAAAAATTATCTTCTCAAAATAGATTAAAATCAAACCTAATATCTTCAACTTATCCTGAGCCCACAGACTTCATGGAACTGAATTCTCAAGTGTTTACTTCCTTTATAAAACTGAATTTACCCATAGTTAAAATGTTTAGGCTAAATGCATATTAGTAAGTCATCTGCTTAATCACGTCTGAATTTTCAATGTTTTATTCATACTAGAGATAATTTTAATTCAAAGAAACAAAATCCTAATGACAATATTCTAAAATCTTTTAATCAAGTTATTTTTTGTTTATAACAGCTATCCTGACCTCCCTATCCATGCCCCCTCGCCATGATTAGTACTACCAAGCTGTGAATAGAGTTCAACAATATGCGCTTTTCTAACAGCTCTAACAGCTCATGCCCCCACTCAGTTCCTTTGTGATAATCTTTAGTTGTAGGTCCTTTAATCCTTTAAACCACCTTCTTTCTTTGCCTCCTTCTGAGATCTCTTGTTTTTCAAGAGGGTATTAAGTTGTAGATCCTTAACCTCGTCACAAAGTACAAGGCCACATCTACAAACTACTTGCATATTACTAAGCATTTTAGAAATTAAATGCCATTCACTGGATTTTCTCATCTGTTCTTCTGCCCTCCAAACTCCTCACTGCACCTCTGTGGGCCATTTTCCCCTCTGCCCAAAGGATGTGGGTACGTTCAGGGCACTGTAGTTCAACAAATATATTTATTTTCACTTACCACTACTATCTCTCTATTTAGCTAAGAACACTCAAAAAAAGAATGCAACTTTAAAAATTATGTTCTGTTTTGTTACATGAGGTTAAGTCTGAACAGAATTCAAGATCATTTCATTTGTAGTAATAGAAAATCTGATTTTCCTAATTTTGGGCAATTGAGAAACACTAAAATAGGATTTTCTTCAGATATTACAAGTTGGAGAAGGTAGTATTCTTTTTTAACTTGTTATATCTCTAATTTAAAAAGTATGTTTTGGCATAGGTTTATGTATGGATGTCAGTGCTATTATTTCACCAATTAACAGAAATCTTAATAATACGTATACACTTCAGTCATTCATTATTTATAAATATTTACTGAATGCCAATTATATGAACTTAATTTCTTAAATCCTATGAACAAGCAGAAACATCTTCATTTGAGATTGGACATCTATTTTATTTAGACTTAAACCTCACATAAGTCATACAGATTGGCAAATAGATTGGGATTCTGTCAGGGATCATTAAATAGGGAGTCATCTACTAATGTCCAACTCTGAGAAAAAAAACAAAACAAACAAACAAGAAAACAAAAACAAAACCCCAGAAGATATGGCAATCTCTTAACAACCCTTCTAGTTTTAGTCCCCTCAAATTTAAAATGAAGGGCAAATGAACTTCATGATCTCTCATGCTTTACTTCAGCTCTAAAGTTCTACTCTGTTAATATAATTCCTGATTTTATCAAGAATTAATATGCTTTACGCTAACCAGAACCTGACTTCCTCCTACACCAGGCTTCTTTGTACATTACCAGTGATTTCAGAATTGTATTTCTTACAAGTACTTTAGAGATATTATGAAATATTATATTTGAGCTTTCTTTTTCAAGGTAACCTACAAACATCTATAAACAGTAAATGCATTGGAAACCACCAAAATAATAATTTAGATACTGGAGTAAATAAAGCTTCTTCCATCATCTCTGTGAGTATATGTTTGAACATTCTTGTAAATTTGTCAGTGGCAAGGAAGGGTATAGCTTGTGTGTTCTGGCCTTCTAAAAAGTTCATGCCTGCCTGCATTTGCTCGAGTAAAACTATAGTAGTGAGTGGGCTGCTACAGCATGTAGGTACTTTGCTGTGTCAGTCCAGATTTCTCTGATATTATGAATACAAGAAAATACAGAAATACTGTAACTGTAATCCATAACCCCTTTATTTCAAATTTGTTTAAAACATAACATAACCTCATTGTTCTCACTAATTGGCTTGATAAATAATTTAACTTTACTTATTCGAACTTTAAAGAGATCATTTATTAATAAAACACCAGTTTTAGATATTGTATATAAATCAAAATTCTGGTAATACTGTTTCACTAAAGACTATGTGGACAAAAAAAAAATCAGTAACGCATGTGAATATCACTGTTTTATATACATGCCACATCTCCTGATCTGTACACTAGAACTCCCAGTAGGTTTGGAGAATCCATGCTAGTCTGTAGCTCCCTATGTTGTTCATCCAAGGCTTGAGTCAGGCTTTAAGGCTCAGAGAATGTTCCCAGGATTTCTGTTGGTTCTACAAGAGTGCCGGGGAAATCTAATTCAAAGTCTCATTCGCATCAATGCCAAATAGAGCCTTAGAGAAAAGGCTCTTGGAATCACAACAGTTCAATTATGGTTTACTGAATTACAAACCAAACTTGGCTTCCAGTAGAACTTTTATTTAGGCTGTCCCGGATTTGGTCTATGACTGAAAGGACTATCAATCCTTCCAGCCTTTCTCCAGAAAACATGAATAAAGTCAATCTCATCCTTCAGTGACATACATGCCAATATGATCAATAATAGCTTTTATCCTAAAACACAAAAAGGTGACCTAATAAATTCTTCAGCGATGCACTTTGGAATTGTTATTAACAATAAGGATATTATTGATATCCAAATAATCTTTTGTGTTTGTAATAGGCAGGTCTTTAAATAATGTATTTGCTCTTTACAATTAGAACTGCTTTAAATGTCAGAAAATTCAACTTTCAAGTATTCAACCAGATTAAAAAAAGAACAAACCACTGTACTCTAATTTGTGCATTACAAATGTACAATTAAAATCTTAAAACCTTAAAATACTGCACTCTAAATTTACAAATTGATGGGTTAAAAAAAATCTAAACTTCAAAAGATAGCAGACAAAAGTATGTGGATCAGAGAAAGAGCAAAGCAGAGTCAAAAGCAGCAGGATACAGTTCAAATAGGTCACATTCAACTTTTGACTTTCCCGAAGAACAAAAAACAAGCTTAGCAACAGTTTTCAGCCAATCAGAAAGCAGACAAACAGGTAAGGACTCAACGGATCCAGACACCAATGAAGTCCAACCTTCAGTGGTTTTTTGTTGTTGTTGTTTTTTGCTTTTTTAAAAAAATTATATAGTGTCAGAGCAGAGCACAAGTTATAAAACAGGATAGACTGTCCTGGGTTAAAGAAAGATAAAATCTCTTCACCAACCCTAAACAAAATACATCAGATTTTAGTAATGTAGTGATAATTTTGTTTACATCCTTATTCTGCCAGATCCTGTATAAAGTTATCTTTAAAATATTTGTGTATTTGTAATAATATATAGAATTTTGCGGGAAATTTTCTTTCTTGTCTGTGCATAGAGGATAAGGGTAGGAAGATGTATAAGATTCTTCTCTTCTTAAGTTCCCTAATACTCAATTTCTAAAATTCACGGGGGATTGGTGGGGGGGACCTAATAAGAAAATGCTACAGTGCGTATCCAAAAAATGTAAATATGATTTAAAACAACCACATACAAATACAACCTTCAAAACAAGCAAACAACAAATTGTACAGTGCCATTCTATGTAATTTTTCCTCCTTATTTCTATCACTCAATACATATTCTTGAGAGAAGAAAGTTTTCTGAGGATTTATAAGGGATTTTCAAAGAGTTACAGATTTCATCATTGTAATGTTTAGTGCAAACCTCAGTATTTGCTCAAATTGACAGTGTTACTTGCAATAGAGACACAAAAACACTGTGAAACAATAGTTAATAATTTTCTTCATTTTGCTTTTGGCTTGCCAAATTTATAAAGTATTCTAACGCAGTTTCTAATATTTTCTGTAAAAATCTTCAAGAACCACCTTTTGTTTTTTTCTTCAAGTACTGCTTAAAACATTTGCTAGTTTTAGTTCCCTAAAAAAAAATTACTTTAAGTAGATCAGCTTGACTTGCCATATCATCAATTATATACTGAACTTACCATGCACTAAAAAACATAAGAGATTTGCTACTGATACTGTAGGGTGCTGTCAAAAATGTATATATGTATACTTCCTCTCAATATTTCATTGTATACATCATTTCATTCTATACATCCCTAGGAAGGTAGGGGGAAATTAAACAAATATTTGGAGACTAACTCTAGGTTTTATTTATTGGTGATATCCTTACTTCATCCTTTTCCTCTATCCTCAAATGTCACAGATAACTAAGCTATGCTGTATCAAGAAAAAGAAGTATTTTCAATACATCATTTGGGCAAGAGACACTCTACATCAAGCTCGTATTTTCCTTGGTCTCTTAAGCCTTAATAATTTAAAACAGTATCCATCCAAATATTACTGAAAGTTTCATCAATTACTTAACACTTATATATCTATACACCAGGGATTGGTTGTGTATGTTTCTGTCAAATTCATGAATCTCTATATGTATGGATATATTGGGCCTATTTATTCAATATTCATTCAACCAATATTAATTAGGCATCTACTATCAGCCAGACATTTTGTTTCTTCCCAGTCTACCTTCTTTAAAAACAATATCCATACCTTCTTCCTTTCTCCACCTTCTTATAATTTCCTTATAAGATCCACCTACTGCAGTCTTTTTGCTCCTAAAGGGACACTGGGACTGAGAAATGCCTTAAACTGCAAAGGTAAAGAGGTACAAAGGGCTTGGGAAGCAGGATTCTGTGTTATGCAAAACATCTGATTGTTATCGTGGCACTTAAAAACTGACTGCCGGTTGATGGAGAGCTTCAAAACCAGTAACTCAGATTTTTAGTCTAAGATTTTTTTTTTTTTCCGGTACGCGGGCCTCTCACTGTTGTGGCCTCTCCCGTTGCGGAGCACAGGCTCCGGACGCGCAGGCCCAGCGGCCATGGCTCACGGGCCCAGTAGCTCCGCGGCATGTGGGATCCTCCCGGACTGGGGCACGAACCTGTGTCCCCTGCATCGGCAGGCGGACCCTCAACCACTGCACCACCAGGGAAGCCCAGATTTTTAGTCTAAGATTTGATGTGATTTTTAGTCTAAGATCTGAAGTAGATAGATGCTACACTTCATGGTTGCAGATTTGGTAATCTTAACAGCATAGCTAACACATACTTTAGTTAGTATATGTCAGGTACTCTTCTAAATGCTTTACATGTTTTAACTCTTAACCCTTATAATAACTCTATAGGTAGATGCTATCTTCATTTCAGAAATGGGAAACTGTGAGACAGAGAGGTTAAATACCTAAGGTCACATAGCAAGGGGCTTGAGCAAAGGTTAGAACTTAAGCCTGTCTGACTCCAAAGGCATGTTCTTTCTACTATATCATGATGTTGTCTGATAGTTTCCTTTCCACTGTTACTATTCCAGTGATTGTATGTCCATTAGGAAAGCGGCCAAGGGACCATGAACTTTTCTCTTCATCTCTCCCTATCTTCCCCTGTACTATTTTCCCTAAATCTCTTTTGTATAATTGACTGTTCACCCCACCCTCTGTGACCACCCAAGTCATTAGAACATCATCCCTTTCTAGGAAA
This sequence comes from Lipotes vexillifer, assembly GCF_000442215.2. Classification (NCBI taxonomy): domain Eukaryota; kingdom Metazoa; phylum Chordata; class Mammalia; order Artiodactyla; family Lipotidae; genus Lipotes; species Lipotes vexillifer. The sequence goes on from NW_006772017.1 coordinate 1,926,118, forward strand.
TCTAGACTGACTCCCCACTGAGCCTACTGCCAGAATAAAAATGCTCCATAACATCTAGAAAACATTATAACATTTTATGTAAAAGGGAAAAATGAAAACATAAATGAAGACAAATTGGCACACAATCATTAAAGTCACTTTAATAGACTTAAAACATAAGAAAATATGGTAATTTTTCTTAGTGGTTAAATACAGTATTGCCTACACACACACACACACACACACAAAAACAGAATTCAGAGTGATTTGGTAGGATTAAATCTAATGATTATTTACACACACACCCCTTAAAATGTTTTCTTCCACATTTGAAAATCAGTAATTTTGGACAAAATAGGTGATTATTATACACTATTTATATAGTAATAACTCATTACACCTGAATTGACTCGTTTGACAATCTCAAAAAAGGATCTAGAACAAGTAAGAAAAAAAAAAAGTAAAATAGATGGTACAGAGTATATATACCAAAGAATATGAACTGTACTCAGAGGAAAACCTTTGGTTTACCTCTCTTAGACACAATTTACTTTTATTTTGTATAAAATTACAAAAAGCTTATTTATTTAGTTTCTAAGTCCACAGTAATTTAGAAGGAAGTAGGGACTACTACTGTTTAAACTGACAGAGAAAGAATGATAGTCAACCATTTGATCACAAGGGAAGAGTCAGAAAAATTCTAAAAAAGCAGAAATAAGAACTTGGATAGTACAGTAGTAGGCCATTTACTAAAAGTGTACTTTTTTTTTAAGATTTTTTTTTTAATGTGGACCATTTTTAAAGTCTTTATTGGGTTTGTTACAATATTGCTTCTGTTTTATGTTTTGGTTTCTTGGCCATGAGGCATGTGGGATTTTAGCTCCCAAACCAGGGAACAAACCTGCACCCCCTGCATTGGAAGGTGTAGTCTTAATCACTGGACCGCCAGGTTAAGTCCTCTAAAAGTGTTCCTTGATGTAAGCCTTAAGGAGCTCTGACAGCACCACTCTCTGACAGATTAGGGTAATAGCTAACCTCCATAATAATGATTCTTACTCATGTTGTAAAAAACACCTACAAGGGCTTCCCCGGTGGCGCAGTGGTTGGGAGTCCGCCTGCTGATGCAGGGGACGTGGGTTTGTGCCCCGGTCCGGGAGGATCCCACATGCCGCGGAGCGGCTGGGCACGTGGGCCATGGCCACTGAGCCTGAGCGTCCGGAGCCTGTGCTCCGCAGCGGAAGAGGCCACAGCAGTGGGAGGCCCGCGTACAGCAAAAACAAAAAACAAAAAACAAAAACAAAAAAAAACACCTACAAATATTTCTATAAGAAATATAATTTAAAAGGTATGGCTAAACTGGCAAAGTAACAGCAATCCTCATGAGTCAAAAATGACCAATAGGAGGAATCCAAGGAGGTAGGGATTACTGATCCTGGTGGCTATGAATCCCCAGTAACCTAGAGCAGCAGCATAGGGAACAGATGACAAAGCCTAGGACTTGGGAAACTGGGGGGTGCCAAACCCCAAAAGGCTAAAGTATCATTGAAAGCATTAACTAGGAAAAACACCCCACCTACAAAAGGAGGTAAAAAGTTTGCCTGTTTCAACTTTTGCTCTTGGTAGAAGGGGTAAAACCTCCTCTGAAAATTTATAAGCACAAAGTGGCTCACATATGAGTAGCTGGGGCCTTAAATCCCTTTACCTACCTGGTCTTAAAAGAAACAATCAAAAAACAAGGCAAGGATTCAGTTAAAGTGGGTTGGTTATGTCCCCCAGGCTCCAGTCAGAAATACAGATTATCTCTCAATGAGATAAAATTCTGATGAATATGAGCTTATAATAATAAAACATACCATGAAAAAAAGCACCATTAGTGAGGTCTGAAGAAACAATAATCACCTAAGACCTGCAAGACTTCAGGTGTTAGAATTATAGATGCAGAATACCAGTTTAATATGTTTCTTAAATTTTTAAAGGAAATTGAAAGTATGGATGAGGAACAAGAAACCATCAGAAAATAACCAGATTTAAAAATGAATCGAATACAGACTTTATAATAATTGAAACAAAATTCAATAGATAAACAGTGTATTCAGCATAGATGAGGAGAAAATTATTAATAAACTAGAAAGTAAATCTGAAGAAATAATCCAGAATGTAGCACATAATACAAAGAGATGGAAAATATGAAAGAAGAAATAAAAAACATGGAGGATGGAATAGAAGGTCTAATATATATCTAATTGGAGTTCTCGAAGGAGAAAGGCAATATTCTAAGAGATGATGGCTGAGAATTTTCCAGAACTGATTAAAGACACCAATCCTCATTTCCAGGAAGCACAATGAATCTCATACAGAATAACTGAAAGGAAATATATACCTTGACATAGAGTAAAACTGAAAAATTCCTAGAAAAAGGGAAGATCTTAAAGGTTATCCAAGAGAAAAGTCAGATTACCTACAAAGGAAAAACCAAACTGACAGTCTAATTTTTAACAATGGAAGCCAGAAGATCTGGGGGAATAATATCTTTGAAGCACTGAGAGAAAATGGCCTTTCTTGAATTGTACTAATATATGAAACTATCTTTTAAGAAAGTGAATGCAAGAAACACATTTTAAGAGAGAAAAAGTAAGAGTCTATACCAATATATCCTCACTGAAGTAGCTTCAGTTCAGGAAGAAGCAAAATGATCCCAATAAGGAAGTGGAAAAAATGCTACATGTCAACAAAGAAAAGGTTCTTTGTACTTAAGATTTTCAATTCATGTGTAAAATTCTCATCTAAGTAGGATAGTACATTCCCTAAGGATCTTAGATAGGTTTGTATTGAACATGTTTCCATTTTATTTTCTTAGAGTGGAATGGCCAGCTCACATAATAAGCATAGGTTTAACTTTCTAAGGAACTGCCAAACTGTTTTCCATAGTGGTTGAACCATTTTTACATTACTGCCGGCAGTGTATGAGAGTTCCAGTGGCTTTACATCTTCACCAACTCTTAGCATAGTCAACATTTGTCATTTCAGTCAATCTAATGGGCGTAGTGCAGCGGTTCTTAACTGGGGGTGATTTTGCCCTGTTAGAGTAATTTGACAATGTCTGGATACATTTTTGGTTTTCACAACTGGTAGGTAGGTCAGTTGCCACTGACACGTACCTGGTAGAGGCTAGGGATTCTGCCAAACATCCTAAAACATACAGGGCAGCCCCTCACAACAAAGAAACACTTGGTCCAAAATGTCAAGTGCTGAAATTGAGAAGCCCTTGTGTAGTAATAATGCATTGTGGTTTTAATTTGCATATCTTGGATAACTATCGATATTGAACATTTTTTAATGTGCTTATCGGTCATTTATACATCTTCATTCATGAAGTGACAATTCAAATCTTCTGTTAATTTTTTTTTAATTGGGCTGGTTGTCTTCTTGCTACTGAGTTGAAAGTGTTCTTTATTCTGAATACAAGACTTTGCCTGATATATGTGTTGCAAATATTTTCTTCTAGTCTATGTCTTGTTCTGATGAGTGTCTGCTACATTAACTCCATACAGCAAAAAAATAAAGTCATCTTTCTTCCAGAGACGAAAGCAGGTCGATATTGAAGACAGGGTTAAATAACAGTTTTTCTTTGGTATCCTTGGGTCATAAAAAAGCACTTCTTAAAAAGCAATATTGGTTGATGCCACATGGAAAACTGGGCAGCACATACCATACAGACAAAGAGAATCTAATACTTAAAAATGATTCCCCCAATCCTAGGATCTGGCAAAAAACAAAGACTGGGCCATGTAAGCAGTGTGTTGAACAAAGAGATACTTTTAAAAAGTCCCCAAACTATGCTTATTTGTATCAGAAAATAATAGTACCACCCAAAACATGCTAAAAAACCTGCAGATGAAGAAATGAAAAAATGGTACTGGAATCACACAGTGGTGCCTATTGGTGACATGAGAGAAGGTATCTTTGAACTGGGTTTGAAGATTACCTTGAAAAATGTACATTAACTGTCTCATGTACATTTAGAGACTAAACTGTTCACTTGATAATCGTCTAAAATTCTTAGTTTCAAGACTACTCTGATAATAGAGATTTCGTGTATGAAAATGATTTTAGGATACTTTCTATCCTCTCTGCTTAAGGAAATTATTTATTATAGAACATTTGCAATAATGTAAGCAGTAAATGGGGAACCAAAGTAGCAAAAATGGTCCTGAGTTCTATAAGGAATTTCAGAGAGGTACTATTTCTAAAGATTATAGAGCTCCATGTCCTAGATTTTTTCCCTAGCAGTTGATGACTAAAGACACTATTAGGAACAATGGAAACCATGGTTTAAAACACAGTAATTGTACCGAAAAGGTGGTCTCCAGACTAAATGCACTTGATTCATGGCAATTTTACTTTTCAGAACAATTCTTATGAGTGGCAGGGATGATTTTGCTTTATTAAATATTTTTCTTGAGTGTGAATTATTGCCTAAAATGCCATGAATACTGAATTTTAAATGTTGCCATTTTTTCTACCACTTCCCCTCCCCCGTAAACACTCCTTTTCCCAATAACAAGCAGATTTGTCTACTCTCTGCTTTTCTTAGTAAGGAAAGAAATGTTCATTATCTTCCTACATAAATTTGCATTCAATTAAAGTCTATTTTCCTGAGCTTCTTCAACCTCCTCAGTAAAGTTCTTAGATACAGTCAAAGACTGACAAATAATGTAAGTTCTTAGATAGTAAGGTAACCAACAACAGTATGTTGGGTCCCTTTTTTCCCCCTAGTACAAGTGGTAGGTAATAATTAATAAAATGGCCTTTTAACTTGGCCATAGCTTTCCCTGACACTTGGGATTAGAGGCATCTGTCTGCTTCCTCTGATTCCCCGTTCTTTGGTCTTGCAATAGCATAAACAAGATCCCTAGCCCTCAAACCCTCAGAATCTGAGCTTTAAAACCTGACAAGTCACTGATAGGACCCCCTGATCCAAGAATCTGGTCTAAGGAGAGGTATAAAAATAAAAAATAAGAAGAATGCATTCTGGAGAAGCAGGGATATCTGAAAAACTATTTAGGACTATGAATGACCACAAAAAAAAAAAAAAAAAAAAAAAAAAACCCCAATGCCCACAAAGGCCTGAGCAGTGCTCTATATCCAGAGCATTCATGTAAAGGTGTAGATGCTAAGTAATTGTTTCCTATGCATGTAGAGTTTGCTAGGAGAAAAAGACAGTGGGAGATTTCTTAAGTGTATCAATAAATTAGGCAACTGGACTTTTTCATGTCTCAAAATATTATTTTCTCGGCTGCCTAAAATGATTTCATCCATAAGTTTGAGGACAGGGCAGAAATAGATGAAACAGAGGAAGAATAAAAATGGCCAGGACCTGGATTAGAGAGAAATATGTCACAAAGGAGAAATAACTGTCTGCAATTCTCAAGATCCTAAGGTCTTGGAAGGAACCATAAAATCTCACATTATATAATGAATATAACTCTACATAACTGTGGAACAAAATGAAAATGTATATAGAGTTTTACAGTCCATAAATTTCCCATGGAGTGACTGTGCCATTTCTCACAACCACCTTGTGAGATGGATCTCATTACTCCTGTACTACCCAAGAAGAAACAAGCCAACCTTTAAGTGGCAGAGGTAGAGTCAGATGCAGGTCTGTCTGACTTCAGGTCCAATGTCCTTTTCTTTCCCCTACTCAACAGTTTAAAATGCAGCTTCCGAGCCCGCCCTCAGGGAGCTTACAATACAGTTGATGATAAAAGACTCAGAAACAATGAGGACAACACTAGGCAATGTGTAATTCTGTGTTAAATTACATGTCACAAACTGAAAAATATGCAGCAATGGAGAGTCAGTATAGGCTTGAAAGATGGGTAGAGGGGAATGGCACAGGGGAGAGAACAAGCTTGATGAACTCTAGAGACTGAAAGGAAATTGTCTTGTCCCTGGCAAGAGATATGAGTTAGTAAGCAGTGGGAAATAAGCTAGGGTCAGTTTTAGGGAGCCTACAAAGCCAGCGAAAGAGGAGACTAGAGAAAGCAAAAGGCAATAATGGAGCCCTAAAAGCTTTCTGAGTAGTGGTATAAAGTGGTGAAAGTGGTGACTTTCACAAGTGTACAAGATGAGCACAGGCAAAGGAAACCTGAGTACATCTAAGGAAGAGGTAGTGAGACTAACTGTTCCCCTCCTCTTCAGCCTCACAACTTTACCCACAGGGATCATTCCTGGACTTGTGCACATGCTCTTCCCTCTGACCACAATTCTGTTCCCTCTAATCCAGGCCCACTTCCCACTGTCAGTCTGAAGTTAGAAGTCACTGCCTTGGAGAAGCCTTTCCTGTCCTCCCCCCACCCACTGAGCATAGTAAATATCTCCCTTATATACTTCCCTTGTTAAAGCACTTCTCTCTCTGCATTGTAATTCCTAGTGGGCTAGCCAGTCTCTCTTATTAAACTGAAAGCTCCAAAGGTAAGAAATGACCCATCTTGTTCAGCACTGAATCCCTTGGCACATAATGGGTGAATCAGAGGAAGTAAGGAGGGGTATAAGATCAGGAAACAGGTTTAGGGCTACTTTCCCTAAGATTATATGAACAGGTAAGAAGACAGATACATGTATAGCCATGCTTAAATAAGGAAGAATGTCATGTGGAAGATAGCCTCAATCTCAGTGAAAGAGATATTCCAAGCCTTCTTTCCTTCTATCTACCCAAAACCCCTTAATGAAGGAGAGGGTTGGATCAGGGTCATGACAAAGGTAGGAAGAAGATATACTTTTTATAACCACTGCTTGAGGATAATAGGCTGTAATTTTTTTAAACCACATTTTGGCCTTAAAGGGAGCAAAGAATTTAACAACTTTCATTTAACAACTCTCTACAAGGAACACAATGCTTTGCAAGAACCCACACAGGATATTTCAGAGTACACTAAGATGAAATAAACATAATTCCAGCCCTAAGAAGCTTTATAATCCAATAAAGAACCACACACAGTGGAATTATGTTAAAGGTATAAGCAGTGCTATAGCTTCAGATGAAGGGAAGAAGTCAAGAGATCATAAAAAATGTGTCAAGCAGGGAAATGAGGTGACTGAGCTTTGATTTTAGAAGATTAGAGGAAACTTCTAGGATGGTCTGAGTTGTGGGGAGAAGCTAAGGGGAGGTAGACTTTAAGACAGTGTAATGGTCTAGTTAAGGGGTAACTGGGTATGCCAGAGTGATGAGAGTAGAAATAGAATGCAGGAGACATATTCTGTAAAGTCAAGAAGGCGGAATCTTAAACTTTGATTACAAATGCCTTAAACTTATCAGTAAGGAAAATAATGAGTTGAGGTGATACCTGAATCCTCACTGCTAATGTGAGATGAATTTTTGAGTGGGTAAAGGTTGCTCCTAAGGTGCCCGCAAAATTGATTATGAATTAGAAGAAAATTTATTTCCCAAGAAGCCTTTTGCTTCTTTCCACTTTGTATCTAAACAAATACTGTATAAGGCAAAGGTGGTGTTGTCAAAGATGGTTTTGATGAGATGCTTATGGATAAGATACTGAGGTTGCTTTTATTTATGACTGTTCACTTATGGACAGATGCCTCCAGCTGTTTTTATTCCATAATGTCCCTCTGCAATTATCTTTCGAGCTTAAAGTAGTACGATTAAGTGAAAAGAATCAGTACTTAAAATGAGAAGATCTTTTTCTATGTGGATACAAGGTAACAATCGGATAGATTATACTATTAAACATTTATAAAGAAGAAGCAGTAAAGTATAATGACTAGAAGTATTGACATTAGAGTCCAACAACACTGGGTTCCAAGGAAAAATTAAATCTCTTTTAGCCTTGATGTCCTCACCTGTATAATGTGAATGATAATATAGTGACCTTAGAAGGCCAGAGGATTACATGAAATCACACACAGTGACTGGAATAATAAGTGGTCAGTAACTATTAGCTCTGAGAGCTACACAGTAAGAGCTACAATACATCGAACCAGCAGTCCTGTCTTATTTAAAATATAAATTAAATAACTCTTTAGCACAGCATTTGTGAAATACTCAAATTTTACTCATCCTTTTGGTGTTTGGGGCTTGAACAATGTGCATTTAAGATTAAAATTATTAGGTATCAATGTACTTTTTAAAATTTAGTATTTGTAATGCTGTTTCTTCTAATTACAATGTTTACTAAGTATCTGCAAATAATTTAATATCAAGCACAACCTAGCCTCAACTATTTTACACATTAAAAGAGACTATTTTAAAAACAATACAATATTGAGTGTTTTCTGTAACAATTCTTTGTCTATCTTTTATTATTGATATGTTTCCAAGAAAATCCATTGGTCAATATGGTAGAGATGGCTAGTTGTCCCTAGTGCTGATTCTCTGCTTCTTCTATGGTTAATAAAACCCCAAATCTTTAGTTGGGTATATTGCCACTCAGAAAAAAGATAAATTATCCAGCTTTCCTTGTATCTAGGTGTGACCAAGTTGGTAAGCTTTGGCCAATGTGATTATAAACAGTAATGGAGTGTGCATAATAAATGTCACTAAAGTGAGGAAGCATATGCTTATTCTCCTAGTAAATTCTTCCTCTATCTGGAATGTGGATGTGATTCTGGAGCTACAGTGGCCATCTTGGATATCTACCTTAGAGATGAAGCCGCATCTTGAGGCTGCTGGAAAAACACAGAAGGGATTTGGGCACCTGATGATTACATGGAGCTTCTGAAGCAGTCCTGGACTGCCTTCATTTACATGAGAAAGAAAGAAACTGTCCTGTATAAGAATTATTATTATTATTTTTAAGAATTCTTATATTGAAAAAAAAAGAATTCTTATATTGGATTTTCTGAACTGGCAGCCTAATGTAATCCAATCCTAAAAAATACAGACAAAATGAAAGCCAAAATTTAAGCTCACTTGTTTTCTTAATAAGTTTGTTCTCAACTTATACATGCCTGGTCTTTTTATGTCCCCTTTCTTCTTATTCCTACTGTAAACTCCTGGATGCCTGTAGACATTACCTTTGATTCATTTCTGTGGTGTTAGGGAGGGAGGGAGAGGCGGGTGAGTTCATTCAGCTGCTCCACCACTACCACAGTTATATTCCTAACCTATTCTTTAGTCTACCCCCACCCACTCTAGAGTCTATTTTGCTCTTCATCCTAGAATTTCAACTCCATAAAAGAACTGTCCTCAAAAACAGCATTTATTTGTTCATTACCCACTCAACATATTTTGAGTGCCTACTGTATTGTTAGTTGATGAATAAAACAGACCCTGACTTCAGAGAGCTAAGTCAGGCAATATTTTAAAATGCAGATTGAACTGTGTTCTATTATTCGTGTACTACACCTCTATGGTCCCAAATTTTACTAAAGGATCAAAGTGAAAGTAAGTGAATGTAAAAGATTGGGAGAAAACAGATATATGGAGAGGGAGCAGGAAATAAGGAGGTGTGGAGGAGGACTCTCAGGGACAAAGGCAAGATGTAACCGTAGAGCAAAGGAAAGAGGAGGGAGAAGGGAAAGGAACACACATTCAATAAATTTTACTGGGCTTCATATATCCTTAAAACCTTTTTCATGTGTTAGTGATTAATAGGGACAAGCTTATTGTTAAACTTCTGGAACCTTTAGAGAATAGCAACCGCCCTCCTTATTATTATATCTGCTGTTTGCATTGCTAGAAGCAAAGACCTTCAAAACCCTCAGAAAGCTCCCCACTATTCCTTCCCAATCCCAGCGCCGATTTAGAACTTCTACCCCTTCTCACCTCTTACTGGAACCTTCTTCTACCAGTGTCGCCTGAGGAAAGAGGTGATTCAGTAGAATGGGGAGGGAGTGTTGTTGAAATCCCCAATCAAAATTTAGGTTTAATTTTCTCATACAAACACTGCTAAAATAGAATATAACCATCATTTTTGCTACTAACTGTATTGTTTGGCAATAGAGCAGTTAAAATCGGCTTTTATGGGTTGTTTTTAGGATTTGCCAGAGTGAGAAAATAAGTTCTAAGTTTCAAATAATTAATATGAATTTTAACTTTGGATTGTCGTCCCACTGTGAGACATAGAAAACCTGAAAATCATTCTTTGCCTAAAATATAAAGATGGTGCTATTGCTGGCCACATGGCTCCAGAAGAATGAAAAAACAAAAACAAAACACCCAAACAATTCAGCTACTGATGTTGGGATTTTGGTGCTTTCTGTTGTTGTTGTTTTTATCTTAGGTGAGGGAAAATGTATTTATTAAATACTACTAAACCAGTCTGTGACATTTAGTTCTTAATACTCTATAATATGACATTATGAAAAAATTTTTTTCTTAGATTGTGGTTTTAACACTTCACAAGTAGTTTCTTTTCCTGTTAACTTTTCAGACAACTCTGCTTAAGCTTGAGCTAAATACCTGGAGGAAGTGCTCCCACAGTTTTAGCTTTCTTGTTTCCAGTTGAGCAGTATTATTCTCAGTATTTCTCCATTAGGAAACTATCATATGTTTACTTTCTAGCCTAATAAAACTGCTCTAACCTAATAAAAATTTTTGTAGTATATAAAAATTAATATGAAATAATTATGGTAAAATAAACAATTATAAATCTGAAACAGAGAAAAACAGGAACACTGTCCCACCAGTACTAGCAAAAAGGCTTATAGGATGCTTAAAAACTTTCTTTGGCTTTTGTTTAGCACCTGAGTCAGGAAACTCAGGGTCCCTTGTCTTTTTCTACAGGGTCCCTGTCCATAACATGCAGCCAAAACGTAACACTTGTTATATTCCTGATACAGTATAAAAAAGCAAGAAAACATTCTAAGTAGTAAAGACAGTCTTTTCCTCCCCCATGGACCAAAAGTCCAGAAAGACAAGTTACCTCATTTATAAACCATGCTATTTAAGACTCTGTGATGCAACAATATTGCACTACTCTTTTCTATAAAAATGTATTCTTCCAATTAAAATCTTAGCTCAAATGTTGGCCAGCAAAGTCCTAAAAATCTCATTTTTTTCCCTCTTAGTCTATCAAATTGGATTTTGGGAACAGAAAAAAGTATGTTTTTATTTCACACAGTAAACATCATTAGGCCCTAGAAACTATAAATCTCTACTAATTGGTATCTTTGCATAGCAGTAGTTATGGTAACCTTAATTCATGGGGATGACTTTGAAGTACTGCAAGATATTAAAATCCCCTCTGATTAAACAACGCAATTATGTATCCAGCATCTAGTCCACATCTGATATAATAATCATAGATTTCAGAGCTAAAATAATTATAAAATAAACTGAGTGAAGCTAGAATTGCAATTTGGAGAGTGTCTAAATACAAATACTTTCTATAAATGAAAAAATTGAGAACCAGAGGTGAAATACACAGTTTTAATGTTGATGTATTTATCATATTATAGTGTTGAGAAACTTGGAAATCTGTGTGTAAAATCAGGGCTGGTTTTAGGATTTTATAGAGTAAATGGCTGCTTACTTGGTGTAATTTTAGAAGTGCTATTACCAAAAAAAAAAACACATAAAAATGTGTCACCCAAATTTTCCCTCAGAGATGGAAATAGTAAAATGATACCTAGTTGTCTTTCTTTTACATATTTAGTTGAGGTTTAATAATGCCTATATTCTATAAGCAGAGTAATTCCATTATTTTCTGTTAAAATGCAAATATAAAACTCATATAAAAGAAAAAACTCAAACTATATAATGGATTCAAACCTTACATAGCCATGTAAGGTGAAAATCATGTAGATAAAACTATCCTTGAAAATCTCTTTTGAAGGTACCAGACTGAAGACAGTCCACTTCTTAATAAGTCCAAAGCAGACATTTTGTCCCTCAGAATTAGGACTGATGACTGTTTATTTGGTTCAACACCAGTTGGAGTCATTGGCTTGTGTTTAGGAGGCTTGTATAAAAAAGGCTTGTGTAAAAAAAAAAGTCTTTTAACACTTGAAATACCCTCAGAATGGTGAGATGCTCACTCTATGAGAAGTGATCAGGAACTCAGACCAATGGAGAACATAGCAGATTTCTGTTTCTTATTTAGGGGCATATGCTCACTGAGTATAATGTTAGGCAGAACTGCCTATGATATTTATATTAAAAATACATTCTGCCTCACATTGAAAATTCTTTTGATGAACAAGAATAGTTACATTTGCATAAGTTAAATGTATGAGTGATGTAATTCCATTGTAGGGGTCAGTTTTTCCTTAAGACCAGGTTTTTTTTTGTTCTGTTTTGTTTTGTTTTTTTCAGTACGCGGGCCTGTCACTGCTGTGGCCTCTCCCGTTGCGGAGCACAGGCTCCGGATGCGCAGGCTCAGCGCTCATGGCTCACGGGCCCAGCCGCTCCGCGGCATGTGGGATCCTCCCGGACTGGGGCACGAACCCGTGTCCCCTGCATCGGCAGGCGGACTCTCAACCACTGCGCCACCAGGGAAGCCCAAGACCAGGTTTGGATGGTCTATTAGGGCAGTAGAAAAAAGAACAGGTTCTGTGTCTGTGAACAAGGAAAGATCCCATGGGGGGTGGGGAAAGACCATGGTCAAAGATAAATTTTGCCTACTGCACAAATTTGTTTAGAGTATAGATATGCATATGCTGCATAAAACCTTTAAGTCACAATACCCTACTAACCATAATATCCCACATTCTCAAACATGATAGATAACTGAGAATTTACTATAATTTCCCTTCACTTTTGCAAATAGTAACTATTAGAGTGAAAGTATCATCTTTATATTTCACTGTTTTCAGTTCAAGATGAGGCTCAATTTTAAAAAGTTAACTTGGAGGTGAGAACATCAAATTCATAAAACACAGTGTTGTCTTGTGGCTTTTCTACTAAGTACTGCCAGCAAGTGCTGGCTTCTTTATCTAGCTAAGCACTGCTAAAGTGTCTAAAGTGGGAGGGGTCATAGTCCTATCACTAGTAGTAAAAATCCTAAGTTACTAAATTATATAGAGACAATTTACATGTACAGAGTCTAAACTGGTTGACCCAAATAGCAAAATGAAGTTGACAGAAATGGGAACAAGTATTTTCATGAATTTACAAACTAAGTTTCTATTAAGACTTCTTTTGGCTACAAATTCAGTTTTTCAAGAAACTTGTTGATAGTCCTCTTTCTCCTAACTAGAGTATTGTTCATGTAGAAAATACATTAGTCAAGTGAATTATTGTGGCCTCAAATCTGAAAAGGAAACAGGGATGGGAGAGGGGAGAAAGCACATTGATGGGGGTTATTTTGTGGCCACACACTGACTGCACCATGGCTGTGGCTGGTATTTCACAAATGTGTATGTACCACCAGCCCAATGGAGTTCTTTGGGAGAATACAGATGGCTGAGCTCACTTAGGAACCATGATCGGGAAAACAGCTAACTGGAAATACATGGCCAACTGATACGAGGTGTAATCTTTAGCAAGAAAACCCCAGTTATGGGAAGAGAGATTATTATTTGAGTTGCTAGTCTTCAGCTATAGCACTAATGAAAATTATTTAAGCAACAACAACAACAGCAGCAACTCTCCCTTTCTCAAAGGAAATAATTTAAGTTGGCAGGTCCTTATTTATATGATATCAACTTTTTATTATATTTAAATATACTTCTTTAATTGATTAGGCACAAAAGTATCAAACTGAAGGTTTTTTGGGGTGGTGATGGGAACTGAGAAAGTACAAAAGGGTTGAGTTTAATTAATGTTCAGACTTCTGATTTCTCTGTCAACTTAGTTGTTAAATGTGGGAAAGTTATTACGAATTTATCATTTTGGTAGTGCTACTCTATTCTTCATGTAAACATTTGTCCAAGGACTCTTGAGGCAACTCCAGCAAATTACATCAGGTGTTTTGCTACAATGATTAAATTAAAACAGGAGTCCTTGGTATCACTTCCTTGATTTTATGTTAGCTTCTTAAAAACAAGTGAAATGTTAACCATCTATACATCCAGTGAAAGTATCCATCAAGAATGAAGGGGGAAACCAAAATATTCTCAGATAAAAGGAAACAAATGATAACACCAGTACACTGTAATAAGTTATGTATATAAAATGTCATATGTAGAGCAAACACTAAAAGATCTGTACTAAGAGATACACTCAAAAAAAAAAACCTATAGATAAATCAAAATAGAATTCTAAAAAAATTCAACAAACCCAAACAAAGGCAGTAAAAAGGAAATAAAAATGAACAACAAAGGGAACAAACAGAAAACAGAAAATAAAATGGCAGGTGTAAGTGCTAACATATAACATGGATACAAACCCATACATAACATAATTATATTAAATGTAAATGGTCTAATATACCAATTAAAAGACAGAGATCAGCAGAGTGGATTTAGAAACATGACCCAACTGTATGCTGTCTACAAGACACTCACTTGAATTATAACAACATAGGCAGGATGAAAGTAGGATAGAAAAAGATATATCATGCAAACATCAATCAAAATACTGCAAGAAGTTCTATGGATGGATGGTGGTGTTAGCACAACAATGTGAAGGTACTTGATGTTACTGAATTGTACACTTGAAAATGTTTAAGATGGCAAATTTTATGTGTATTTTACATTTCCCCCCCACAAAACAGGAATGTCTGTATTAACATAAGGTAGAGTAGACTTCAGAGCAAAGAAAATCACCAGAGACAGAGACATCATCTCACAATAAAAGGATCGATCCAACAAGAAGATATAGTAATCAAATGTGCATGTGCTACAGAGAGATGCAAAATATTATGTATGAAGCAAAACGTGATAGAACTAAAAGGAAAAATAGGCAAATCCACATTATAGTTGGAGATCAACATCCCTCTCTCAACAAATGATAGAACTAGACAGAAAATCAGCAAAGATGTAGAAGAAACTCAACAATGCCATCAAACAACAGAATCTATATTTGTAGAACATTCCACCCAACAGTAGAATACACATTCTTTTCATATGCCTAGGAATATAAACCAAAATTGATCATATTATGGCTATAAAACAAACCTCCACAAATTTAAAAGAACTGAAATAAAAGTGTGTCCTCTGATCACAATACAATCAAACTAGAAATATTACATAAAGATAACAGGAAAATGGAAACTTGGAAACTAAACAAACACACTTAGAAATAATTCATAGATAAAAGAGAACATATCAAGGGATTTTTAAATAGACTGAACTTAAAGAAATAGAAAATACAACATACCAAAATTTGTGAGACACAGCTAAATCAGTAGTGTGAGGAAAATTTATAACACTGCATGCATACATAAGGAAAGAGGAAATTTTCAAATAGATAATTTAAGTTCCTACCTCAAGAACCTCGAGAAAGAAGATCAGTATAAACTGAGAAGCAAGCAGAAGAAAAGGAATAAGAGGGGAAAATATGGAGACAGTACAAAGATCAATGGTTGCCAGAGATTTGGAAGAAGAGGGCAAAATTGGATAGGTGAAACACATGAATTTTTTTAGGTGATAAAATTATTCTGTATGATATTCAATGTTAGATATATGACATTATACATTTGTGAAAACCTGAAGAACTCATGGAGCAAAAAGTAAAATAATGAACACAAATTTAAAAAAATCATCTAGAGGGCGGGGGCATTGGGTCCCAGGAAGGAATGCAGACTGTGACAAGAGAATCTAACTTAAATTACAAATGTATGAAACAACCTCACTGAAGTGGGTAAAGGAAAACTTTGCGGATCTTAGTAACTTCGAAAATGAGTAGAGTCTATAAGACTAAAGCAAAAGGAATTGTATGTAAGCACTGCACTGTCATTGCTGAAGTTGTTTTCCACATGGGTGTGGGTCAACAATTCTATACGGCTATACATATATACTAAAATTGAATGATTAAGTAAATGGATTGTGGATGATGTGAGCCAGATTTCCCACTGTTGGAGGGAGAATTTACAGATAAGGGGAGAAATCTAGAATGATCCATGTGGTAATGGATTAGTGTTAGAAATATCACTACAAACTCACGTTTAGCTTAATATAGAGATGATTATATATAGACATATTTACAGATGCATATACACAGGTTAGTATACACATATATATTTCCTTACTCTGTCTGCTAAGAGGGCCTAAAAGCAATTAATGACACCCTAGTAGCAACAGGCACACCTTGCTGATGTCTCTCTGGTCATTTTGACAGTCTAAAGCTCATTCTTAAGTAGATTCTATAGGAAGTGATCACAGGAAATAGATTCTCTGAGCTGGTACATTTTGAAAAGTTTGTTGTTTACACTTGAAAGTTAGAAAATCCTTGTCTCACACTTTCTTTCCTGAAGTATATAAAATATGCTGCTCTATTTTCTTTTGGTATTGCTATTGAAAAGTCTAATGATAATCTAATTTTTCCCTTATAAGTTAATATCACTATGTCTTGGTAATAATGGCCATTCTGGGTTAATATTCTTAGGCACACAGTATATTATTTTAATATACAGTTTCTTTCTTTTTAATTTCAGGAAAGTTTTCTTGAATTGTAATTTTTAGTATTCATTTTGTTCCCTTCCTCTGATTTTTCAGTGGCTTTTATTATCTATATGTTGGTTCTTCTCCATCCTTAATATCTGTCACCTCTCAAAAATCCTTTAAAATTTTCTCCTCATCTCTTTCCTATTTTTAAAGTTTCCTTCCTTATTTTTCACCTTCTATTTCTCTTATGGCATTATTTACTTGGGCTTACGTTCCTTCCAGTTTAATGCATTTCTTGAAATGATTTTTTCTTCTAATTTTTTGCAGAGTTATATTACCTCACTTGAGTTTTTCTAATTCTTATTTTTGATGTTTTTTCATTTATTGTTTTCCTAATGTCTTTTGTTTTAAATAGTAGGTTACAATATTTGACTAATCTTTCAAGCATGCTTTCATTGTCTGTAGAGATACTATTCAACTCCTTATTCTCTATTATAACTTTGTATATTGCTCATTTTTATGTGAAATTAGCTTTCTTGAAATTTTTGAACGAGACAGGACAGATTTTCTAACTTCACAGAATTCCCTTTCTGTTGTTTTTGAGTAGTTTTCAAAACTGTGACAGCTTGCATTCTGCAATTTTGGGGGGCTCCACTCTCCTCTCCCACAGACATTCTTTTCTTTTCATCTCTGTTGTCCCTATTCTGCTCAATTTTTATTCTATTGTTTCTCAATATGGGACCTTGTCTTAGAAAGAAGTCACAGAAAGGTTGGTTTTAAGAGTTCATAAAAGCTGTACTGCTCCAGTCTCTTTAGTTTTTCTTACAGTGGATCTCGCACTCACCTACTTTTGTAATGAGCAAAATTCCTCCCCATTTCAGCTACTGTTTGCAAATTGGCCTGCCATATTTTCCATATCTGTTGGCTATTTCAGGGTTTTCCTCTTCTCGGGTCTATCAGACACTGCCCCTTGGCTGCCTTCTACCTCCAGCCCAGGCATTTTCACCATACAGGTCTTGTCTTACTTTACTTCTTCCACAATTGACAATGCTGACCAATCCTTTTCTGAAATCTCCCCTCCCTTGTTTTTGGGATAATATCCTCTTTCAGGTTCCATCCTCTATTTCTGGCCACTCAATATCAATCTCTTAATGATTCTTCTTCCACTGCTGATTTCTTATAAATAGGTGTTCTCCAATGTTCCATCCATCCTCAACCCTCTTCTTACTGTATATTTCCTCCCTGGGTGATCTCACTCTTGGCATAATTTCAACAATGAACACTGATCAAGGCTGTAATTACATCTCACCCTTTCTCCTGAATTTGAGGCCCATTTATCCAGCTACCTAATATATTTCACCTTGATATTCTACAGCCATCTCAAATCCAACACATTAAAAGCCAAACTCATCACCCTCTCCCAACCCATCCCACTGCACTACCTACCAGCTCTTATATTCTATCCTCTATCTCCAAAATGGGCCTCACCATACATCCAGTTTCCGATGCAGAAACCTGCAAGTCCTTGCATAGGCTGCTCTGACTCCTTTACTAATCTCTTGCAAAGTTCTAAATATTACACATCCTAAAAACTGTCAAATCCATCCCCTTACCCTCAACCCCAACCCCATCAATTTGGTTCCTGTCCATTTCTTTTCTTAATTACAGCAACAGCATCTTCTCTGTCTCATTGTTTGTGCCACCTTCCAGCCTATTCTCCATAGGATAAGTCTGGAAAAGTCTGGAAAAATCTTTCTAAGTTGCAGGTCTGATGATGTTATAATCCTTCATAGGTTTCCCTTTAACTTTCAGAATGAAATCCAGATTCTTCACATGGCATACAATTCCCTTCTGAATCTCTCCAATCATACTGAGTTCAACTTACTGAGTTCGACTCAAACATGATAACTCTCATGACTGTGCTTTTGCACATGCTAATCTGACTAGAGCACCTTATCTCCTACCTCTTCAACCGGGTGCTCCTCAGTCAGGCTTCAGGAGCCAGTTGAGGCTATAATCTTCTACAGAGCCTTCCCTGACCATATTCCCTATCTGTGTCCCCTCATTTTCAATCATCCAAAACCTCCTCTACTACTCCACATACTTCTGGAGTCAAGCACATGTTCACACCACAATAAAACCTCAGGCTTTGCCCCTTTTAGTCATTTTCCTGGATAAGCTGACCTTCCTTCAGAGCACTTGCCACTATTTATTGTAACTGCCTGTCACCTGTCCATCTCCCCCACGTGTCTGTGAACTCCCTGTGAAGCCTTTGCCTTCTCTGTTTCCCTAGTGCACAGAATAAACACTCAATAAATGTTAAATAAACAATGTAACGTGAGGCATGATGTAGAAGAACTCTAAATGAAAATAGAATTTGATTTTGAACCTGTATGGATTGAAGAAAGTGTGACCCATCCTTGCTCTAAAAGAAAAA
Source organism: Lipotes vexillifer (assembly GCF_000442215.2). Classification (NCBI taxonomy): domain Eukaryota; kingdom Metazoa; phylum Chordata; class Mammalia; order Artiodactyla; family Lipotidae; genus Lipotes; species Lipotes vexillifer. The sequence goes on from NW_006772017.1 coordinate 1,944,980, forward strand.
ATAATGCCTCAACATTCAATAATTCACCCACTGTGGAACATAAGTAAAAAATGTTATATTTATAAGGTTTAAAAAATCTGAGGCAATACTTAAGCTCTCAAAATTCACTGAGACCACGAAAAGAAGAATGTCCTTCATAGATGGGCCCCCCTAAAACTTGTCTTCCAAGATCACAAAGGCTTAAATAAACATTCAGCTGCCCCTAAATGGCCCTGCTTATAGGTAGTGTAGGAGTTTACCACAGATATTCCTCCACTTACTTTGCCTATTCAACCTGAGATCTGTATCATCAGTATTGCTCCAGTGGATTTAGTCAACAAAGCAGTGGAACTACTTCTAAAGAACAGCTGCTAAAATGTAGTGACTATCAAAGAAATAAGGATAGGGCTTCCCTGGTGGCGCAGTGGTTGAGAATCTGCCTGCCAATGCAGACGACACAGGTTCGAGCCCTGGTCTGGGAAGATCCCACATGCCATGGAGCAACTGGGCCCGTGAGCCACAATTACTGAGCCTGCGCGTCTGGAGCCTGTGCTCCGCAACAACAGAGGCCGCGATAGTGAGAGGCCTGCGCACCGCGATGAAGAGTGACCCCCACTTGCCACAACTAGAGAAAGCCCATGCACAGAAATGAAGACCCAGCACAGCCATAAATAAATAAATAAATAAATACATTGTGTATTAAAAAAAAAAAAAAAAAGAAATAAGGATACATGATCTGAAAAGGCAGCTACCTTTTCTAGCCTTTCCCTTTAACACCACATTTATAAGATCAGACAGGAAGGGTCTCTCAAAATTTTCCACAGAGGCATTTCTAATCTTTGAGGGGAGAGAACTCCTTCCATAGTGGATAAAGTGATGAACAGCCCAAGAGTAGCTGGCCCAAAGCCAGACAATTATTTATATCAAACTTTGTATCATAGTCCCTAATATAGCCATGCTTATTTTTAACCTAAAATAATGTTTTAAATTACTTACCAGTTAAATTACCTATTTCTTACTAAGACCTGCCCCCCCTGTAAACTCCACCCCATTTTCAATTCCAGGGAGATATGCTACATTTATTCTAGGTGGGAAAAATATGCAGATTTCACTACAAGATGCAACAGAAATATCATACTGGAGAGGATGGTACAGCTGACATAGGACTGGAAGTGGCACAATTCCAAGCACATGTTAGATGAGAGCACTTCATCTGGGAGAAACTTAAAGTAATACTTTAAATGTTCATGAGGCAAGATATGTTCCAATTTAAAACACTAAGAAATAGTCCCATCAGTGAAAAGGAAATCAACTTCTAAGTGTACCAAAAGGGCTGTAGGGCAAACAAGAGGAAAATTTGCATCTGTTGAGGTACAAAAAGGAGTATTCCATAGAGAGGAATTAATTATTAATGGCAAACCCTGTAAATACAAAATAAAACCAAAATCACTGGTCACATCATTCAAAATTTACATGCAATAAAGGCAAGGCAATAGGCTCAAGTCATGACCTGTCAAATATTTACTCCACTGACATACAAGCACATATCCCAGGCTGTAATAATACTCCAATGTGTGAAGTTGAGAACTATAAAAAGTGAGGGGGTGAGTACTTAAAACATTTTATCTGTTTACTTCTTTATCTCCTCCACTAAACAAGAAGTCTCTTGAGGACAGGGCCTGGGACATAGTATTTCTATCCCGCTTGCTTAGCACCCTTCTTTGCACAGAGCTGGCTTTCAACAAACATCTGTAGAATGCATGAATGAATGAATACATGAATAACAGCCATAACCTATGCAAAACTTGGAAAACATCTTCGCACATCAGAGCAGAAAAAGACGGTATCAAAAAAGGAGGAGGGACTTCCCTGGTGGCGCAGTGGTTAAGAATCCGCCTGCCAAAGCAGGGGACACGGGTTCAAACCCTGGTCCGGGAAGATCCCACATGCCACGAGGCAACTAAGCCCATGCACCACAACTACTGAGCCTGTGCTCTAGAGTCCGTGAGCCACAACTTCTGAGCCTGCATGTCTAGAGCCCGTGCTCTGCAACAAGAGAAACCCACTCACCACAACAAAGAGTAGCCCCCACTCACTGCAACTAGAGAAAGCCTGCATGCAGCAATGAAGACCCAACACAGCCAAAAATAAATAAATAAATTTATTAAAAAAATAATAAAGAACCCCCTCTTTTTTTTAAAAAAAAAAGAGTGGATATTTATGATTTATATTAATATGTTACATACTAATATTTATTAATATATAATATTTGAAGTCAATTATATATTATATTAACACATATTTTAATAATGTAGAACTGAAAGGAAGTTAACTTACGTAAGAACTTTTAAATTTTTTTCAAGAAGAAAATTGCATCATAACAGTTAAATGTCTAAACAAACATAAAGGGGAGAAAATCTCAAGATGGCAGAGTAGAAGGAAGTGAGCTCACTCCTTCTTATGAAAACACCAAAATCATAACTAACTGCTGAACAACCATCGACAAAAAAAAATGCTGGAACCTACCAGAAAAGATACCCTACATCCAAAGACAAAGAAGAAGCCACAATCAGACAGTAGGAGTGGCGCAATCATGACAAAATCAAATTCCACACCTGCTAGGTGGATGACCCACAAACTGGAAAATAATTATAGCACAGAAGTTCTCCCACAGGAGTGAAAGTCCCAAGTCCCATGTCAGACTTCCCAGCCTGGGGGTCTGGCAAGGGGGAGGAGCCCCCAGAGAATCCAGCTTTGAAGGTCAGTGCGGGTTTGATCACAAAAATTCCACAGGACTGGGGGAAACAGGAACTCCACTTTTGGAAGGTGCACACAAGGTCCTGTGCGCACCAGGACAAGGGAAAAAGGCAGTTACCTCATAAGAGACTGGGCCAGACCTACCTGCTAGTATTAGGGGGTCTCTTGCAGAGGCAGGGGGAGGATGTGGCTCACTGCAGGGACAATGATACTGGCAGCAGGAGTTCTGGGGGAATACTCATTGGTGTGAGCCCCCCTGGAGGCCACCATTTTCTCCCCAAGACCTAGCCCCACCCAACAGCATGTAGGCTCCAGTGCTGGGATGCCTTGGGTGAAATAACCCACAGGGTGGGAACACAGCCCCACCAATCAGCAGACAGACTGCTTAAAGTCTTCCTGAGCACTGCCCTGCCCACCAGAGGGACAAGACCCAGCTCAACCCACCAGTGGGCAGGAACCAGTCCCTCCCACCAGAAAGCCTGCACAAGCCTCTTAGACAGCCTCATCCATGAAAGGGCAGACAGCAGAATCAAAAAGAACTACAATCCTGCAGCCTGCAGAACAGAAACCACAACCACAGAATGTTAGAAAAAATGAGATGGTAGAGGAATATGTCCCAGATGAAGAAACAAGATAAAACCCCAGAGAACAACTAAGTGAAGTGGAAATAGGCAATCTAATGGAAAAAGAATTCACAGTAATAATAGTGAAGATGATCCAAGATCTCAGAAAAAGAATGGAGACACAGATCGAGAAGACACAAGAAATGTTTAACAAAGACCTAAAAGAACTAAAGAACAAAAAAACAGAGATGAAAAACGCATTCCATGCAAATAGAAATCAAAAGAAAGCTGGGGTAGCAATACTTGTATCAGACAAAACAGACTTTAAAATACTGTTTTGAGACAAAGAAGGACACTACATAGTGATCAAGGGATCAATCCAAGAAGAAGATATAACAATTGTAAATATATATGAACCCAACATAGGAGCACCTCAATATATAAGGCAAATGTTAACAACCGTAAAAGGGGAAATGGACAGTAACACAATAATAGTGGGGGACTTAAACACCCCAGTTACATCAATGGACAGATCATCCAGACAGAAAATCAGTAAACACAGAGCTTAAATGACACATTACACCAGATGGACTTAACTGATATTTATACTGCATTCCATCAGAAAGCAGCAGAATACACATTCGTTTCAAGTGCACATGGAATATTCTCCAGGATAGATCACATACTGGGCCACAAAGCAAGCCTCGGTCAATTTGAGAAAATTGGAATCATATCAAGCAGACTTCCCCGGTGGCACAGTGGTTAAGAATACGCCTGCCAATGCAGGGGACACGGGTTCGAGCCCTGGTCTGGGAAGATCCCACATGCCACGGGGCAACTAAGCCCATGCGCCATAACTACTAAGCCTGCACTCTAGAGCCTGCGAGCCACAACTACTGAAGCCTGTGTGCCTAGAGCCCATGTTCCGCAACAAGAGAAGCCACCACAATGAGAAGCCTGAGCACCACAATGAAGATAGCCGATGCTTGCCACAACTAGAGAAACCCTGCCCACAGCAATGAAGACCCAATGCAGCCAAAAATTAAAAATAATTAATTAATTAAAAAATCATATCAAGCATGTTTCCGACCATAATGCTATGATATCAGAAATCAACTACAAGAAAAAAACTGTAAAAAACACAAACGTGTGGAGGCTAAACAATATGCTACTAAACAACCAATGAATCACTGAAGAAATCAAAGAGGAAATTAAAAAAAACCTAGAGACAAACGAAAATGAAAACATGATGATCCAAAACCTATGGGATGCAGCAAAAGCAGGTCTAAGAGGGGAATTTATAGCAATACAATCTTACCTCAGGAAACAAGAAAAATCACAAATAAACAACCTAACCTCACACCTAAAACTGCTATAGAAAGAAGAAAAACAAAACCCCAAATTAATAGAAGGAAAGAAATCATAAAGATCACAGCAGAAATAAATGAATAGAAACAAACAATAGAAAAGATCAATGAAACTAAAAGCTGGTTCTCTGAAAAGACAGATAAAATTGATAAGCCTTTAGCCAGATTCATCAAGAGAAAAAGGGAGAGGACTCAAATCAATAAAATTAGAAATGAAAAAAGGAGAAGTTACAATGGACACCACAGAAATGCAAAGGATCATAAGAAACTACTACAAGCAACTATATGCCAATAAAATGGACAACCTGGAAAAAATGGAAAAATTCTTAGAAAGGTACAATCTCCCAAGACTGAACCAGGACCAGGAAGAAATAGAAAATATGAACAGACCAATCACAAGTCATGAAATTGAAACCGTGATTTAAAAACTCCCAACAAACAAAAGTGCAGGACCAGATGGCTTCACTGGAGAATTCTATCAAATATTTAGAGAAGAGTTAATACCTATCCTTCTGAAACTATTCCAAAAAACTGCAGAGAAAGGAATACTTCCAAACTCATTCTATGAGGCCACCATCGGCCTGATACCAAAACCAGACAAAGATACCACAAAAAAAGAAAATTACAGGCCAATATCACTGATGAACACAGACACAAAAATCCTCAACAAAATATTAGCAATCCAAATCCAACAATACATTAAAAGGATCATACACCTAGGTCATGTGGGATTTATCCCAGGAATGTAAGGATTTTTCAATATCTGCAAATCAATCAGTATGATACAGCACATCAACAAACTGAAGAATAAAAACCATATGATCATCTCAATAAATGCAGAAAAAGCTTTTGACAAAATTCAATGATAAAAACTCTCCAGAAAGTCGGCATACAGAGAACATACCTCAACATAATAAAGACCATATATAACAAACCTGCAGCTAACATCATACTCAACGGTCAAAAGCTGAAAGCATTTCCTGTAAGATCAGGAATAAGGCAAGGATGTCCACTCTCACCACTTTTATTCAGCATACTTTTGCAAGTCCTAGCCATGGCAATCAGAGAAGAAAAAGAAATAAAAGGCATCTACATTGGAAAAGAAGAAGTAAAACTGTCACTATTTACAGATGACAGGATACCATACATAGAAAATCCTAAATATGCTACCAGAAAACTACTAGAGCTCATCAATGAATTTGGTAAAGTTGCAGGATACAAAATTAATACACAGAAATCTGTTGCATTTCTATACACTAACAACAAAAGATGAGAAAGAAAAATTAAAGAAACAACCCCATTTACCATTGCATCAAAAAGGATAAAATACCGAGGAATAAACCTACCTAAGGATACAAAAGACCTGTACTCCAAAAACTATAAGATGCTGATGAAAGAAATCAAAGATGACACAAACAGATGGGAAGGCAGACCATGCTCTTGGACTTGAAGAATCAATATTATCAAAATGACTATACTACCCACGGCAATCTACAGATTCAATGCAATCCCTATCAAATTATCAATGGCATTTTTTCACAGAACTAGAACAAAAACATCTCAAAATTTGTATGGAGACATAAAAAACCCCAAATAGCGAAAGCAATCTTGAGGGGAAAAAAACAACAAAAATGGAGCTGGAGGAATCAGGCTCCCTGACTTCAGATTATACTACAAAGCTACAGTCATCAAAACTGTACATGGTATTGGCACAAAAACAGACACATACGTCAATGGAACAGGATAGAAAGCCCAGAAATAAACCCATGCACCTATGGCAATTAATCTACGACGAAAGGGGCAAGACTATACAATGGAGGAAAGACAGTCTCTTCAATAAATGGTGCTGGGAAAACTGGACACCTACATGTAAAAAAATGAAATTAGAACATTCTTTAACACCACACACAAAAATAAACTCAAAATGGATTAAAGACCTAAATGTAAGACTGGATACTATAAAATTCTTAGAGGAAAACAGGCAGAACACTCTTTGACATAAATCACAGCAATATCCTTTTCAATCCATCTTCAAGTGTAATGGAAATGAAAACTAAAATAAACAAATAGGAAGCAATTAAGCTTAAAAACTTTTGCACAGCAAAGGAAACCATAAACAAAATGAAAAGGCAACCTGCAGAATGGGAGAAAATATTTGCAAACGATGCAACTGACAAGGGATCAGACTCCAAAATTCACAAACAGCTCATGCAGCTCAATATGAAAAAAACAAACAACCCAAACAAAAAATGGGCAGGGCTTCCCTGGTGGCGCAGTGGGTGAGAGTCCGCCTGCCGATGCAGGGGACATGGGTTTGTGCCCCGGTCCAGGAAGATCCCACATGCCGGAGAGTGGCTAGGCCCGTGAGCCATGGCCACTGAGCCTGCGCATCCGGAGCCTGTGCTCCGCAACGGGAGAGGACACAACACTGAGAGGCCCGCGTACCACAAAAAAAAAATTAAAAAAAACACAAAAACAAAAAAACAACAATAAAGGGAAGGTAGTAAATATAGGAACAACTGATTTTTAAAAGTCTGGGACTTCCCGGGGCTTCCCTGGTGGCGCAGTGGTTGAGAGTCCGCCTGCCGATGCAGGGGACGCGGGTTCGTGCCCGGGTCCGGGAGGATCCCACATGCCGCGGAGCGGCTGGGCCCGTGAGCCATGGCCTCTGGGCCTGCGCGCCCGGAGCCTGCGCTCTGCAACAGGAGAGGCCACAGCAGTGAGAGGCCCGCGTACCGCCAAAAAAAAAAAAAAAAAGTCTGGGACTTCCCTGATGGCACAGAGGTTAAGAATCCGCCTGCCAAGGCAGGGGACACGGGTTCAAGCCCTGGTCTGGGAAGATCCCACATTCCGCGGAGCAACTAAGCCCGTGCGCCACAACTACTGAAGCCCGCGCGCCTAGAGCCTGTGCTCTGCAACAAGAGAAGCCACCGCAATGAGAAGCCCACACACCTCAACGAAGAGTAGTCCCCGCTCACTGCAGCTAGAGAAAGCCCATGCACTGCAACGAAGACCCAACGCAGCCAAAAATAAAATTAAATAAATAAATAAATAAATAAAACTGTATATATGAAGTAAAAATATTGCCCAATTCAGTGATAAAGCCTAACTGGTTATCAGGCATCTGACTTAACTACTTTTTCAATTTTTACCAGGTTTTGTGGCATGTCACAACCTTGTTCTAATCACATGACAGAGATAGCCAGTGGAAAGAAGAAACTTTGAATCTAAACATGTCCAAATAGAGTAATAACTGACTCAACTGGGAGTTGCTCTAGGACTGACCAACTATGCTATTAGCTGAGGTAGTGTCTGTCTGCAAGAGCACCTTAGGTAGCAGTGAATATATCCCCAGACTAGAAAAGACACATGAATTTTTCTTTTTATCATTTAAAAAAAAAAAGTCATTTCAATTATAATGAGTCATAGATTTACCATCTTGCTAACAAATAGAGACAGTATGGCAAGTCTTTAAATATTAAAAAGCATATTTAAATTGCAAGAGGAATAAAGTTAAATGGAATGGCCTAAAAGATTGAGGAAATTCACTTCCTAAGAGAAGCAGACAAATACCAAAGCAGTCTCCAACTTTCAAATAACCAGTCTTTACAAGTGGGCAATCAGCAGTAGTTCCATCCCATCTCCAAATCACAACAGACTTACACAACCCTTAACCAAGGTTTCTAAGCCTAAGGGCAAATGCTCTGTTTTCCAGTTTGACCATAAGAAGAGCAACTTTCCAAGAGAGCTCTCTCTTTTATTTATTTATTTATTTATTTATTTATGGCCGCGTTTAGTTGCGGCACGTGGGATTTTTTGTTGCAGCATGTGGCTTCTCTCTAGTTGTGGTTTGAGGGTTTAGCTGCCATGTGGCATGTGGGATCTTAGTTCCCCACCCAGGGATCGACCCGTGTCCCCTGCATTGGAAGGCGGATTCTTAACCACTGGACCACCAGGGAAGTACCCAAGAGTGCTATATTCTTTTAGTAAGCATGTGAAATTAATAAAATACTGGTGTCAACAAATAATCACTCACCACTAGCCTCCCTTCTTTTCCAAATCCTGCTTCCAGTCTCTGGATTCCAGTCTGGTAAGGAAAGGGAAGAAGCAAAAACACAGCTTCTACTGCCTAGATAGGGGAGATATGGTCCTCAAAACATACCTTTCCATAGGAATAATATTATAAGTGGTAGTTTGTTATGGTAAAAGTTGTTCAGTTACTATAACTTTTCAAGTAAGAATGGGCTGAACACTTTACTTGTGTGAGCTGATTCTTGAAGCTAACCAACAAGTATTAATACTACCTATACAAAGAAATATAAGTTGAGTCCTAAACAACTGATTTATAAACTAACTCCTGTTAAGAAACAGAGAACTCATTTCAGAGATTAGTTTCACAATGGTTTAAAATTCTTTTGGATCAGTAGCTTTAAAATTGGTTTTATGAAATTGCAGGGTTTCATGAAGTTTCAAAGAGAACCAAAATATTTTATTACAAAGATTTACTAGTTTTTTACTTACTGAACATTTGAACTGAGTCAGACTATAATGGTGCTACTTTAGTGATAATACAACAAATCACCTATTTTTAACATTAACAGACTTAGATAAGTTGCAACACTGTATATTAATGAGTAACACTATGTGAATTGACTCTGAAATAGAAAATGTAACTCTTTAAGGAATGTTTAAATTGGGTCACTCTTATCACCTTTACACTGGACTATTATTATGTCAAAGATAGGATTCCAAGGTATGAAAAACATTAGAACGGTTGAAGAATTGCAAAGAGTTTAGAAACTGCAGTTGCTGGGTTTTTTTCTGTAATACAGGAGGAAAGTGATAAATCACTAATGTGACATCAATAGTTTTTAGGAAAGATGTGAAAAAGGAGTTTCAAACCAAAGCCACACAGGAAGCTGCAATATATCAGAATGGAAATTCCACAAAGACAAGGATTTTTGCTTATTCTATTATAGCCTCATCTCCTTGGCTTAGAACAGTGCTTGGCACTTAGCACCTGTTCAATAAATACTTGTTGAATAAATGAGTGAATGAAAAGTATTCCTCTATACATTTCAGAAATATTTAAGCAAGTTTTAAAGATAACTCTTGCTAATGTAAAACTAATAATTTTGCTGTAAGAAAGCAGAAAATCATCTGTATCTATAAATATAAATGTGAAATGATTAAAATTGATCACAATTCTACCACTCAGAGAAAGCTGCTGCTAACATACTGATATATTTACTTTCAATTCTTTTTCTTATGCATATTTTTAGAGATCAAACATTACTTAAACTAGTCTATCTAGCCTTCATTGTACATTTACATTTTTAGTGTAAGCCTTTTCCAATGTTGAAAACAAGGGTCTTCTTTAATGCTTTTTAAATGTTATATTCAAACATTTTAAAAGACTTGAAAACATCTTTCAGTGACAAATAAGTTTTATGTAAAGTACTGGTACTAGCTTATTCTCTAGTCATTGCTATTGACTTTGTGATTCATAGGCTTAAAGGCAAGAGTATCCTACAGGAAACATTACCATCAAGTATGCTGTTTTGAGAGGAGACAGGATATACCTCTAGTTCATTCATTTGTCCATCTACTCAACAAATATTTACTATTGGCTTACTATGGGCTAAGAATACAGTGAGCAAAACTAGAGTTACTGCTCCCATAGGGCTTATAAACTAAATCTTATAATCTCTGCAGCTAGTCAAGGGAGACAGACTAATTGACCAATCAACAAATGAATTTAAATCACAATGGTGGTAAACTATGTTAGGAATAAGAGGTATGTAGTCACATGTCTCTACATAGTAGAGAAGGAGTTGGCCTAGACTCTTTGGTAATGTGTGTGTATGTATCAGGAATTGGGAGTAGGAGGTGGGTTAGGAATAATTTTATCTACATTTATTGAGTACTTCATTCAATGTTAGTCAGTCCCTGGACTGGGTACTTTACATGGCTTATTCTCATTTTCTCATTTAATAATCATAGTACCTTATCCATCAATAATTTCCCCCCATTTTACAGATAAAGAAATTGAGTCTCAGAGAAAAGTCAAATAACTTACTTAAGATTACACAGGTAGTAAAGAACGAGGTGGGAGGGGAACCCAGGCAACAAGGCAGCAAAGAGCCTAGAGTCATATGCAACATCCCACTTCCCAGCATAATTAACATTTATGCTGACATATAAAGGATTAGTAGGTGTTAATAAAGCATGAAGGGAGGGAGAACAGGGAAGAATATTCCATGCAGACTGAAAGGCATGAGAAAGGCTCTGAGATAGCAGGGACCTCAGTGAATCAAAGAAGGAACAACAATAACAAAGACAGTGAACTAAGCAGGAACACAGGGAATGAGGGGAAACACAGAGATGAGCTGGAAGAATAGGCAGGACCCAGGCAGTGAAAGCCCTCAAAGGCCACATTAAGGATGTTGGCTTCAATCCTAAATGCTATGAAAAGGCACAAGACACTTTGACTCCTTTTATTTGAAATTCAAAAACTTAAGGGTAAGAAAATTCACAAAGTCTGGATTTAATGAAGCAAGGAATAGAAGGACAAATATCTGCTCAGTTTTGAAAATATTTTCTGGGACCTATCATATCTGTACCAATAAGTTTGAACACTTGAGGGACCAAAGTGGGCTTTTAAATACCTTTTAAAATAAACTCAAATGTAGATAAATTTAAAAGAGGTTTGTTTTTTCCTTCTGGGTCTGATGTACAACTACAGAAGAGGATTATATAAAGAGAGAGTACTAGAAAATGGTCTGGGCTTGGTTGTAACAGGTGTGGGTCAATCAGCTGATATTTAATACAGAGGCATGTGGAGGCCCCGGGTCTGAACTGGAAGCAGGGAATGTTGACATAGACTTCAGACTTAATAGTAGTCAAGAAATGATGGTATCCGAGTTATGAAAATGGAAACAAACATACCATTGAGAATAAGCTGGAAAAACTTGGGCTATTCATCAGGTTGTGGGAGGTAAGAGTAAAGGGAAAGATTATAGTAAAAGGTATTTCCAAGATACAGTCTTAAAATATCCTCCCTATATGCCAACAATCTTAATATAACAAGACTGTATGTCATGTAGAAACTATGTTATTGTCAATTAATTTGACCCTTGAGTAATAAATCTTTTGTAATCTCCATTAACATGTAGATTAGTTGCTATATTCATTTATGCAGTCCTTTGGATCCCACAGGTTCAGAATGCTTTGACTGCATCTTCTGAATTTTTATTATAACAATAATAATCTCATCTAGAATATACTTTCTGAAGCAACTGAAGTCTATGATCAATTATCTATATAGTACAGTTACATTTTACCCAATTTTTTTTCAATTTTCAGTTACCTGAAATTATTTTCATTGAAATAAATTCTTTGCCCATAAATTTTACAGTGAAGATTTGATTCATCCATCAGATTTTTACCCATATCAAATTTTATCATCCATATAAAATTTGATCCATTATAGGAGCTATCATTGTGAGTTGTCTTTCGTAACCATTATTTTTACCAAGTCTTATTCTCTCAAGTATGATGAGAAAAGTTGACTTGCTTTTCTTTTATTGGTAAACTTACTTTGTACAGTTTTAGTACTTTTCATCTTTATTTTGGGATTATGTCTTATCCCAATTTTCCCCTTGTCAACCTTTCCATTTTTAATGTTACCAGCAAGATGTTTCTCTTTTTTGTGTGTGTGTGGGGGGGTGATGTCCGGCTAAAATTCTCTGAACAGAGTTCTAAGTTATTGTCAATTTAATTTTCGGTTGATTATTCATATCAATGATGAACCACAAATTCACCTAAATATAGACTAACTTGGAGTTATGCTTATGAAACAAAATTTAAATGTCATAGATCTTAAGAATATAAAGGAATAATTTGACTAACAAAAACAGGAGGTGAGGGGAAGGGAGAAACAATAAGTTCATTAATTTTCTTAGTTTAATAGAAGAGTACAGTCTAAAGTTCAAACATATGATTTTAAAATATTTTTATGCCTGATTTTTATGAGCCTTTAAAAAACAGTTAAAGCATTCCATTAGAGATCAATTGTGAAGAAATATTATTTTTATTTATTTATTTATTTATTTATTTATTTTTGCGATACGCGGGCCTCTCACTGTTGTGGCCTCTCCCACTGCGGGGCACAGGCTCCGGACGCGCAGGCCCAGCGGCCATGGCTCACGCGGCACGTGGGATCCTCCCAGACCGGGGCACGAACCCGTGTCCCCTGCATCGGCAGGTGGACTCTCAACTACTGCGCCACCGGGGAAGCCCAAGAAATATTATTTTTGTTCTGAGTGAAATTACTGGAAAAATGAAAAATTATGTTACATAAATTTATATGCGGTATATCCTGACTTATATAAGGATTATCATTTTTTAAAACTGCCAATATAGTAGGCAAGAAAATAATCACTTCAAAAATTTCTTCTATTATTATGAATTTGAACCGTTTTTGCACATTTGTTGACAGTTTTTTATTTTTTCTATTTTTGTCTTTTGCTTTTTCTTATTGATTTTAAGAGCTTTTAATACACTAAGAATATTAACTTTTTTCATACATGATGCAATTTTTGTTTCTAATTTCTGGTTTATATTTTAATTTTATGGTATTTTTGATGTATCTAATTTTTATGCAATCAAAACTAACCTCTCTGTTAAATGTTTCTTTCCTTGATTTAAAAGACCTTTCCTAACTTGAGGTTGAATTAAATATCAGTTACATTTGTTAGTGTGAGATAGGTTCAGACTCCACTACTTTCCCCAAGAAGTTGAACAGTTGTTCCAGCACAGTTATGGAAACAAGCCCCCTCTCCGAGTGGGATATATTTTCAGTGTTCTAGGTACCGATCTTCACCTCTACCTGCCAGTGGTTATGTGGTGTCCCTTCCTCTTCAGCCTATTTTCTGCAGAGAGAAACCTCTCCTTTTCTGGTCTCTGGGTAAAACAGCATAGGATAACTCTGGTCCTAACCTCCCTTTAATTTATGTTTGGCATCCAACTTCCTCCACCTTCCGCTCCAGTCCTTCTTGGGTCCCAAGGTTAAGTTCAGATTCTACTCCCATGTTTTCAAGTTGTAGGACATTATTTCAGATATGTAATTTGGTATCAACTGCTGATAGAATATATGAAAATCAAATATGGTTATTCCAATCAACAATATGGTTCTCCCAAATTTAGGCATCAACAGAAAGGAAAAGCTCACCAAGCGCAAGTGCCTGGCAGAGATTGTTTCAAATTTTCCAAAAATTTTATAAATTACTAATCTAATTGCATATGCTATATGATAAGCCCTCAATAAATGTTTGTTGTAGGGAA